>NC_143014.1:281747943-282112943 GCF_055824585.1 Amblyomma mixtum | reverse complement strand
AAGGCAGTTCTGAGTGAGCCAAGCTCGTCTCGCGCTCCTCGCAGCGAATTTCTGCGTTGTTATATATTAATGCGTAGGCATTGTGTGCCTATGTAGGCGGTTTCAACGTGGACTAGACGATGCCTGTCCTATCCTGGACGAACAACTCGGTATATCGGAAGAAGAGTGGTATCCTTAAATAGAGCATAGAAAGAGGATGCGCAAGTGACAAAATGGTTAAAGTGGGTTAATTAGCTCATAAATTTGAGCCAAAAATGTCTAAAAAGTGGGCGGGGCCGGTGCAAAAGTGGCGCAAAATTTGAAAACGGCGGAAGTGTGGCGAAATTTGAAAATAAAGCGTGGCGCGAAGTGAGAAAACGCAGATGGGCAATTGATGGAACTTGATTAAGTACGACAATTAATTGTGGTATCAATAAGGTATCGATAGGTGATAGATAAGTGATCCACTTCTGGTTTCAGAGTCTCTTTTCTGGTTTGAGAGTCTCCGCTGACGTGAAAAATGTGGAAGCGTTACGTCGACGTCTTGATGTGTCGTCAAACGGTGTGACATCATAAAGTTTGACGTCATGCTTGCGCATTTCTCCAATGCGGGTGCCGCAGTGATGTATAACGTTGTATAGAGTGCAAGTTGCGCTTGACAGTTCGAGACCATGTGGAGGACAGTCGATGTCTCTGCACAGGCCTCGCACTCCTCTGTGGGATATTTGTCTGGCCAAATCACTGTGTATCGCGCCAAGTTGCGAAACGTCCGCGCCTGCAAGTTTCTCCAAATTATGGCTTCTTGCGACGGCTGTGTGGGGGCGGGGGGGGGGGGGGCAAATTTCCAGCGACGGAGTTTATGAAACTCGATAATTTTCCCGTTTGTCTTGGGGATTGCGGGTTCAGGGTCGGGCGCCGATGGGGCTCGGAAAGTGTCACCTGTCCGGTCGGTTGCCTTATAGGATGGCTCATACGATACTGGGGCGGGAGTACTTATTAGAGGTGGGGTTGAAGGAGGTATCGCACATGATTTGAGCTGCGGCCCTGCAAAGACTACCGTGAAGGTATACGCTTTGCAGGTATGTTTGGATTCCCTCATGAGCATGACGAACTTTCCAGCATGGTTGGCATATTTAATTGCGAGGGTTAACGCGAATTCGGTGTCGGTTGTAGGGTAGCCAACCTGAATCCTTTCTGGTTAACATCCTTGCATTTCCCCTCTCTCTGTATCCTCCCTCCCTCCTCCTTCGGTGTCGGCAAAGCAGATGTGGCTTAGAACTGACGCGCTGGCAAACTTTTCTCCAAAGGTGGTGGTGAGCAAGGTTACGGCCTCCACTCGGATCGGCCTGGCGCCTCTCCAGCGCATTATAGGAGTACCGGCACAAATCTTCTGGATGTCTTTGTTTTTGCCTTGAAGGACATTGAATGCCTAAACAATTGACATTAAATAAAACAACTCTAAAGTACCTTATGCACTGCGAAACGGCTCTGTCAAAATATGGGAAAACATGACCAATTCAAGCATTCAAAATTGCGCCAAACCATGCAAACCACAAGAAAGAAGACCACATGCAGGCGCTTCAAGTATGCACCAACTAGCCCAAAATGACGTGTTAATGCTGTATTTACCGCTGCGCTAAAAGCTGTTATCGCAGCAAAGTGTATCGCTGACCTGCATTATTTGCGATTATCTACTCGCCTCCGCTCTATGACCGTTCCCATTTCAACGTACGACCCTGAGAACTCTTTTTACACCTAGCTGTGAAACTGCAACACATGCGCCCTTAGCACCAACTCTTTTTACCGATGCCGAAAGGGGTTTTGGAAATTCAGGCGCTGTTCATTAGGCTGTAAGCTTTTTCACGGCCGATCTCGACGCGCGCGCTCTCTCGCTCTCTCCTTACTGCCTGAGCAGGCGCGGAGAGAACAAAGCATTTTTTTCTGCGCTGCACCACCGCTGATCTCCGCGAGAGGGCGCTACGAGCCAACCCTGCCTAAAGTCACGAACTCTGAAAATACCGCAGCTGTTTTCTCTTCGCCGCCGCGCCGCCTATTGGCCAGTTTTTATCACGTGATTAGGCGCCTCCATAGATGGTCCACTCGCTCTAGGAGCCGACGGGGTGCAGTGCTTCCGAGGTGGTTGTACGGCGTATTTTATGAAGTAGAAAGTTAAGTATAGCGTCTGTGTGCGTGTGCGCGCGTGCCTGTGCCTCTGTCTGAGCGTATGTCTGGGTGCGTGTCTCTGTGCGCGCGCCTGTCTCTGTGTGCGCGCATGTGCGCTGCGCGCGCGCGCGTCTGTGTGCGTGCGTGTCTGTCAGTGCGTGCGCCTGCGTGCGTATCTGTGTGCGCGCGTGTCTGTGTATGCGTGTGTCTGCGTGCGTATCTGTGTGCGCGCGTGTCTGTGCACCGCGAGTGTCTGTGTTTGCGTGTGTGCGTGCGTATCTGTGTGCGCGCGTGTCTTTGTGCACCGCGTGTTGCTGTGTGTGCGTGTCTCTGTCAGTGCGTGTGTCTGCGTGCGTATCTGTGTGCGCGCGTGTCTTTGTGCACCGCGTGTGTCTGTGTATGCGTGTCTCTGTCGGTGCGTGTGTCTGCGTGCGTATCTGTGTGCGCGTGTGTCTTTGTGCACCGCGTGCGTCTGTGTGCGTCGTGTGTTTGTGTGAGTGTGACAGCAATAAATGTCTTCGAAGACGTTGCTTTACGGGATTTTTTTCCCTGCTGATCATCGATATTGGCTAATGAGGATTAAATAAAAAATAATAAATTGCAAAGTTTAACGTCCCGAAGAGACACGAGAGCTATGAAGGGTGCCGAAGTGGAGCGCAGTGGGATAATTTATGCCACATGGAGTTATTTAACGCGTACTTACATCGCACTGCGCACGGGAGTTATTGTATTTCGCCTCCATCGAAAAACAGCCACAGCGCGCCCGCATGCTATCTGGCTATCTGGTCGCACAGTTAGAGCGTTGGACCCGTTGTCGACCTTGGGGTCGCCCAACTACCTCCCACAAGCCTCCGACCGGCGACTGACCACACGGACGGAAGAACAGGCGGCAGGAAACAGCAAGCGCACAGAGAACGTTTTATACGCATCAGACTTCCAAGTGAACCGATTTACTAAACGTTTTGCTATATCCCGCTCGTATGTACGCAGCCTGCCGGCATTAAAGTTTTTCGGGCCCCGAAAACATGCATTTGCGAGCCTCTCACGGAAGCAAAATAGGACAAGCCTGCTTCTTACGTTGTTAGCTCACACCCGTGGGCTAAAGAATACGAGAGGCTGCGCAGCTGTCGCGCGACACTTTCAAGGCTTTCAAACCCTCACCTCATCTAAGGCCTCAATCATGAATACTTTCATTGATTAATTTTCGCGCAAAACCGATGAGCAAGGCGGCCGCAAGGGAGACCTTCTTCGCCTAGCAGACGACGCGCTCGCCGCGCTGGACCACCTCTGGCAACAACACCGCAATGTTGCCCGCGCGCCGCCCGCTGGTTGCGGTACTTTCAGAGTTCCAGTGACTTTAACCCTGCCAGCGGCAGCGCCAGAGCCAGCTTTCGCCGCGCCAGAGTCGGCGCGCACGGGCCCATTTTTTCACGTGTTAGTTTTGTCGCTGTGTTTAGCTCGTGAACGAAAGGTCTGCTACGTGCCTCATGCTTCGCGCGTCTTGCTTACAAGGTCACGTTCCTCAGCAAGTTTTCTGCATCGGACTTTTCATGGATGTTCGATATCCTATACGCCTGCCTCATGCTACGCGCGCCTTGCTTACGTGCTTGTGGTGACGAACAACACTAGGAGTCCTCTGTACAAACTTCGGCGTACTCAAGGGAATGGTGAACTTCACTACCCAAAGCCGGAGTTTCTAGCTCTCCTGGAAACGAATTCGGCGTTTTTTCAAAAGGCGGTCACGAATCTCAGACGATCAAAAATCCTCGAGGCTTGCAGGTAATCGTTGAACCACATTTGGAAGATTCACCCCTCCTAAGCGGCCCGGAAGGTGTTGACAAGTCACACCAAACGCTTAGTACACCTAATTTCTGAGAAGTTTCTTCGAATTCTTCTCGTCAACTAAACAAAGAAATTGACAAACCAAAATGACAAGCCGTCAGGTTTCATCCGCAAGCCAACACGAAAGCATTTAAGGCTGTAACTAACATCTCTTGAACTGTGAGTCGCACGACAATGTTGTATAGGCCATTACAAGCAGTGCCTGTTATTCTTTTCAGTTTTTAAGCATGTGAAACGAGGTCGGAGTTCCAATGAGCAAAGGATCTTTCTGATATTGTGCCTTTTGCGCAGTGAGAACAGATGGCACAGATACTTTGAATGTGTTCAAACAGCAAGTGCTATTATTTTCTTCATACATTTCCAAGTACCGACGGAGACTGTGCCTGTCCTGAAGATGAAAATAAATGTTTCCTAACCCTGGTTTCGCCCTGTAACATCTTGCCTCCCTTTTATTCCTGTTAGTCGCAAAGGATACAGCCCTATCCGCTAACCGCTAATACTATGCGCCATCATTGTATGACGACTTCTATGTTTTGAGATCTATCTTCTAGTTCCCTGCTTTGCGTGCCGATAGGAGTGACTGCATAAGATACGGTTGTCAAGTTCTTGTTCAATGCTCGGAGCAGCCGTTCAGCAATATGTGCAAAGTAACCGAACCAGCGCGCGCCGAGGCTACCTCAAGGGTGTGTACATTTCAGCGGCTTCCCTCGAGCTGAGAGGGATGTCTCGCAGCGCCCCCGGAGAGTTGCGGCGAAGGTCTGCCCCTCATGCACAGGCAGTAAGAGAGAGCGAGCGCTCGTCGAGACCGGCCGTGGCTTAGTGCATGATTTGATATCCTTATATGCAAACAATAATTATGTACGGAGGTGATTTTAAATATAAAGACATTCAGTTTCATTATGCGGTGTCCAAACTTACCACCTTCGAGTCGATATGGGTTTAAATCTCTGGAGAGCAAGATACGAGGTCTGTTAGAAAAGTACCAACAGCTGGCTGAGCAGTTCGCTGACCGATTTGCGCCACAGCCCCCCGCGAGCAGTGCAGTGACGACATCGGGCCCCAGTTTTGACGCCAGGTACTCTTCCCCCGCCCCGGATGACGGCCCGTGCAACGCGCTCTTCACAGCGGCGGAACTGAACGACGCGCTGCACCACTGCACCCGCCGCTCATCGCCCGGGCCAGACGGGGTTACGTACCAGATGCTGCGTAACCTGGACGCGGAACAACGTCAAGTCCTCCTGCGGCAGCTCAACCTGGTGTGGGAACGCGGGGTGCTACCTGAGGAGTGGCGCACAGCGGTCGTCTGCCCGATACCGAAGCCAGGCCGCCCACCCACGGAGCTCAGCGGATACCGGCCAGTGCTGCTAACGTCGGCGGCATGCAAGCTGATGGAGCATATGGCGCTCCAACGCCTGCATGCGCGGGCCGCGGAGGCAGACTTGTTCGACGAGCGTCAGACAGGGTTTCGCGGGATGCGCTGCGCGGCAGATTCAATCGCGGACGTTGTCTCCGCACTCGAGCACGCCGTGGCGGCGCGGCAGGTAGCACTGCTCTTGCTGCTCGACGTGTCGAGTGCGTTTGACAACGTCCACCGTGCGGTAATTCTCGCGAGGCTGGAAGAGGCGGGCGTGGCCGGTCGTCTGTTGCGTTATGTGCAGGGGTTCCTCAACGCGCGCACTATTCGCGTGCGCGTGGGAGCGGCTCTCTCTCAGCCCCGCCCGGTGGATCTAGGCGTGCCGCAGGGGTCGGTGTTGTCCCCGTTCCTCTTCAATGTGGCGATGTCGGCGGTGCCGGGCTGTCAGCCCACAGGCAACCGGCACCGCGTGTACATCTCCATATACGCGGACGACATCGCTCTGTGGTGCTTGGGACCTCCGGGCGAGGCTTCCCGCGTGAGAGACTGTCTCCAGGGGTCCCTTGACGCTGTCGGCGACCGGTTGCGGGGCCTCGGCCTGGCGCTTTGCGCGGAGAAGTCTGCAGCCATGGCCTGCGCAGCTCGCAGATGCGCCCGCCTGGCGCCGCTGACGTTGGCTGGGACGCCGCTGCCGTGGAAGAGCTCCGTGCGGTACCTCGGCCTGGAAATCGACCAGCGCCTCTCCTTCCGCCCCGCGGCGACCAGGGCCTGCCAGCAGATGAAGAGGACTACAGCCGCTGTGCACAAGCTCACCGCCCGGGGCCAGGGGATTTCTCAGCAGGCTGCGCTGCGCCTCTACAACGCCGCAGCCTTAGGGGCGATACTCTACGCGCTGCCCCTCGTCACGGTGCGCAAACCATCATGGAAGGCACTGGAGGTGCAGCATCGCAAAGCGCTGCGGACCTGCCTCGGTCTACCCGGAAACGCGCAATGCGAGGCGACACTGGCCGAGGCGGGCGCGTGGCCGCTGCAGCTACAGGCCACGCAGCGCTCGCTGCACCACATTGACCGCCTTCACCGCGCACCAGACGGCGCGGAACTCCTGCAGCGCCTTCGTCACTACCCGCGCTCAAGAATGGGCGCGGCACTGCAGGAATATGACCAGCTGACGCGCGCCACGCCCCCCTACGGCCTCTGCTCCCCCTGGCCCCTCACGACGGAGGTACAGCGAGAGATCGTCGGCATCGCGGGAATACGCAGCACACCACTATGTGCAGTGCAGCAGCTAGCCGGAGCCGTCATCTACGAGCAACTGCGCGACCATCTGCTTGTGTTCACTGACGGCTCCGTGGTGAGCGAAAACTGCTCGCTCGCCGCAGCGGCCACCATCCCCGCCCTGCAGCTGCACCGCCAGCAAAGAGTGGCTTACCTGGGCTCTTCGACCACGGCGGAGCTACTGGGTCTTCGCCTGGGCTTGGACCTGGTGCTCACCCTTACTCCGCCGCCACCCAGGTGTGCTCTGCTGTGTGATTCCCGTGCCGCCCTCAGCCGCCTGCAGACTCCCGGCCGTGGCACCCCGTTGCTGTGCGCGTTACGCGAGCGCATTGAGCGCCTCGCGGAGCGCAGATGCAGTATTCGCGTGCAGTGGGTGCCCGGTCACTGCGGCATCCGCGGCAACGAGCAAGCCGACGAGCTCGCCACCGCCGCACA
The DNA here is from genome assembly GCF_055824585.1 of Amblyomma mixtum. Taxonomy (NCBI): domain Eukaryota; kingdom Metazoa; phylum Arthropoda; class Arachnida; order Ixodida; family Ixodidae; genus Amblyomma; species Amblyomma mixtum. The sequence goes on along the minus strand of NC_143014.1, from coordinate 282,105,895 downwards.
TCAGCTTCCTCCCAGCGACGAACCGCTCGCCCTGGAAGACGTGCGTGCGGTGATCTACGACCACCTCCGTCAGCAACACCCGGACCCTCGCATCGCGCGAGGAGAGCGCATTTCTCTCGTCGCGTGCGCGCTCACTGTCGCGCCTCCAGCGGGCGATGATCATCCGAGTGCGCGTCGGCTGCGTGTGGCCCGGGGAAAGACGGGTGCGCCACGGACTTTCGTCGAGCGACGCGTGCGCTGACTGCGGCGCAGTGGAGATATTGGAGTACATGCTCCTTCGCTGTACCGCTTCTGCAGTGCCGCGTCGCGAGATGCTCGCGGCCTACAGGGCGCTGGGAATCATCCCGGACAGTCTCGAAGCGCTCCTGTGGCCGCGCGGCAGTGCGCGCACCCGCGACAGAACAATGGTGAGCCTCTGTGTGTTCATCGAGCAGGCAGGCTTGACTTCCCGCTTGCTCTTCACCAGGTAGTGCACGCGTGACAGGAACGCTCCGTTGGTGCTACCTCGGACGGTATACGCGGCCGGGCGCCCCACCCCGGCCGCTAGTGCAGTGTGTCGCGCGCGCGATTAGTCCGTGACAGGACGCTATGTGTGCGCGCGGCTATGTAGATAGTTTACTTCTTGTGTAAGTGATTGTGCGCAGTGGCCGCTCGCGCGCACTTATTTTCGGACAATGCTTGGACATAGCGCGCGAGCGGCGCGAACTTGATTACTTTTGTATTTTGTAAATAGTGTACAAAGCTCTCCCCTGTCCTTTCTTGCTGTCGCTCCCCTCTATACTTCTCCTCACTATCCTCTCCCTTTCCCTTTCGTTTCCGCCGGCTGCAGCTCGGGTGCTTAAGATATTAGATAACAATTGCCGCGGCCGGCAACACTCTTTTGCTTCACTTTTTTTTAAATAAACCACTACCACCACCACCACCGAACCAGCGCGCGCCGAGGCTACCTCGAGGCTATGTATACTTCAGCGGCTTCCCTCGAGCTGAGAGGGTTGTCTCGCAGCGCCCCCGGAGAGTTGCGGCGATAGGTAGCAACTGCCCCTCATGCACAGGCAGTAAGAGAGAGCGAGCGCGCCCGTCGAGACAGGCCGTGGCTTAGTGCATGATTTGATATCCTTATACGCAAACAATAATTATGTACGAAGGTGATTTTAAATATAAAGAGAATCAGTTTCATTATGCGGTGTCCAAACTTACCACCTTCGAGTCGATATGTGTTTAAATCTCTGGAGAGCAAGATAAACTGCTGACACCACCACACTTTACGGAATTCGTAGGGGAACAACAAAAGCCTCGATGCGCGGCCATGGAGGTTACATGAGTTCAGCAATTTCTCAGAGACATTTACGCTTCTACAACTTCTGTCGTTCGCCACCGCCATGTGGTTGTCATCTAGATCTTCCGAGCTGTTCTCTCTTCTGAGTTTTCTATCATTCGACATAGCCACGTGTCATCGGAGACTTCACGCCTCTAACCACTGTTAAGAACGGCGTTCAGCAGGAAGTAGCCAGCACCCAAGTGGCTCCTGGATGGTTCCGAGAAACCCCTGTCCACTCGACGACGTTACCTCAAGGGGTGCCGAATTGACTGTGAGGCGAGGGCAACGTACTTTGCTGCGTCTCTGAGCAGGACCCAAAAGAACATCTGTACACAAAAGCGCTCAATTCTCCGGTGTCGGCTCACGTGTGGGGAGACATCAAGCAGGTGGACGTTACCTATCCCAATTCGGAGTAAACATGGTTGGAGGTCAAGGGCCCTCGTCTCGGTGGCTTTTCTGTGTACCGAACATCGCGGTGGGCTGGCGGAGGACTTCCGAAACCTTCGCGGACGTCCCTAAGGACAAAGGACCACTTCAGACATTTCCCGACCTCGCATTCCGACCTTTTCCAAGGGATGTCATCTGACGGACAGGTGGCGGCAGCCCGGGAGAGCCATCGGCGGGTCCGAAAATGTCGCATTTCGCAGTCAACTTTACCCCGCAGGCATCCTCCTCTCACAGGCTCAAGAGGAGACGGGGACGTGTCCACAAGTGCGGGCGTGCGAGTTTTTGCGCGCGAGTGAAAGTTTCAGGCCACTCGCACCCTGGCGACGGTGTCACCAGCTTAGGGAAGTTACGGATTAAGCACGCAATAAAACTCCGCGACGAATGCGGAAGAGACCACACTTTTCTGATCCTGACTCTAGTAAAAATGTAAATAAATTCAGTCTTCTTTCGCCACCTTCGAAATCCTTAGCTCAACGACTACTGTCCTGGCGGGCGGGAACGGGAGTCGTGCTGACCATGGTTCCGTCGTTCCGCGACCCCGAACCTCGTCATCAACTCCACTATGGGCTGAAGCAGAAACCGAGCAGCTCTTTGAGGCGCGCGCCCCTCCTGCGAAGCCCTCGCAGTTACTTTGGAACATCCGGTCGCTCTCTCGTATCTAGGAGGTCAGTTGAACATAACCTTGAGGCCCATTCTAGTCGGTATAACGCGCAGAACGAGGGACTCGGAAATGGATAAAGCATTGGGCTTGGGTTTAAGACGCCGTTGGCCACGGGCCGGCTTTGGTGACGTTGGTACCACTGAGCCGGCAGCGCAAAGAGCTCATGCCCGTCGGCGCCTTTTGCTCGAAGTTGAGAGATAGTGATGATAATCGCCTGTATAGAGCTCCGTTCTGATGGCTGCCTGGTAGGCTAGACTTAAGTTGTTGTGCTTCGAGTTATTCATTTGCGGGGTCCTTGAATTATATGAGGCACACGAAAATCAAGTAAGAACGGACGGTAAGTAGAATTTGGAGACACCACTAAATGTTTTGACTCGGTATTGATAAATAATGAAAAAGGACGAAGATACAGATAATTCCAACTAATTTTGCCCAAAGTTTGAAAGAGGACGACATACTATACGAGGGATTGAGTAGCGCAGTAGTGGGGGAAAAGGTATGCAAGTCCAAATATATTTTAAAAAGGCCTAATTTGGGAATTGCTCCACAAAGATAAATTAGCTAACTTTTGAGTGTTTAAATTTAACGGAAAATACTCCATGCAAAATTTGTCGAGCATGTTGAGAAGTGCCCGTTGAGGTTTTTTTCTTTATTGTAACTTTAGCGTGGTTTGTTTTTTTAAGCTTAAAATAAAGCCTGCGAAATTCAGAAACTATCACGTGAGTGGCACTTTTCACATCGCGATGTAAGCACGGTTAGCACCCTCACACAGTCACAGGTTTAATGAACTTAGTTACGATAGCTGCAGTAAATTGACTGGCCATCACTCACCACGACTGTTCAGGAATGAGCGTGGACACTGCACTTCGCTAGAATTATGATCCTGCAGCAGAAACATGATCCAGTCGTCGCCGTTGAACGGCATAGCGCGGATAATTTATTTGCAGCGAGAAATGTCTACGCGCCTCACCACGAAACGTCCTGCAGAGCATGCGCGGGGCTCTCAGGGAGAGCCGCCATTATTGTCCCGTCATGGTATCGGCATGGTCATGTGCATCTCATACGCTGCGCTGCTTCATATTCAAGTGAATGCGACGTAGACACTCTTCTCAGGTGTTTCAGAGGTGAGGATGAGTCGAAAAAAGTAACGAAGGGAGCATGAGGGTAGAGAGCTCGGCAATGTTTAACAAATGAGTGCACAAAGAATAATTATGACAAGTCGGTGTATATGAAGAAGAGGAAAGCGTACAGTGGTGTCCGCTGGCACCTGTTCGGACTAAACCTTGCGCGTGGACACACCAGAGGGAGTGCCGTCACAGAAGCTGTGTGTGCGCGTGTGTAAGCGCCTGTATATAAAAACAAGGAATGTGCAGGGGCCTGTATACTTGCACCAAATTGGCCATGCCTACTGCTGCGTGCACACAACAGGAAGTGAAATGAATATAGGAGAGAGGAGAAGCTGAAAGAACAGACGCACGTCGCAGGCTAGGTGTGTGCTGCTGAGAATCAAAATTTCTGAGCGAAACTCAGATACCCCTGCCTGTATGCGTGTGTAGTTGTAGTCAATATGCTCGGGTACCGAGCTCGAGGACGGTGGTTCAACATCGGCGGCAGCGATTCGATGAAGGCGAAACGCAGAAGTGGTAGGAGTTAACGTACTTAAACCGAGTAGACGTCCGAAATCAGGTGTCCATTCAATTGGATGGGTCTCTATTAATCTCCGCCATAAGAGTGTGAGTCGATACCTTTAGGGGGGTTAATGCCTATAGATGCAGATTTGGTCATTTAATGCTTAAAATTCACACATGGCCGCGAGTCCGCATACCACTATCAGCGTAGTGACGCAGCGGTTAAGAGATGCGTCACTGCACTGGCAGGCGGCTCTTTCTATCACAGCCAGCGGTAGAGATTTGTTATTTATTAACCATAAACTGCTTACCTCATTTGCTCTGTGACACGTTTGGGACATATTATCGCACAATGGGAACCAAAAATAGTGATAACAGCGAAAGGAAAAAAACTCAAGAATCCAATTGTGAATCAGAAGAGCTGTAAGCAAAGAGAAGAAACAAAACGAAAACACACTGTCTCACAATCTCCCATCGCAATAATTCAATTCTACCCATGTTGCGACCCATGTAGTGTGACCCATCTAGCTCTTCCCAAGGAACCTGTTGCGCAGCTGTCTCGGCGCCCCTCCGAACTTACACGAGTTGCTACCCGAGGTTACCCGAATAACTCGGGTAAGCTCGGGTCGTAACTCGGGTTGCTAGGCAACGGCACAAGATTTTATGTGCGGTGGTAAAGTTCTTAGTCGGTATTGGTGAGCGTTTGAGCGATTTTGCACTAAAAGAAACGGGTGGCCAGCAAAACCGTACCGTAAGTTGGGACGGAAGAGGGGAAGAGGGGGAAGAGAATAACGCGTAGGTATCCGAAAACCGAATGCCTAAGTGCCCACACGACCGCGCAGTGAATACGCCTCTGCGGGTTTTGTCGCTTAGGTCTCATTCCCAGCACGTGGACCGAGATTGCACGACGCCCCACCGGAAGGGATCGTTTCGTGTGAGCATTGACGAGCTCTCACGCACATAACAGAGACCACCTGGAACATGTAGGGCGCGGGAAATGCTATTAGTTTGGTCCACCGTGGTTCGCAGTGTAGTAATGCATGAATGGTAGCTCGACGGAACACTCAAGTGAGGAGGCAGTGGCAACCGTTGTTGCCAGAGTTTAGGAGGTTCTTCTGGAATGTTACCAAACCAAAGCAGGAGTAGGCAGGAGAGCGCTTAAGTGCTTGTACAGGGCACAATGTGTTCAGGACAGAGTGCGAGAAAAGCTCGAATTCTAGGAGAAGCTTAAACTACTTCCCTCCCGGTATACAGGGCGTCTCGGGAAGCGCGTACCGTTGATGCGACGAGGACGACGTGTCCTAGAATGCGATACGCCTTTCCTGCAGTGCAACTCATGCTGACACCTACTTTAGGCGAGAGATCATCAACCCTTATTCTGGGTCTTCTGCGGTTCTTAAAGATAACGTTCTTAGTTCGGGTATATAATCAGGTAACACTGGTAAAAGTACTTGGTGCCATTTATATTCCCTAATTGAACGCTTTTCGACGTTTTAGCGGCTTGGAACATTCTTTTCCTACATAATGTTACAGATATACTCATACATTTATTCAGTTCCGTAACTTCTAGCAAGCCAGTTCTCTTACTGTAGTGTAATGCAAACATGAACCAAATTATTTTAAATATCAGCATCAGATTATGTGAGATACTAAAAATGTAGGCATTAGTTCTCCATACATAGAGCATTGAATACTGTGTTTAACAAATACTTGTAAACATAAACCTTGAACGTACATGGAAATGCTGCTTCCCAGTAGTCTCCGACATTTCCCTATTGGCTGGCAAGAGGAGGAGCCACCGGGCAGGTAAGCACCTTTCAATGGAGGAGTTTGCTATCGAGCAGTTACACTCGTCCTTGAAGCTCACGGGCTCTTCCCGGCTTCTAACTATGAAAGACCAACAGCGCAACGACGCAGACAAAGTAGAAGAAAACACAGGACAAGCGCTGTCCCACAACTGCCCTGTGTTTTCTTCTATTTTGTCTGCGTCGTTGCGCTGTTGGCCTTCAATATGTACCACCACCTCGCACGTTTGGCTATAGTTCTAAATATGGCTCCGGGCGAATGAGCCATAGTCCAAACAATACGCAAGAAAAACAAATCGCGTACAAGATGTCAAAGGCGCCATGAGCTGCAATACCCAGCATCACTTCAAGAGCCTCAGGAAAAGGCGGCGCTTCGAGCCTTCCAGGGCATTAACTAAGCGGCCACGTGTGGACCAAAAGGAAGATGGTAGAGCTTGAGGGCGCATTCGAAATGAACACGACACCGCTAATACAATGTACGATCCATTGCTTCGAGGTCGCAGTCTTTTGAAGGGTTGAATACGTCACTGTGGGGAACTACGTATGCACCCCGGTTCTTTTTAATGCATGTAGCAAAACAGGCCAAAAACACAATTAGGCAAAATTACACGGTGTTCTGACCTAGCGCTTTGAGCCGGTGCTTTCGAGTCGATGAAGGAAGGCGCTCAGCAGGTTCCACGAACAATTTATGGTAATGGTTTCTAACAGATCACACATGGCTGCGGCCTATGTGTGATCTCTGGCTAATTTTTTAAAATCACCCTCCAGGCTTTTTCAATGACCAGGTTGTGTGCAGCAGAGCATATTGTCCCGAAACAAAATACTCAGTTTGATATTTCAGCTTGGAAGGAGCTAAAATAGCTTCAGAATGGAAGGAGAAACTATAATCATGCAATCAACGGACGAACAGTTGATTTTCCCTATCGATCTTATGAAGGAAAACAGGGTTCGTGATGAATAATAAAGGATACTTTTCGTCACGTAGATTCGATATTGCTCATTTAAGTTGCTCGAGGACACTTCTAGAGAGGTTGACGTTTCATTTACAATCAAACAAAGAAAGATACAAGCAAGGAGACAACTCGTAGTTTTACCTGACTAAACCATCCCTCGGTCCCGCCGAAACAGTTGGTTTTAAACCCCATGTCGCCGCCCTTGGTGGGTACAGTAACCAGTTGGATAACTCCAGAAACATACACCCAATAAATCATTGCTGAAAGGAAGACATCATCGATTAACGATTGGGAAAGGAAAACACACCCAATAAATGATTGGGGAAAGAAGATAACCCAATTTGACCAACAGTGTACAAATATGCACTTTCCGTAATGGATATTTCAGAGGATTCCCCCTTCCTCCCGCAAACGCCGCGAACATTCCCGCTCGGGTGCGGGTTGTTTCAACCTCTGGTAAACCAAGGTTCGAGGAAAGTCATCTTCAACACCCATCTGTTCGGCGCCGTCCCTCGCAAACTGTCGTTATGCGCAGTAGACGGACGGACTCAAATGCGCGCAAAGCGCATCTCTCACGTGTCCCTTCCCTGTGCATGCGAGCTGAGGTTGACTCGTACTAACGAGCGGTCATTCTTCACGTTTGCAGTTCGCAAGGCAATGTGTTGTTGACCACTCCGTGACGCAGCGCGGATTACGATGGCTCGTCGCCGCCCGCTTGCGCCCGCATCGCAGGAAGAACGCGCACAGAGGGTTGAGTGCCCTTTCCCGCATTCTCAAAATCCTCCGCTCTCCGGCTCCCCTTACCCGCTGGGTAGCGACTGTGACTTAGTCTGAAATTGTGCTCAGGACAGAAAGGAAACTCAGTGGGCATTCTCATTCGTCAAGCCAGGCGCGGCAAACACGCATAGCGTTGGAAATTTCACCCTAACCAATGGAAGAAACTTAGCGAAAATTACATGACACATGACACATGTTCACATGAGAGTGAACAATATCGAAATTTTTATGAGAGAACTAGTTGCAAAATATTAGAAGAAAATGCAAACTCAGTAATTTCCGCAATTACAGCGACCGCGTTGTCCGCATTACCCCGCGGAGGTCGCTGGCGAAAGATGGCTCCACCAGACTACCCGCTGATCACTGCTGAACCTGGATCATGTCCACAGCCTCTAGCGGACGGCAGCGAGCGCCAAGCACCGAGTCGGCCTCCTTGGCTGCTCACCAACGGGGGCCAGGGAGCCGACCAGCAGTGCCGCCTCTACCCGGAACACAGCCCCAGTGAGAGCGGCAGCGGCTGCTGGTCCTAGGACAGAAGCCGGCAGTGATGCAACGCAGGAGGGGCTTCCTGCTAGTGGTCGATCAGCTGCTGTTGGTGGTGCTGCTGCTGCATGGTGGGATCTCAGGACGACGCCACGCTGCTTTGGTTACCTCTTCAGGAATAGCGTATGTACACTCGCAAATGGATACTCTTCGACAGCGTTTAGTGTGGAATAGGACTCGCAGGCACAGGTTTCGAAGTAGCGAAGGCACTAAAACGGCATATTTTTACCCTTGGCCAATTTGAACGCGCAAGACTAAAGAAAAAAAGCACGTGGGAAGCAAGTTTAAACCAAGCTTTGGGATTTATATTAGGATTTATATTATTTTTCTTTTTTTTTCTTATGAGCGTCTCAGTCCGCGCTATTTATCAAAATGTCACGATTCCAAGATGCGGGCTCGATCCCGGTTGCGGGAGTCGCATTTCGACGGAGGCGAAATGATAGAGGCCCGCGTACTGCGCGGTTCCAGTGCACGTCGAAGAACCCCAGGTGGTCAAATTTTCCGGAGTCCTCCCCTATAGCGTCCTTCACAGCTTGAGTCGCTTTGGAATGTTAAACCACTTAAAACCAAAGGCCAAACCTTCTTTATCCTAAGGAGGCCAACGAAATTAATTCCATCATCCAGACCTGTTCTGAAAAGGCGATTGCCTCTGGGCAGGCGGTCTCCAACTACCCTTTGGATGTTGGAAAATTAACACACTCGATTAACACATATGAATTACGATCATTATACGCATTCCTACGCTTGTGTACGGCTCCACAATGAGTGCAACAAAGGCCTCCTTCATTTCTTGTAGCGAGCTTTTTCAACCGCCTCATGCTTTCAGGAAGCAGCCGACGGGTGACTTCAAGGCGTTCCTCCGTTCTTTGCTGCCTTTTTTTTCTGCCTTTATCTTTGGATTCCCAACACACAGAAGTATGTTTCGCGAACTAGCTCATTACTGAGCGCTGCGACAATTATCGCTATAGAACTTGCGTCAATCATTTTTAACCTCTACTGCTTAGTTTGTGTAGATTACAGCCTTGGTTTGATTTATGGGGTTTTAACATTCCAAAAAGACTCTGAGAGCCGCCGTAGCGCAGGGCTCCGAAAATTTCTACCACCTGATGTTCTTCAACGTGCACTGACATCGCACAGTACACGGGCCTCTAGAATTTCGCCTTCATCGAAATTCGACCGCCGTGGCCGGGATCGAACCCGCATCTTTCAGCTCAGCAGCCGAGCACCATAACCACTGAGCCACCGCGGCTGCGTGTACATTCCAGCGGCAGATGGGCAGCTGTAATGTACACGAATATGGTTGGTATCGATTCTAACTCTTCTGTAGACGCCGCCTACTATTTGTTTCGGGAATTGATTCCCCCATACACTGTCGCTGGAGGATTAAGTCAAGGAGTCGATTAACATTGTTGGCAAGAAGAAACACCCACTCTTACATTCTAGGGGTATGTAGAGAGTGGCGTACAAAGCTACTGGCTGACTGAGGCGGTAACCGGAGCGTAGAGGTGCTTCAAATGCCGAGTGGCGAAAAAAATCTATATTTCTTTTGACTGGTGCAGAGCCCAGAAACATTTATTCACTTCCTGTTTCATACACCAATCTCGCAAAACGCACAGCTTTGATTTCTGAGAATATATGAAAAAAGGCAAATGGGTTTGGAAGTTTTAATATCTGCGATTAGTAGCCGACTTGGCTGTAGCATGTATTACAAGGTGCTCTCTACAGAATATGTCAAATGACCCTGTACTCGCGGTTCTCTTGTAGTGTGGTAGGAGTTCGCACATCCTGGCATGGCAGCTGAAGTAGCAAGAGAAGTATTTTTAAGTTCAAGTAAAGGACCTGGAAGAATCGGATAGCTCCGGTAGGCTGGCAGAGTTTCTGGAGGGACCGTCAGCCTTAGATCCGCAGACATTCTTCTTATCATTGAAAATCACTAACTAAAATCTCCGTGGGCGGCCTCTTTCCTTGAGGTTTTGTCCAGTCTTGTCCGCGCAGACATTAAAAGGTGCATTAGGAGTAGCAGTCACAGTCAGATAAAGGCACACTGAAGACAACGCTATCAATATTTTTTTTTTGTTTGTATAGTCGGATAGTTCGGCATTTCGTCGCTTTGTTACCGCTTGTGCGGTAGCCAAGGGTGCATTTATTGCTTAGAGATTTGGATTCGAAGTTGACAAAGTTTTCCCGCCGCTCAGATTCCAACTCGGGACTCTGATGACAAAAATAGGAGAAAGTGACGTAAAGTGGCGGAAACGGCGAATCCGTGATTGGTCGCTGCGTGCGCTGAGCTGCCGCCTTACAGTAGCCGAAATGACAACTATTGCTGGCATGACGCTGAAGGCCTCTATCAGCCGTCGTTGCTTAGTTTACGGTTGCAACAGTGTTACGATGGATGCAGTTCCCCATTCCGACAACGAAATTCGCGCAAAGTGCGGCCTGCATTCAGAGACCTCAACTTGACACACTGCAGAGTGCGATGCTTTTGAGGACTGAGGTGGCGCGACTGGCACTTAAGTCGTAGCGCCGTGCCACCGTCACCTCCGAGCCATCGTCATGATTGATGTGTAGCAACCGGTACGCGCGGGCATCTTTAAATCCTGTAATAATAGTTCTCTCGGGGCTCGTTATGCAGCCCAGCGTCTTGGTACGTTGAAGAAGCGAACACGCCGCGCGGTGCGTTTGCTAACGTGGAGGCGCTTGGATCATTAGCTAGCTATTCACAGCTCTTTTTCCTTGTCGTAGGTGCGTGCCGTTGCACCAACATCGTCCGGCGAACACTTAGAGTGGCACTTGAAGGGCCTCTGCTGCTCCGCCCTTGCAAATTGGGGCGCATAACAAAACCATGCGGGCACACAAAACGCATTAAAGTAAGGGTTTAAATATCATACAGGCTGACCTTTAAGAAATTTATTTTTAGATTTCAGAAAAAGAAACACCCAACGGAAAAAAAAACCGCGTAATTACTATACAGAGAGTGCTAATCTCTGGAACGCAAACTGTCGTTCTTGAGCGTTGACCAAGCTGAGAAAAAAGTGCGTGACTCTGATATGTAGAACACTTTGTATGACGCGTTTCAATGTGTTGATCACCCAGAACTGTGCAGCATCTTTAATTACAAGGTTAACCTGAGAAAGCCACCAGCAACCAGCTGTCTGCCGATGACAACCGCTTACAGGTCTTTGGGGCGCTCCATGTATACGACTGCTGGTCTTGGGGCGTCGGCGCAGGAAAGGAACTCGCCCGTGGTGCCCCTCCTAGAGTTCTCGTCGCTGTCAGTGGCGGGAGCCAAGGCGAGTTCCCATTTGAAGCGCACGACCGCCATGGCAGTGCCATGGCAGTTCCATGGCGGTCGCATGACACTTCAGCGCTGCAAAACAAACGGAACCGCCCAGGAAATGCGTTGTAGCCAACCCCGAGAGCTCTCTTCACGCCCTCATGTGAATCCATAATGACTCTTAAAAGTCGACATTGGCCTCGGAATTGAGACGCCTGAGTTCTCGTGCCTTTCGGCCCCTTGTTGTACAGGGGCGGACAAAAGTAAACGGAGCACGCAACGGTCTTCGAGTATTTTTCATGAGTCACCTAATTGAAATTTCCAGCAGTGGTACGCGCGTGCTGGTTGATGAGGTTGGTGGGCTTTCTTGTAGACAAATAACGCTTCTTCATTACCAATGGAGAAAGCGTGATTGCACTTCGAGCGCAATGGCGTGTTCCGTTTACTTATGGCCGCGCCTGTACATTAGGCTGGCACCTCCAACAGGCATATCACGGTTGGGGAGGGATCGCGAACCGCAAACGCAATCTCGGCAAGCTTTACTAAATTGATGACTTCTCTGCACGCAGCATGGAGGTAGTAAGACCCAATGGCGATTAGCAAATCGATGGTGGTATAATATGAAAATCCATCTCGGTTTCGACTTCGCTCTAAACGACTTGTGCAGACATAGTTTCGACCTTTAAATGATAAGCTGCGTGCTCACAGTTCACTAGGTTATACTGAATAAAGGGCACAGAATAATTGGGGACGAATATGAAGAATGAATTTTTTGAGCCTCACCTGCCCACACTGAAATGCTGAGAAAGTGACGCTGGTAACAAATATGCGATTAATGTGGATGAATCAGCGCAACTGAACTCAAGTGTATTTTATCAGAAGGTTCCAGAGATCCCTTCTAGGCCCAAGAATCATTTTCACGCGAGCTCAGCCACAAATTATATTCTTTCACATTACATGGCTCTGAGGATATGACTGTTGATTCGTATTAATCTATAGGGTATAGGGACTCTGTGTATAGTTCCAGTGCATCCCAGTAAATATAATTATTCAAGATTCTGATGCCACGATGCTAGCTAGTGAAAAATGCTTGCTGGTGAAGATATCAATGAAGTTTACTTTTTAATCTTCAAAAACGAGGCCTGCTGAGTTGTGCAGAGTCAGCTGCTAAGTGACTGCCTGATGTGGACAATGGCTGGTCATAAATTACAGGCGTGAAATTGAGCCCTGGCATGTAACAGCAGGCTGACAGCTTTGCAACGTCAAGAATTTCTTAAACTGGCAAAATAAACTTCGTCATTATATGCAGAACGACTGGCCTGCTTCAATCCAGCCATTTCCCGTTTCCGGCTATGGGGATTCGCGCTGCAGGGAGGGCAGCCTGTGCTTCTCCCCCTTCGACTCCTACGAAACCCCGTCCGCTAAGTGAGTTGCAGCACAGGTCTGGCTGCGCGCGCGGTCTGGCCGTGCTTCATGGTGTCGCGCTACGTGGCCTTCTATTTGGGCCACGGGGGCGTGACCTATGCTGAAATGTCTGCTGGTTCCGGAGTCAGTCGCGGGTGCGTTAGAGACAGGTGAGCGACGAGTCTGGGACACGAGGCAAGGTACGTAAGGAACCGTTTTTCGATTTTGCCGACGTTCATACGAGTGTCTTGTCGAAGAAGTTCTTAACGTCCCTAGCCGAAAGCCTCGCGCCTCACCCTAGCAGAACCTGCGAGCGCCGGATGAAACCCGCTGAGTCAAGGCCACCGCTGACCCACAGAAGGGGCTGCACTGTCCTCACACGACCACCGTCATCCGTGCGCTTATCTGCTGCGGCCAGCTGTCGGCTTTCGAAGGGCGCCGGGTATGATCTGAGGAAGTGCAATACAGTGTTTCTGTTTGTATGGTTGTTGCCTGCGTAATAAGTATACGTGTGCTGTGTATGTTGTCAATTCTCTCGAAGTGAGAGCGCCCAAGCGCGGCAAAAGCAAACCGGACCCATTTCGGCTCGGTGCTCGAGCAACGCCGTGGGTCTCTCTTGCACGCGGCCCCGACAATATGAGGAATGGCACGCAGGGGCACTAAACACCGCGCGCGGAGGAATTTAAGTAGGCACCAACAACGTGATGGACACACGAATTGCGGTCGCGCTGAGGAACACTCGAAGGGGTCGCTGTGAGTTTTTTTTCCACGTGTGACGAATTTTTGAAACGAAAAGCTTCACTACTCGCACCACAGCCGCGCTTCGCGTGAGCCGTTGGAGCCAAGATTTGCCACAGCTGCGCATGCGCGAAACCGACTGACGTCACACGCGGCGAAGGTGTCTGCAGCCGTCGCCGCCGACTCCGTCGCCTGACCTTTCGACGCAGCCGCGCGCTACTGCGCATGTGCGCCGCCGCTACCTCTGCGCGCGCTACTCCTCGCCACAGTTTGACCTTTCGATGCAGCCGAGCGCTGCTGGGCTATAAATGCGCTTGTCAGAGAATAGGCGCTCGCACTCGCCATGGAAGGAGAAGCACCCAGACGCAGCTGTAGAAAATCTACCGATCCAGAAGTGCTAGCTTGAGTGTTGGCCGAAAAGCACCGAAGAAATGAAAAGCGCAAAGCTGAACTTCTGGTCGAAACCCCAGAAAACCGGGCGGAATGCCTCTGAAACCAAACGTAACTGAAGCTTTTCGCTTTAATATCCAGGCTTAACCAGAGCTGAGCCACTGCCAATTTTTTTCCACGTGTGATGAATTATTTCACCTATGCCTGTTAGACTTTCATGTGTTGGTCGAGAAGATTCACGATCGTGCCTGCGACTTTCCGGCTTTCTGGACTCTTCAGGAAGATGTAAGCGCGTTATCTAAAAGCCAAACGCAGAGCTGCCGAGACCGACCCTCATTCTCATAACGCCGATTGCGGAGCTGGGGCCTCGCTATCGCCGCCAACGAACCCCCGTTTCTAAGAAAACGAGTTCATCCATATAAGCATTTAAAGGGGTGCTGAAAGGTTTCCCAGAAAAATTGAGTGAAGAGATGCACTTTACAGTTTTCTACCCTCGGAATTCGAATTTCTCGTCAAAATTACGCAAAAGAAAGCGCAAACCTATTTTATTTTGGCGAAAAGTGCAGCAGCAGCCTCGGGCGAGCTCGCGCGTCTCGTTGCCGCCTGTGATTGGTTGCGCGCCTCGTGACGTGAACACTGGCGTTGGCTCGGTGAGCCCGGCTCGGTCGCCGCCGATGTGGTACATGAAGCGCGGCGCGCGGTGGTTCGGGGCTGTTGGTTTGATGCTTATATCACGATGGAACACATCGAAAATTACCAGAAGGATCTTGGCGTCATCCCTTACATGTTCGAGCCGACTGAAAAGAGCAAACCTCTCCAAGAAACGACGCTGGCGCAAGCCGTGATTTTGACTCGAACGAAAGCGAAGTGTCAGTATCTCCACGTGTTGGAAATTATTTTGATGAGTACACTTTTCTTGCCAAACTACATTCAGAGGTACAATGGATGAATTTTGAGGCGAGAAAATGCAGTATAGCACTGCTCCACGTAATTTTCCTGATACAATGTAAGCGGGATGCGATCGTCGGCATTTTTGTCTTCCCGCTTCTCGGTTCTGCCGCAAATCTGCTTGTAATCCACACAGATCATTGGCATGCGCAAGATGTTATCAGGCTCTTTTTGCACGCAAATTTTATGCTTGCACCACTTCATGGTCACTGAATGCCGGCTCGGTTCATAACACACGCGTAAAACAAGTTCGCAGTGCTTTGCTACAGAACTCGTCGAGGTGACAAACGTGCGTCTTCCGTTCTGCGGGCCAAGATGGCAGCTAGCAGTAAATTAAAATCCTTGTTTAGGCGAGTTGGTTCATGCTACAAGTCCTTGTAAGAATATTTTCATCCGTTTGCGGCAGCCCCTATCGTGTTTGTTTTCAGATCTAGCGGCAAGTGATTTTTTCACTAACTAGGCGGACTCGTGCTGCAACCGAGCAGGACGAATCGCAAGGCTGGCTGCAGCACACTTGGCGCACAATGATATAATATTATTATTAATGCATGAAGCCATGCGGCAGTAGGCAATTTTTTACGACCACATGCGTTATTAGAAATGTATTTATGGCAGTTGAGTGATGTCATTGTAAACACTGTACTTCCAAAATAGGTGTTTCTGTGTCCGCTGCATTCCAGTGGAGAATGAAAAAGACTGTTGGTGCTGCCAAGAAATAATGAAATTATCAGAAAATAGACAGACGGTATTGCGCCGGGTTTCAGTCGAGCTGACTGTTGACAGGCGCAATGAACGCGTTGTCGACAGGCTGTGGTGATAGTCTTCATCACGAAAGTGGTCAGAGCATAGCGGTGTTGTCTTTAACGGCATGAAACCCCTTCGCTTCACAGCAGCGACTCACTTCTCTGAGAACTTATTTTGCGGGAAATAATGAAAGACCACATAGTAGCGGCCGCTGGAGTTCGAGCAGCCGAAGGCTGCGCAGAACGCCGGAATGATGGGTGCACCGCTTCATTCAGTGCTGCACACGTTTCTGTACCTCACCACAAACATAAAAACGCACAAATAAAGGAACACACGGCAGCTTGAGGCGGCGTATGATGGCACGCACGCAGAAACAAGCACGGTCGCGGAGGCTGCGAAGCGACGGACACCGGTGTTTACGTCACCCCTCCGCGGTTTCCGGTTTCGGCTCGCATCGTCAGGGTCATCAGCAGAGCTCGGCGGACGGCGGGGGGCGGAGCTACCGCGCAATTTTAAACGGCGATTACGTCGCTCCTAAGCTATGAATCTGTAAACAAATTTCACCCGCATGATTTATAAGGTTTCCACATCCACACGTGAGCATTTTAATGAATTCGAAAAACTCTTCAGCTTCCCTTTAAGGTAGTTTCGTGTTGTAGCAATACCTCTTCTATTATCAATGCTTCGCAGGTAATGTTTCCAATGGGAGCCCACAGCGCGCATGCGTCGTTCACAGGCCCTCCGCGTTGCGACCAGTCCCGGCGCACTCCGGTGGGACGCTACGTCACCTTGGGAGTCATTCAAACAGAAGGAATTTATCAGCCGCGGCGCCGCTTTGCGCTTCCCGCACCTTCCGCAACGAGGCGCAGCGAGACGGAACCGCTTAAGAACCGCAGACCAGCCGGACCCCTTTAACAGCCTGAACCATAGGCCAGCGAGTGAGAAAAAAGAGACGAAAAAGACAGGAGAGAGCTTGATTCGTCATTTTCGGCCGATATGATTTACATCGGTCATTGAGAAGGTGTTGATGTTACGGAAACCTGCTTGTCTCTTTCTTGATCTGCCCGCCTTCGGCTTTGTGCGAAAATATTGCGGCACTGCTGTCTTGTATTTTTCGCAAAATTGTGGCAATTTTTTGCTAATCGTTCCGGCTACCGGTCCATCAAAATTGTGGGCTCTAGCTGCCTTCACAAACAGGACGTATGCCAAAGCGTTAAAAATGCAAGGAAATTAGCCGTACTTGTACAGACAAATTTTAGAACGCTCCCTGCCTCAGCTAAGATGCCTTAGGAGCTTCTCTTCTTTCTTCAGTCAATTTTGAACACGTCTTACTAAAGTGTCCTTAGTGAGGCCTCCTTTGGAGCGCCCTTTTCTTGAGCTAGGCACAACGCTACCAGTGTGATTCTTTTTCTGGATCCTTCAAGTGAACGCAAGCTTCACTGCAGCACCATTCGCTTTGCGCTTGCACCGTAGGGTGTCTCCGGCGGCTGCGTCGATATCCAGTTCAGAGCGAACATTCGCTGCTGCCTCTGCACTGTCGCTGCACGGTACATAATGCGATGTTACCAAACCAACTAGTTTTTCTTGCCAAGGCGTGTAAAGCAATGAAATAATACACGTGAAATGCAAAACAAGCGCACATGGGCGAGCGTGCTTCAAACCAAATACAAAGTTGTAGACGTGCAGTCGCTTTCATTCCAATTCAGACATGCATACTTCCATTATGAGCTGCATATTCTGAGCACCAGACGAGTGCATGCGGCTAATCGTCGCTAGGAGGGCGTCGTTACCGAAGGAGCGGCTAAGGACGGTTCGAAGTTGGTTTACTCTCTTGAGCGCTCTCCTAAGTGAAGGAAACATCGAGATTCAACAATACTGTTTCTCGGGCTAGTTGGTTGTTCGTAATTTCAAAAAAAAAAGCAAGTTCGCAAGAAGACGGGGACATGAGAAAGGCATAGGACACAGCATTGTGTGCAATGTCTGATATCTCCGCCTCGTTCTGCGCATACGTTTTAGTAATTATGATCATGGAGGGTTCCTTGTTTCTGGTAAGGAAACCGTATAAGCTAGGGAGTATTCTGAAATTCGGCCCACTTGGACATCTTATAGATCACTTGGACGACGCGGGAGTTGTCGAAACAGCTATACATGCAACATATGTTTGTATATCTGGTGACTCACCCATCGCAAGAGTGTTTAGGCACGTGCGAGCATCCTGTTGAATGCTCTTCTCTGATTTCTGAGAGAAGCTTTGTACTCGCCGCTCAGCAAAAGGTGCATAGCTCAGGAATGGCGTGCCACGAAGTCTTTAATTGGTTTTTGTGTCTGGGTCTGGAAGTCTTTAATTGGTTTTTGTGTCTGGGTCTGGTATAAGAACCGCCCTATGGTAAACTCACTCACCCTTGACATGCTTGCAGATGCCTGGCAGGAAACACAGGAAACACAGGAACACAAGCGAAGGCCGCATGCCAGCGCTGCGAGCGGTGGTTGGTAGCCGTCTCATCTTGGAGCTGATGAACGCCGTACATTCGTACACGTTGGTTAGCGCGAACGCCAGGTGTGATTTCTCGAGGTATCCTGCGGAGACGATACAAGCAAGTACGGTCACGACGACTCAAGGATTTTACTCTGGCAGTAGCCACTTAAAGCACTCGCGTCACTCTTGAGGTAATGCACTCGACTAGCGTTGTGAACTCTCCCGTACTTCTGTCGGCCACAGGAAAATCTGGTAACAACTGTCCTTAAAATATTCGAGGTGTGTCAGAGATGAATCCATTAAAATGATATAACTCTCTTAAAAAACAAAGACTAATCTGCGCATTATCCTTTTGAAAGCGTGTCAGACTGAAGTTTTCATAACTTGGGCATTGTTTAAAAACCATTTTGAAGCATTTGCATGGCAGCCGGTTTGTCGTGGTGAGGGTTCAATCGCTCATAGGATAGCTGCCACTCGTCGAGCCCTGTTGCCTCCAGGAAGTGGGAGACGATCATATGCACCTACACCCGTCTGCAAGCACTCCCGTCAGAGGCAGCACGGCAACACCGCAATCTGATATTACCAGGCGGTGGAGCACTCCCGTTCGGTTCAAGCCTTTTTGAGAGGCCCGTGAGCTAGTCAGCTGTGTTATTCAGATGCAGGTTAACAACTCCGGTAGAATGCTGCTGCCCTACCGCTATGCAAAAATAAGTTAGAATCGCGCACTTACACGAAGTGGACCACAAGGCAAAACGTGCGCCGATTCTTAATATGAACGAGCTTCGCAGTTAAAGGCAAGATGAGCCGCTACAGATGGCAGCTTAGGCTGCATTGTTCCGCCGTGGTGGAGGACGTGGCCGTCGCAGTGTCTCAACTGCCCTGCGGAGCCGTCTGTGACCGCCAGAAGGAGGTCGGCCAGCTCTTAAGGCGCAAGGGTATGACTCTCGTGTGCTGCGTGACGGCGCATCCCGGAATTACGTGGCGCACCTCGGCCAGAGGCGCACTTGTCAGTGGGATCGGCTGAGCATAATGCTCAGCGGTTCCTGCACGCGGTTTCATGATAGAGATCGACCGTGCGAGGCTCTACAGAGCCTGCACTGGCGCAGACATCGCAGCACAAATTCCCCACCCGACGCGCAGTATAGACGATTAAAGTGGTGCTGGCATATCGGCGCTGTGACCTACTCGAGAGGCCACGCGTCCGCCTCTGAAATATTAAGCGTTGCTGCGTGTCGTGCGTTTTGAGGTGTCTATGCGTTGATTGCCGGAGCATCGTCAGTGCCAAGGCCTACAGTACGGAGCTGAATGTCGTGGCCATGCCGCTGAGCGCAAAGGGAGCTTGCGCACTGTGAGGACCAACCAACTGACAATCCCCCGCAACTCCTTCGCTGTCTGAAGGAGCATGAGACAGTGGTCTGCGTTATCCCTCTGAGGTATATCATCGTCGTCTGCCAAGGCTGATGATCCCCCCCCCCCCCCCCCCTAAGTGCACACGGTCGATATGTAGTGTCGCTGATGCACACACATGTTCGAGCAAAGGAATAGCGAGTTGCAAAACTAAGCAAGATACCTGCTTCACAGTCACCTCGTTGACAGTACCATGTGCGAGCTTCCTTTTAGAAGCTCAGTGTTTTTCCCAGCCGGTCAGATTGAAACTCGGAGGCAGCAGAATTGACATATGGCACTGCTTCTTATTCGCTCAAAGACCAGGCAAACCTTCTATTTAACCGTTGCTCACCTGGGTGCATCGGACGGCGACGGCAGTGGTATTCATGTGCTGCTGGCACCGGTCCACGGACAGCCGCCAAGGCTGGTCCAGCAAGGTGCTCACCAACCGCTCTAGGTTCCCAAGAAATCCTTGAGTAGTTGGTTGTGCAGATCAGCCGCGGTCAGGAACTCTGGAGATCGGGCTCCAGCACGGCACTTAGCAGGAACAGGTCGATGGAACGTTCGAGAGAAGCTTCTGGCAACCGCTCGAGCCTCTCCACGCGCCTCGACCCCTGCACGAGAACTCGATCTTCTTTTCCTTCTTCATATGACTTCTAAGGCAGACGGTACTCTTTTTGCCGAGAGCGCTTTGCTGAACACAGCTAAAAAAAAACATTTGGTTGAGGCCGGCTGAACTTACAAAGACGAGTGAAAGCTCTGGTAAGCATGGTTATCCGATCTGACGCCTTTCCAAGTCGTATAGGTCATCAGATTCCGTATGACGGTGGCGGTACATCGTCGCTGCACTAGTTCTCGGACGTTGCTCATCTATTGCTTTGTGTGAACGTAAGCACACTCCTTGCTAAGCCACTCAGGACATGAACTACAAAGCATGATCAATGAGTTAGACAGGCAGAGCAGAACGGTGGGGCTAAAAATTAACGTGCAGAAAACAAAAGTAATGTTCAACAGCCTAGGAAGGGAACAGCAGTTCGCAATTGGTAGCGAGGTGCTGGAAGTAGCAAGAGAATATGTCTACTTAGGGAAGGTAGTGACCACTGATCCTGATTATGACAGGGAAATAACAACTAGAAGAATAAGAATGGGGTGGAGCGCATATGGCAGGTTCTCCCAGATCATGAGCAGCAGTTTACCAATATCCCTCAAGAGAAAAGTATACAACAGGTGTATCTTACCGGTACTCACCTATGGGGCAGAAACGTGCAGGTTAACGAAAAGGGTTCCCTTTAAATTAAGGTGAACGCAGCGAGCTATGGAAAGAAAAATTATCGGTGTAACATTAAGAGATCGGAAGCGGCGGAGTGAGTGTGAGAACAAACGAGGGTTAATGACATCCTAGTCGAAATCAAGAGGTATAAATGGGCTTGGGCAGGGCATGTAATGCGAAGGCAAGATAACCGATGGTCCTTAAGGGTAGCGGAATGGATTCCAAGACAAAGCAAGCGTAGCAGGGGCGGCAGAAAGTTAGGTGGGCGGATGAGATTAAGAAATGTGCGTTGCTACGGTGGCCGCTAGTGGCAAAGGACAGGGCTGATTGGAGAGATGTGGGGGAGGCCTTTGCGCTGCAGAGGGCGTATTCAGGCTGGTGATGATGATGCTCACTCCACACCCTTTTACATAGCGAACGGGGCATAACGCGATTTTAGGTGGTTGCGAGAGTGCCGTCGGCTCCGCATACGTAGCTGTGGCGAGGCGCAGTGAGTCACGTGACTCGATAGTTGCGAGGGTGCTATGCCAGCAAGCGCCGCCGGCTCAACGCGCAGTTGTGCCGACGCGTGGAGAGTCATGTGGAGGGACGTCCGAGCAAAGACTCCGATCCTCCTGGTTTCAAGGTCAAATTTCATAGCCGCATGACCTTCAGCTTTTTGCCGAAGAAATAGAGCTCTCGCTCTGAAAACAGAAACTTTTGAAAGAGTAAGAAGCAGCTTTCAAGCCCGAGATGCCGCTAAAATATTCACTTAGGAAGGCAGGGGTTTCAGTCACGAATAATGCTTCAAGAATGATCTCTGCTAAAAATAACTGAAAGGTTCCGAGTAGCGACCGAAAGCGCGTTTTGTTAGAACGCACGCAGCCATTCACCAATCATCACTCACCAGAATTACCCCCTAGGTATCGATGGTGGTTTCGAAAAGTACCTTCCTTGACCACTGACTGGCACACGCTGAAGCCAATAAAGTTGGGCTGCAGGGCAGCCGTACTTTAATCAGCGTTGGCATGGCAGGATCAACACAGGCCCGCCATGTGTTGCTCTACTTTTTTCATCCACCTTTAAGCTAGGATGCTCGACGCGCAGGACGTAGCATGCTTTCGACAAACTTTGTTGTGAAGCCGCCAGTACGCGCGTCATGACGTTTTGCTTGCTACACAGGACACGACAACATCGCATTCGGGGGATTGTGCTAAAGCTTCTCACCGTCACCGGCATCTGTTCATTTTTCGTTGTTCTTTTTCGTTGTATTCTCTTCATATGACGTGATAGCAGCTGATAGGTGGCGAGCCGTACAAGAGAGAGAGAGGAAGAAGCGAAAAGAATGTATAAATACCTCCTTCGGCCAGTAAAGTTTCTGCCGCAAGTCTGGCGTGGGTCCTGTTGGGTTTCTCTGCCTGCGTCTATGCATATGCGCTATAGTAGACACGTGGGGGGGAGGGGGGGGGATTATGATCAAGAACGAAAGCTTCGTAGGTATTCTAAAGATTGTTCTTGGTATTTGGGCGCTCTGTTTACCCAATAATGGTTACATAAACAATGAGCATGGCGTTGAGCCGCGATAGTTTTTGTGAACCCCGCGACAGTGAATGTTCTGTTTTATACTGCCGCCACCGAGTTGCTTATTCTTTCCGGGCACAAGCTAGCTGCAAGCCTCGTCTGGAGAACCGTCTCTGCCTATCGTGACCACCACGTGACACGATATATTTGTGTCAGGAAAGGTTAGCCCTTGCCCTCACCTTTAAGGACTTTTTGCTCCGCAGGAGTACATGTGGAGTCCAAAACATGGTTGAGAAGCGAAATCTGTTGCTAGGTTATTTTTCGCAAACAGACACGCACACACACACGGTGGCGCACACGCGGACGCGCAGGCACGCCCACACACGGACCCGGCCGCACGCAAACGCACCCCGCCCCCACACGCACACACACAAACACGCACGCACAAACAGATGCACGAGCACACACACGCAGTCGTACACGCATACACACACACAC
The DNA here is from genome assembly GCF_055824585.1 of Amblyomma mixtum. Taxonomy (NCBI): domain Eukaryota; kingdom Metazoa; phylum Arthropoda; class Arachnida; order Ixodida; family Ixodidae; genus Amblyomma; species Amblyomma mixtum. Next base: position 282,083,135 of record NC_143014.1, on the reverse strand, counting down.
ACTCGTGCACAAGCACAGACCCGCGCACACGCACACACACACACGTGCGCAAGCATACACACGCAGATGCATGCGGACACGCACAAAACCACGCGCACACACGCGCTCTTACACACACACGCGCACACACAAGCGTAACCACACAAACGTGCGTACATGCGCACAAGCGCACTCAGGCCCACAGACACATACACACATGCGCTCGCAGACACGCAGATGTACACAGGCACGCGCACAAACACACAAGTGCACGTATACACATACAGAAAATACACACGCGCGCGCACATCACACACACGCGCACGCATATGCACACGCACGCAGATACACACGCATGCCAGCACTCACGGACACATTCAAACACACACGCACTCGCACACGCACACAAACAGACACGCACACGCGCGCACACACTCACACTCACACGCAGAGACAAACACGCACAAACACAACACACATAGACACACGAACAAGCAGACATACGCAGGCAAGTACTCATGGACTCACGCACACACACACGTAAACACACTCGTATGCACACACTCACGCACGTACATCCACACACGCACAACATCCACACACGCAGGTATAGAGGAACCCATCCAAATTTTCTCGAATCAGAAACCCGCTACAAACCTCATTTTCATAACATGTCAGAGTATGCAGCGACAAAAGTTTGTCTGCCCTGCGCGCTCTGCACACTGCACCCCTCACTGTCAGCCGTGCTTTTATAACATACAAAATTTAGCTTTCTCGTAGCTTGCGCATTAGACGAGTAGTAGCATAAGTTTTACTCGGTCGGTCTTCCCCGGTCCGGGAACCCCGTGACGAAGTCCGCTTGACAGACATGATAAATGGCCTGGCGCTGTAATGGCAGCTCTGGGTGATCTAACTTCGTCTTCCACTGCTCGCAGCCAATTTTTGCGTTGATATATATTAATGCGTAAGTATTGTATGGCTATGTAGGCAGTTTAGGCGTGGACTGCTTAATCTCGGTCCTATAACAGAGGAATTAGCTGGTACATCGGAAAAAGAATGGTATCGTTGGATAGAGCATCCAAAGAGGGTGTTCCAAAGTGGCAAAATGGTTAAGGTGGGTTAATTAGCCAATCAATTAAAGCCAGAAATGTCTAAAAGTGAGTGAGGCCGGAGCAAAAGTGGCGCCAGATTTGAAAACGCCGGTAGCGTGGCACGACGTGACCAGAAGTGTGGGCGGAGCAAACGATAGCGCCAAATTTGAAAACGAAGCATGGCGCGAAGGTTGAAAACTCACATGGGCAATTGGTTGGTTGGTTTATGGGGTTTAACGTCCCAAAGCGACTGAGGCTATGAGAGACGCCGTGGTGGAGGGCTCCGGAAATTTCGACCACCTGGGGTACTTTAACGTGCACTGACATCGCACAGTACACGGGCCTCGAATTTCTCCTCCAAAGAAATTCAACCGCCGCGGCCGGGATCGAACCCGCGTCTTTCGGGCCAGCAGCCGAGCACCATAGCCACTGAGCCGCCGCGGCGGCCAGATGGGCAATTGATTGAACTTGATGAAGTAAGACAACTGTGGTATCGATAAGGTATCGATAGGTCATTGATAAGTGAACAATAACAGATCGATAAGTGATCGACTTCCAGTTTGAGGGCCTAGACTTCCGATCACGAGTCTCAGTTGACGTGAAAATTGTGGAAGTGTGGATGTGACACCATACCGTGTGACGTCATATATTGTGACGCCATACTTACGCATTTCTCCAGTGCGGGAACCTCAATGATCTCTAATGTTTTATCGTGTTCGAGTTGTGCTTGATCGTTCGAGACCACGTGGCGGACAGTCGATGTCTCTGCACAGGCCTGCTTCGTCCCTAAGATATTTGTCTGGCCAAATCATTGTGTATCGCGCGAAGTTGCGGAATGTCCACGCCTGCAAGTTTCCCCAAATTGTGGGTTCGGTTCTGTGAAGGCTTTGTGGGGAGGGGAAAATTTCTAGCGACTGAGTTTATGAAACTCCATAATTTTTCCGTTTGTCTGGGGGATGGAGGGTGCGAGGTCGGGCACCGACGGGGCTCGGAAAGTGTCACCTGTCTGGTCGGTCGCCTCGTAGGATGCCTCATAGGATGCTGTGGCGGAAGCACGTTGCGAGGGCTGTCGCGAATTCTTTGGCGTCGGCAAAGGTGGTGTGGCTTGGAACTGATGCGCTGGCAATCTTTTCTCCGAAGGCGGTGTGGACCGAGGATGCAGCCGCCGCTCGTTTCGGCCTGGCGCCTCGCCAGCGCATTATAGTAGTACCGACACAAACTTCCGGATGTCTTTTTTTTTGCCTCGAAAGACATCGAAAGCACAAAGAATTGATATTGAATAAAACAACTCTAAAATACCTCACGCACTGGGGAACGGCACTGTAAAATTATGGAAAATTCAAACTTTCAAAATTGCGCCAAACCATGCCAACCACAAGAAAGAAGACGAGACACAGCCGCTTCAAGTATGCTCCAACAAGCCCAAAAGGACATGTTAATGCAGTACTTACCGCTGCGCTAAAAGCTGTCACCGCAGTAAAGTCTATCGCTTACCGGTATTACTTGCGCTTATCTACTCGCCTCCGCTCTTCGACCGTTCGCATTTCAACGTACTGCCCTGCGAACTCTTTTTACACGAAGCTGTGAAACTGCAACACATGCGCGGTTAGCACCAGTCTCTTTCTACCGATGCCGAAAGGGGTTTTGGAAGTTCAAGTGCTGTTCGTTATTATTTAAGATTCGTGCATGATGTGATATCCTTATACGCAAACAAAATTGATGCATAGAGGCGGTTTTAAATATAAAGGCAATCAGTTTCATTATGCGGTGTCCAGACTTACCACCGTGGAGTCGATACGGGCTTTAAATCTCTGGAGAGGAGGAGAAACTGCTCACACCACCACACTTTACGGAATTCGTAGGGGAACAACAAAAGCCTCGATGCGCCGCCATGGAGTTTACATGACAATGGTGGTGAGCATATTATCGACAATACTGAAACAAAAATATTAATGAAATAATTTAAGATGCTTTCATGGTTTCCGCTCCTTGTGTCCCATACTTCGCGATCTTATAAGTATGAACGAACGCGGTGGTGTTCAATTTCTGAGGGTGTGATGGTTACGGTAATATCGGAAGTGTTTCATACCACCTCTTAGTCATCTGATACAGCTTTATTATTTGGAGTTCAGCAATTTCTGAGAGACATTTACGCTTCTGTAACTTTTGTCGTCCTCCACCGCGAGGGGGTTGCATACAGATCTTCCGAGCTGTTCTCTCGTCTGAGTTTTCTTTCTTTTGACATCGCCAGATGTCATCGGAGACTTCATGCCTATAACCACTACGGGCTGAAGCAGAAACTGAGCAGCCCTTTGAGGCGCGTGTCCCTCCTGCGAAGCCCTCGCAGTGACGTGAGAACGTCCGGTCGAACTCTCGTATCTGGGAGGTTAGCTGAACATTGCATTGAGGCCCATTCTAGCCAGTATCCAGCACAGGTCAAGGGACTCGGAAATGGATAAAGCATTGGGCTTGGGATTCAGACACCGCTGGCCACCAGCCGGCTTTGGTGACAGTTGGTACCACTGAGCCTGCTGCGAATAGAGTTCATGCCCGTCGGCGCCTTCTGCTCGCAGTTGAGGGATAGTGAGCGTAATCTCGTGTATAAAGCTTCCCTCTGATGGCTGCCTGGTAGGCCACACTTATGTTGTTATGCCTCAAGTTATTCAATTGCGGGGCACTACAGCGATATGAGGCACACGGAAATCGAGTAAGAAGAGACTTTCAGTAAAATTTGGAGACAGCAACTAAATGTTTTGACTCAGCAGGAGTTCGGCAATTGAGAAATAATGTAAAAGGGCGAACGTACAAAGCATTCCAGCTGATGTTGGCCAAAGTTTGAAACAGGACAACTTAAGACACGAATAATTGAGTTGCGCAGGGTTGCAGCAAAAGGTATTGCCAAAATCCACATATATTTTAAAAGGGCATAATTTGGGAATTTCTCCACAAAGATAAATTAACTATATTTTGCATTGTTCAATTTAACGCAAAATCGTGTGCGCAAAATTTGTTGAGCATGTGAAGAAATGCCAGTTGATTTTTTTTTCCTTTATTTAACTTAAGAGGAGTTTCTTTTTTAAGCTTAAAATTAATCCTACAAAGTTTAGAAACTGTCACGCCACTAGGCGTTTTCGGATCGCGATGTTAGCACTGTTAGCACCCTCACACGCTTACGTATTTAAGGAACTTAGTTACGAAAGCTGCAACGAAATAAATGGCCATCAGTCACCGCGACTGTTCACAGATAATCGTGGACACTTCACTTCGTTAGAATTATGAACCTGCCGCAGAAGAATGATCCAGTCGTCGCAGTTTAACGGCATAGCGCGGATAATTTCTTTGGAGCGAAAAATGGCTGCGCACCTCGCGACGAAGCGTCCTGCAGCGCATGGGCGTTCCACTCAGGAGGAGCCGCCATTATTGTTCGGTCATGGTCTCGGCATGTCCATGGGCCTCTCACGCGCTGCGCTGCTTCATATTCAAGTGATTGCGACGTCGGGACTCTACTCAGGTGGGTCAAAGAGGTAAAGATGCGTCGAAGAATGTAACGAAGTGGGTATGAGGGTAGGGTGGGCCGGAAATATTTACAAAATGAGTTAACTTCTCGCTGATTCCAAAAAGAATAATCATGACAAGTCAGTGCATGAAGAAGAGGAAAGTGTACAGTGGTGTCCCCTGGCACCAAATGTCGCACTAAACCTAGCGCGTGGAGTCACCTTATGGATTATAGTCACGACAGTTGTATGTGCGCACGCCTGTATGTGCCTATATTTAAAAACAGGAAATATGCAGGGGCCTGTATACTTGCTCCAAATTGGCCACCCCCACTGCCGCGTGCACAGAGCAGGGAGGTGAAATAATTATAGGAGAGAGGAAAAGCGGAAAGAACACACGCGCGACGCAGCCATGGCGTGCGCTGCAGCGAATCCAATTGCTGTGTGAAACTCAGACACCCTGCATGTATACGTGTGCCGTTGTATTTAGGGTGATCGGCTACTGAGTTCGCAGGACGTGGATTCAACACTGGCCGCGGCGGCAGTGATTGTATGAAGGAGATACGCAAAAGTGGTAGGGGTTTAACGTACTTAAACCGAGTAGACGTCTGAAATCGGGTGTTCATTTTTCAATTAGAGGGGACTCTACTAATCTCCTCCTTAAGGGTATGAGTCGATAGCTTTAGGGCCTTAATGCCCATAGATGCAGATTTAGTCATTCCCTACTTAACATTCACAGATGGCTGTGAGCCCGCATAAGACTATCAGCGTAGTAACGCAGCGGTTAAGCGATGCGCCACTGCACTGGCAGGCGGCTGTTTCTATCACAGCCACCGGCAGGGATTTCTTTATTTATCGTTGGGAAAGCTACACTACGCGAGTCGCCGAGCCGTATCGTGGAACTGAGGCAAGGTCATACTGCGCATGCGTGAGGAGCAGTGACGTCACACGGCGCACAGTTGGCGTGCCTCACCGTCGCCGCGCGGGTGACTCAGAGGTGCCGCCGCCGCGCTCGCCAGTTGCGCATGCGCAGTAGTGGCGCAAAGCTAGCGTGCCGGGGCATACGTCGCTGCCGCGCGCTCTTCATCGCCTCTCTCTCTCTCTCTCTCTCTCCTCGTTGCTTTAGCAATCCTCCAGGTTTAACCAGAGCTAAACCACTGCCAATTTTATTTTAAGTATTTACAACATACTGCTAGGCTCATTTGAGGCTGTTGCAGGTTTGGGACGTATTATAGCACGAAGGGAACAGAAACAGTGAAAATAGCGAAAGGAAAATGAAATCTCAAGAATCCAACTGTTAATCAGAATGTCGAACAGGGGTTAGGCTTGGTTTGTGGGTTTAACGTCCCAATGCGACCCAGGCTCTGAGAGACGCCACAGTGAAGGGCTCCGGAAATTTCGACCACCCGCATTTCTTTAACGTGCACTGACATCGCACAGTACTGGGGCTGCTACAATTTCGCCTCCATCGAAATTCGACAGCTGTGGCCGGGATCGAACCCGCGTATTTCGGGTCAGCAGTTGAGCGGCATAACTACTGAGCCACAGCGGCGGCTTACACAGGGGTTAAGTTTTAAGCGAACAGAAGAAACAAAACGAAAACACATTATCAAACTCCAGTCGCAGAAATTTAACGCTACCCACGTTGCGACGCATTTAGCGTGACCATGCCGCTCTTCCCGAGGAACCTGTTGCGCAGCTGTCTCGGCGCTCCTCCGAACTTACACGAGTTGCTACCCGAGGTTACCCGAGCAACACGGGTAAGCTCGGCTTGCAACTCGGGTTGCTAAGCAACGGCATAAGATTGTATGTGCGGTGGTAAAATTCTTAGTTGGTGAGCGTAGGACTGCAGGGTGTCGAACCGGCATTTTTTCGTGTTCGGTTCGGGTTCGGGTTCACGCCTTTCGGGCTCAGTTCCGGGTTCGGCTCCAGAGGGCCATTCTGTTGCGGTTCGAACCGGTTCGGACCTTCTCGAACCGGTTCAAACAGGTTCAAACGGGTTCAGGACAAAAAAAAATTAGAACGCAGATGGGTTTCAGTCAACCTTGCTATGCATTTTCTTTTTTCTGGCACATCGGTATACAAAATAAAAAAAATGCAAAGATTTGTTTACGAGAACATAAAACTGGGCTAGTTGGTAAGGTTTCATGCTTAAGCAGCGCAGTAAACGGGACAAAGGGAAGACTGGAGACGACACAGACGCTGACTAAAAACTGGTTAGTACATTCTCGGAAAAGTATATGAATGTGCAGGTCACAGTGAACAATCCAAAAAACAGAAGAGCTAAAATTAAAACTAAAAAACCATACTGCGCATGAATATCATAGTCTAGTCATGACACCTTTTTCAATATAATTCGAAGACTATATTCCATAGTAGACGGCACTCTCCTATCTCCTGGACCTCACACAGTTGCCACGAAAGCCTGACTCCTTATCTACAAAATTGATGGATGGTGAAGCAACACGCTCATCTCCTTCCTTCCTGATCATAAAGGCCTCCACCATCTCCCTACAATTTCGACCAGGGTAATTAAACAGGAGACCTGTATTTCTAAGCGGGGAAGCAGAGGGCATTTGTTCGAACATCACAGATGGGTGAAATAAGTAGCGGTGTCGTACAACTTGGCTTTGCACTGCAGCAAGTGCAACGATTGCTTCCCTCAGTAGAGAAGACAAGTGTCCTGCTTAATAACCCTGTTTGCATTTGTAGGGAGTTGGTCGAGGCCTTTCTGATCAAGAAGGAAGCAGATGAGTGTGTTGCTTCATCATCTGTCAATTTTGTATATAAGGAGTCAGGCTTTCTTGGCAATTGTGTGAGGTTCAGGAGATAGGAGAGTGCCGTCTACTATGGAAGATAGCCTTCGAATTTCGTTGAAAAGGACACCATGACTCGACTGTGATGTGCATGCGCAGTATGGTTTTTAAGTTTTGCCCTTTGTTCTTCTGTTTTTAGGGGTCGTTCCCTGTGTCCTGCGCCTTTATATACTTTTCCCAGAAAAAATAACCAGTTGTTAGTCAGCGCTCGTGTCGTCTCCCGTCTTCCTTTTGTCGTGTTTAGTGCGTTAATTAAGCATGAATAAATTGTTTAATGCGAGATGTTCTCAATTTACCCATTTTATTTTATTGCCCGCAGCAAAAAGATGAATTTACGGCAACAACAGCAAAATGAAATGAACTCGAAATTAAAGAAAATCGGCTATGTATACGTAATATCCACCTTATGAGGTGCAAGGCGAAAAGCCGGTGGATTTTGCATCTACAAAACCCTCCTGCTTGGGCAGTTTCGGAGACCCCGTCGCGCGAGTAATAGGTCTCCCCCTGAAGCTTTAGTCAGTTGGGACTTTCTCGTACGCAGTGTACTCACGGGGCCCCAAAATTGTCGCCGCACGCGCCCTGTACGTTCATGCGCACTACTGAGAAACGAAACTGTCATGTAGCGGCACCAACATAGAGACAGAGACCTTTCCGTCGCCCCGAAACCGACTTGCCAGTCTCCCCCTCCTTCACTATAGGATGGTAAAAAAAATGTGCGAGAGTCCCTCCACCGCCCATCCGCCGCCCAATGAGAGCCTCGTGGGAGCACTGGATCTCGCTAACATCCAGAGGTCACCAAATATATATTATTTAAATCACCTATTCGATATCACCTTTGTGACTCACGTTATATATCCCGAGCCCTTATAGGTCAGTATCTTCAAAAACACAGCTAATCGTGGCTTCTCACTATAATACAGTAAGAAATTACGACATTGGCTTATTATGATGACGTCAACATCTTTTTCTATGATAAAAAGATTTTTTTTGGTTTTTATGGGGTTTAACGTCCCAAAGCGACTAAGGCTATGAGAGACGCCGTAGTGGAGGGCTCCGGAAATTTCGATCACCTGGGGTTCTTTAACGTGCACTGACATCGCACAGTACACGGGCCTCTAGAATTTCTCCTCCAAAGAAATTCTAGCCGCCGCGGCCGGGATCGAACCCGCGTCTTTTGGGTCAGCAGCCGAGCACCATAACCGCTGAGCCACCGCGGCGGCTGATAAAAAGAGTATTATAAAAAAACACACGCTTGGATGGGTTGAGAAAGCTTCGTTTTTGTACGGACACAAATTGGCAACATCTTCGTTGCGACGTTGAGCTGCAACATTCTTTCAAGTGCAGCATTGTGCGAGGAAGTAGATATACTTGCACTACATAAAATGTTTGTGACTTTTCCTGGGGCGCTATCAAAGGCAACCGTTGTGCCAACAGAATTTTTGGCGCCCTTGATGGAGTGATACACAGTGGTTAATCTGGCCTGCACCATTTTTCCACCAACTTGTTTCAGCCATTTATTTTCAAAACTACAAACAACCCCTTTCTGGCAGCTGTGTTTAATAGGCGACTAAGTGCTCGCCTGTTATTTTGTGCTGATTCATTCGGTTTTCTCACTCTTCGTTTTTAATTAGCTGTACGGCCTCTCCACAAGGCAGATGGCAAATGTTGCGATCGGTCATTACTTCCTCTACCCTTACATCTACAGCCTTACCTAGACTTTCTTGATACTAGTGTATCATCAGCGCATGTACTGACGTACGTTGCAAAAGTTTACAGCCCACCGCGCCTTCATTTCATTGGTGCGGTGGGCTGTAAACTTTTGCAACAGACGGTACCTTCGCGCCAAATGGACGTTTGTGCCGTGGTCAGTGCATTTCTACCTGTGCGATCAACGAGAATCAATTTGAGCAATAAAATGATCTTTGTTCGCTATGCTGTGTTTTTTTTGGGACATGCTTAGGCAGTCTCTTAAAAAAAACCATTGACATCATACATTTGATTGTAACATTTATGGCTGCGAGGAAAAACTTCGGAATTCCGTGCGAACTCTTCGTGTTCACAGGACTGTTTAGCGTGTGGAAAACCCGCATGATGGATGAACACGCAGAACCGCCGCTTTCAACGAGGTCACTCTTCAGACAACAGTGCACTTTAATGCAGGATGAATATGCTGCGCAAGTTCAACCTCCTGACTGGTTCCCCTTTCTTGACGTGTGTAACTCAAGCTGCGCGCTGAGCAAGCTGCGCCGAAATTACATGAATGGCAGGATAGGTCGTCACGCGCTCCGTATACTCCTCGCAGCGAGCGACAGAATTAAAAACCAGGAAGAACAAAACGACAAGATCCCACACAAAATTGTGTGGGTACCTGGGCACACGGGGGTGGCAGGGAACCAAGAGGCCGACAGTATAGCTCGAGGATACATTACTTTCCGAGCATCCGACGAGACCGCGGAACTCGCGCCAGCACCCAGGGAATACTCGGCTATATTACAAAACTATAGAGGCAGAAGAATGCGATATCCCCCACCGCACAAATCTTTCAGCAGAGAGGAAGCTGTCACTTGGAGACAATTACAAACAGGCTCTTTCCGAAACCTACATATACTAAACAAAATGCACCCTACGATATACACGGAGAAATGTCCCTGGAAGGACGAAAAACCTACTCTCACATCACATGGGCCTGCCAAAACATAGACGTGGTCCCCAAAATACAAAACCCGAGTGCGGAGCAATGGGAGGCTCTGCTGTCCAGCGACCGCTGTGAAGACCAACGAGGTCTGGTACAGCGAGCTCAACGGGCGGCAGTGGCCAGCGGAGCCCTGGACTGAGGGCAAGCGACCATTGATTAGAGGCGGACGACTTCGACAGAGAAGGCTCCTGGGGGTAGATCCAAGACGTCTCTGAAGATACCCCCAAACCGCAGGAAGAAGCAATACTGAAAATAAAGTTTTCCCTTTCTTCCTTCCTTCCTTGACGTGTGCACTGTCTGGAATTTCCATATGCGGGCGGAGAAAGGTAGTTATGCTGGCATGAGGTCTTATGCCGAGAGCGCTGAATTAGACGGGGTCAAGTAAGGCATGAGGAGGGTCAGAGAGGTTCCAAATATTCCCTGCAACAACCATAAAAAGCAGCCTAGAAGATAGCCGTGTAGCCTAAAGCATCTGTAAACAGTTTTCTGTTCTGCCGCCATTGGTGCGAATCCCACTCGGCGTCAGAGGTCAGAGTATGCATACTCTTTTAGATTTTCTTTTTACTGCGTCAGCAGTATAGCCTGCTTTCCCAAAAATAACCGCGCTGTGCGTGTGCGTGTGTGTGTGTGTGGGGGGGGGGGGGGGGTGCGTGAGTGCAGCCCCCATCCTTGAGGCACACTCCGGTGGACGCACATCAGGGCATTCACTGGTAAAAATGCACCTTCAAAAACTTTCACCCATCTCCCCACCCCCATCACCCACCTGTACCCGGCATAGCCGAGGCAGATTGTTGTGAAGGCTCAACGTATTCAGTCGCCCAAGCGTTCTACGAAAAAAAAGCCAACAATCATAAGTCTGTCGTGTCAGACACTAAGAACCGGAAGTATGACAGCGAGAAGTAGATATAAGTGGCCAGACAGAGAATTCAAGATGGAGCAGTGCGAGAACAGCGGATGGAGCCGCGCACTGGCGACTGGCAGATATTTTTTCTTAGAAGCTGAACGATTTCAGCAAATCGGCATAACGAAATCACTTCATCGCAGTTACATTTCATCGCAGTAGCATCTTTCTGGGCGTAATCATTATCGCATGCCAGCGAGCGCATGTATTTCCGCATTGCCATTTTGTGCAATCGCTATTTATTTTTTTTCTTATTAGTACATCTCCACCGTTGCCAAGAACCCGCTTTTGGTTGCATATTTCCGTCGCGCACAAACAAGAATATGCGGATTATAAAGAAAAAAGAAGCTGCACCAATTAATACGTTCTTCGTTTGTTAATACTAGTAGTAATATCTCGGGTTTAACGTGCCGAGTAGACATTGGGGCTATAGGATAGACGGTGTAGTGGAGGGCTCCAGATTAACGGAGACCTGCTGGGGATTTTCGAAATGCAACACAGCATGCTGGTTTTTGTATTTTTGGAATCAGCAGCCGAGCTCCACAGCCATTGAGCCATTCTTTTTTTCCTTTACTGCCCTACAGACCCATCCTGAGGGGTTTTATTTAGAACCTGCTGTCTGAGACAATGAGCGCCTGCAAAAGTAAATGTTGCACTACCCACTGCGCTGGCTCAGTGGTTAGCGCACTCGGTTACTTATTCGGTGTACCCGGGTTCGAACCCGGATCCGGGGGCCACGTTTCGATGGAGCCGAAACGCAAAAGGTACCGTGTGCTGTGCGATGTCAGTGTACGTTAAGGATCCCCAGCTGGTAGAAATTAATGCTGAGCCCTCCCCTACTGCGCCTGTTTCTATTTCTTCTTTCGCTCCCACCCATGGGTCAGGTGTCCATAAAGAAGTGAGAAAGTTAGTGCGCTATTTCCTTTCCTAAAAAACCGCCATCACAACGTTGTTGGGTCCTTGCGCTAATATCTCATCTATTTGTGGGAAATGATGCAAAGAAAAGGAAGGCCTTCTCAATCGGTGCTGAAATTACAATAGACACCCAGTTTTGTTGCGTGTTTTCTCCTTTCAAATGACGCCATAGTTATTACAATACATGGTTCACCGTGTGGTATTCGCCTACCCAAGCAGCACAAAATGTCGGGCCCTTGCGGGTCCCTTATGGGCAAAAGGGGCAGGGCCAGCCCATCTAAAACCCCTATTGGACCCCTGTGGAGAGCATGTGGGCAAGCCCAAATGGGGCTAGCCCCTGTTAATTCTGCATGGGTCCCACGTAGGTATTGAAGGGGCTAACCAAGTCCACATACCCCCATCAGGTCTGCATCGGTCCCTTGCAGGCTTCTTGAGGGCATATAAGAAAGCAGATGTGGGCTCCATGCTGGAAAGCCCAAGTAAGGTAGCCCGCACAAAAGCCACGTTGGTCCCTAACCGGCTGTGATGGGGCTGGCAAGCATGCGAGCCTGCATGCTACCCACATCGGTCCTTTGTCACGTACTTGAGGGCAGATTGAACCGAAATGTGGGCATTTTGACGGTACTGTTTGGGCAAGCCGAAATGGGGCTGCCTACCCAAAACTGCTCTTAGACCTACCTCAGCTATGCTGGCATGCAGCCCATCTTGGGCAATGTAAATGTGGGCTCCATGTAGAAAATATGTTGGCAAGCCCAAATGAGGCTGCCCACACAAAGCTGCTGTTGGACCAACAAAGGGCGTAGAGGGGCTGGAAAGCTGTATGCTTGCATGCTTCCCACATTGGTCCCTAGTTGGGTGCTTGAGGGCAAAACGCCTGCCAAGCCCAAGTGAGGCTGCCCACACAAAATTGCTGTTGGACCTACATCGGGTGTAGTGGGGCTGAAAAGCTGTATATGCCTGCATTCTTCCCACGCCGGTCCCTAGTCAAGTATTTGAGGGCAGATACAAACAAAATACGGGCTCTGTTTGGGAGAATTCTTACCAAGCCCACATAGGGCTGACCAAAAAGACATTTCTTTTTACATCAGGCATAAGGGCAAACAAGTGGGTAAGCTGCATGCATTATGAGTATCTTCAGCCCGCACTAAACAATAAACCACAACAAATGCAAATAGGGCTGTCTGCACAAACTCTTACTTCTGCTAGTTTGGAGTGGCAGGAAGGTGGGATGTCTGCGTGGATAATTTTACTGCAAGCAGCAGTAACACAGAACAAACTCAATGTCACTCTTTCTTGCTATGCATGGTGTCCGTGGTTTTTAGCTGTCATTATAAAACTAAATTCAGATTACGCTTTATCATGCCTATTCTTTCTATATATATACACATTGAGCACTCTTGATTCAAATTTTGTTATAGCCAGTGCATCTTATATCTCAATCAATTAAGAGGACAAATGGTTCCAGTAAATGTGCTGAAAAATGTGAGATATATATGTAAACTATATATTTTGTAGGTGGCCCTGACAAAAGTACAGGGCTAAGCTGGAGGTTTGGCAGTGATGGTGGCATTAAATGAGGGCTAAAAGAAGCTTCCTAGAAGTGAGATCATATAAGTTTATGAAATGTATGTAGGTAAGACACACAGCACATGTAGACCACATGGCAGGAAATGTGGCCGATGCGTAAGTAGTGGTAGCAGATGGGCCGTCCGTCCGAGGTGCACCATTCTGAAGGATTACAGAAGGGGCAGTGCACACGGAAGGGCTGAATGGCAGCAGCAGCAGCAATAATTGGTGTGGCGTGTGGGGAACGGAGTTGTTCAGGCCCGCGTTTGCAAACTCCTGGTGAACAACTGCTTTAATAGGGCAATAGTGGATTCAGTGGGCTCAGGAGAGAAGGAAACTGGGGTCATAGCCTCTAGTTTCCTTCGAACTATCCAGGTCACATTTGCTAGGCGCAAAGACTGGTCAGTATAGGTGTCCTTGCACAAAGATGTAGCAGCTGTGGTGGAAAGTTCGTCAAAACGAGGATCAGTTCGGCGGTGTTTGGTTTGTTCAATCTGTCTTTGCACCTGGAGAACGGAGTCTACGGTGGTGCAGTCTTTGCAGAGCAGAAGATTAAATGCGTCTCCGCGATCCCCTTCAGGATATGGCGCACCTTGGCGGTCTCTGACATGGCACTGTCCCCGATACGTACGCCTCTGTGGTTGACTGTGCTCGACCAAGAAAATCTTTTTTTGCACTGAGCTAGCGTCCAATTAGCTTTCCAAATAAGTCTTTCAGCTTCTGCTTAAAAATATCCCAGGATGTTATGTCGTCCACATAGGTCTCGAACCAGATGTCTGCTATTTGGCCAGGTAGAAAATCATGTCGGCAAGCATCATCTTTGTAATCACCTTACAACAGCCATCGTTAACCACCGTTCAAGCGCACACCCCTCATGTAATGTCCCAGCTGGGGGCCCTAGAGGTTCTAATAATAAAAAAAAAAGTTACAGTAGCATCCTAGCAGTTGTGTTTGCTTATCGCTAGTACATGGGGAGCCAGTCGTCGACACCGACTTCATCGGTGCCACAAAATGTGCCCGGTTCCTGAGGCTGCGCCATGGCAACAGTTGGCGTTATTGTTACCGCTGTGGATGAGGATGTGCATGGTGGCATAGTTACAAAAATAAACTGGCGGCCACTTCGGAGTTGTGGGCCGAGATAGTTTTACCCCGCACACTCCACCAAACTTTTACGGGGTATTTCCGAGCGCCAAGTGCCACTTTGCAGTCAGCAACACCTCCCAGACATCAGTGCACACCAGCTCCAATCGTCATTCTTCCACACACCATCCAAACACCCGTGTCATCTTACGACATCTTGGCTGCAGCTGTAACAATATTTATTAATCTTGAGTGCAATACATGAAACTTTCTCCAGGAAAACAATAATTTTCTGGGGCTCATTCATGGCAACACTTTATTGCGATTTCATGTTCGAGAATTCAAGTTGTTAGGGATGGTCACGGCTGTTAATGTGGGTTGCATGCAGCTGTTTGAAATTGCATGGTGAAGCTAAGGATAGCAAATGACGAGACCTGCACTTTACTAGTTGCTTTAGAGGCAGCCAGTACCATCACAGCACATGAACTACCTGGACCAAAGTAGCAGTAAAAAATTTTATGGTACTAGTGCGAGTGCAGTCAAATCAAACAGACTTTTGGTGACCGTAGAGGCAATATTAAATTTGGGACAGATGTAGTCTAGGTTAAGGTGTTTTACTATATGTGGCAGGCAAAAATGTATGCCTGTGAATTTGATGCTCTTGATGCAATAAAGCACAGCAAGCTTTGCAGTGCCATCTAATGCAAGAGCACACATGTCAGCGACTAGCAGTTGTGGTTTGTGGTGCTGTTATGCCCCTTATGCTCTACAAGCAATGCAGCCTTGGATGGTAAGCAACCTTTTGTACTCAGTCCTGCAGCAAGTATCAGTGTAAATTTAAATGAAGACTGGAATGACCAGCAACTTTTTTGCCGAGTGATTCACCGAGTTCTACTACCACACAAAGAACAACACAATTACTTGCACTTGACAACGGTACGGTGCACCACTTGCTTGCTTCCCCGACATCAGTGACCATGATCTAGTTCCACTGAATGCAACATGCAAGATCAATCATCACACATGGGAGTCAGTTATGTGCTGAAAGTGCCTTGTAGGCAACATGTCAGTGAATACTGATAGCATTTGACAGACTATGTGGCAATGTCTCAGCCACAATATCTGCAAGATGCCTTTCAAGAAGTACAAACAAACCTGGTTACACTGTGTATCACAAACTACTTCTACTCAGCAGGTTGTTTACAGGCTTGAAAATGGCAGAGAATATTGCTGAATGCCCACATAATCTCACTGAAGAAATTGTGACAATGTACCATTGATGCACTGCCAGCTTGACAAAATATTGCTTAGAAGACTAAGCGGACAATGATGCAAACCTAGAGCCGTTCGCTCACGAACACAAAGGATGAGCATTTTATGGGCTCCTGCTGAATCTCATGAAGACAATGTTGAGAAGGCTGGTTTATCACTGGCTGCCGAGTTCCAAGCATGGTTATTTATTTATTTATTTAGAGATACTGTCAATCCACTGGGGATTTTAACAGGAAGGGCGCTGGAACAAGGCACATCAAAGTATAAACTACAACAACGTCATGAATAATGGACACAAAGAGTGAACAAGAAGAAGGATTGAAGGGCAATTAAACGACTACAGTGTCGCACTTAATTAAGGTTCAATACATAAAAGTCACGGGTAGAGCAATAGGATCGTCGGATTGTACATTTTAGTTCAAGACAAGATAACATAATCAATACATGGGATATATATGACATTAGAAACAAACAAGCACTGGTAAGAAAAATAGCAAGGCAATAAAAAGGAAGTTGTCAACAAAGGTTCAGAATTCAAGTGTGTTTACGAGTGAAGAAAATTTTCTACTGACTGAGTGAAGATATCTAGTGATGTGCTGCGGGTAATGGAGAGGTCAAGGGTGTTCCATTCTCTTATTGCAAGTGGAAAAAAGGAGTATTTCAGGCAGTCAGTACGAAATGTGTGCTCTTTTAATGTTACTGAATGTCTGTGACATGTAGGTCTTGTCTCTGGGGCCATCAGGTACCTAGTTTTATCAAGGTTAAGCTGATTATGGAGTAACTAGTAAAGTAATTTTAGTCGTGCAAGTTTAGCTCTATTTTCCAGAGTGAGAATGCCGGCTGTCTGGAGTAGTTCGGTGGGTGAGTCAGTAGGCCTTTATTTGTTAAACATAAATCTTACTGCCTTTCTTTGGATAGCTTCTAATTTTCCTATGCTTGTAAAGCAGCTTGTTGACAGTAAGGGTAAGGATCACGTGGCTACATGATAAAGCCTCTTTTGAAAACGAAGTCCTGTTAATGGTGGACTGTTTCTAATGAAACAGTCCACATCTGTCTGACTATTTTGCTGCGGAAAGACCACAACTAACATCAGGTATAAAGAACATAATCAGTGGGACCATTAGGTTAGATATAACTGTGTTGGCCAAAACAAAAAGAAAGAAGCAGGCAGGACACAAAGCACACAACCCAAATCACACAAAAGATAGAAAAATATATATTAAAACAAAAATGGAAGCAACACACAGTAAATTTGTGTCACACCAAATTCAGAAACAAGCAATGTGCGCCCAAAAAGTGTACACAACTCTGAAATAAACACACAAACCGTGGTGCAATCAAACCACTAAAGCACCAGTCTTATAAACATAAAAGACAAAAATGCAAAATCTTGGTCACTCTAAGGCACATATCTTGCAGGAAAGTAATTCTCTAGAGTGGTACAATAAAGGTCTAGTTGCTGGCATTGTGCAGGAAAGTAAATAAAGTTAACTGCCAACTACAATGGCATTAATAGTTTATATGACAGTGCGACACATTTGTCACACTAGCTTCAAATGCTAGCATATGGACAGCGCTGCACATAAGCACCAATGAGCTATGAAACAAGCCATGGGTTTATTAAGACCGGGATGGAGGACTGAAAGCAGCTGGGTCCGCTTGCCGAGCACGAGACACCACCAACCTCCTTCTCATCTTCGGCTTAAGCAGCAACGCCGACCATGTAGAATAGGAATAGGTAGAATAGGCCTTGTCATGGGCGTCACACTTCCCCCTACACAGCCGAAGCCTGCTGGGCGAGTTAAGAAGCGCCGCGCGAATGGTAGGGCTTCAGCCGGGCAACGTGAGCGACTTCAGTTCGCGCTGAACGACTCCGCTTGGCGTGAGACGAGCTATGCGGTAATTGAGCTCGCTAAATTGCTCAACAATGACATAGGGCCCATCGTAGTGGCACAGCAGCTTCTGAGACAATCCTCACTTTCTGATAGGCCGCCACAACAAGACCAAATCACCAGGCCTGTAAGTGATGTGACGGCAGCGGGCATCGTAGCGCGCTTTGGACCGATCTTGGGAGGCGAGAACACGAAGACGAGCAAGGCGTCGGGCTTCTTCGGCGAGACAGAGTGTCTCAGCGATGGAGGGATCTTCAGGAAGCTCGTCAGAAAATGGTAGTATGGTGTCCAGGGTGTAGCGTGGGGGCCAAGCATAAAGTAAAAAGAAGGGGCTGTAGCCAGTAGTCTCATGGCGCGCGGTATTGAACACGTACGTGATGAACGGCAGGACGCTGTCCCAATTCTTGTGCCTTGAATCAACATACACTGACAGCATGTTGGTGATCGTGCGGTTCGTGCGCTCAGTGAGTCCATTCATCTGGGGATGGTAAGGCGAGGAATGGGGAAAATGCGATGAGCAGGAACGGAGATGTTGCTCCACGACATCAGCGGTGAACTGCCGACCACGGTCACTGATGATAACCTTTGGAGGTCCATGACGTAGAACTATGAATCGTAGCCGAAAAGAGGACACATGATACGCTGTAGCTGCGGGTAGGGCTGCCGTTTCACAATAACGAGTAAGGTAATCGACACAAACCACTATCCAGCGGTTCTCATGATAGGATTTCGGAAACGGGCCAAGGAGATCTATGCCCACTTGCTCGAATGGTGCTGCGGACGGTGTCACAGAGTGAAGCTGACCAGATGCAAGGCTAGTAGGTCGCTTGTATTGTTCACACTGGGTGCAGCTGGCGATGTACCGCTCAGTCGTGGCCCGTATTTTCGGCCAATAGAAGCGTGCCTAAGTACGGTGCAGCATCCGTGCTGAACCAAGATGTCCAGATGTAGGGTCATCGTGCATGGCTTGCAAAACAGAGTTGTACAGGCTCTTCGGGACTACCAGCAGGAAGCGGTGGCCCGTAGAAGAACAGTTTTTCTTCCACAGAAGACCATCCCGCACACAAAAGTGGCTGACATTGGAAGGATCTTCAGCTGCCGCAAGGAGAGACCGTAGGGTTAAATCTTTCTGCTGTTCCGCTTTGAACGTTGCGACATCAGGAAAAGCAGATGACACTGACGTGACGCAGTGGTCCAAAGTAGCGATGTTAGACTCAGACTCGGGAAGGGGCAGCCTCGAAAGACAGTCCGCGTCAGCGTGACGGCGACCACTCTTGTAAACGACTGTGTAATCGAACTCTTGCAGCCGGAGAGCACACTGTGCAACGCGCCCGCATGGGTCACGAAGGTTAACGAGCCAGCAGAGGGAACGGTCGTCCGTACAGATAGGAACGTAAAGGTGGTGGTGTAGGGGTAAGCTGGAGGTGGAGTCACGCTTCTGTCTGATGCCGGTGAACTATTCCGCATTTGTGCAGGCCATCGGTTGTCGACATCAGGCGGGTAGGACGGGCGCCGAGAAGGTACAGGTTGGTAATCATGCCGCGGAGGATAGCCTGAGGAGCCGCAACGCGATGGTTGGCGGCGGGGACAAAATCGTGAGATGTGACCGGGCTGACCGCAGCGGTAACAGACAAGAGAGGGACCAGGAGCACGTTGAGCCGGCAAGTAGTCTTCGTGCCTAGTATTGGGCCAAATGTTCTCGTCGTATGTGGCCGACGGATGTTGGTAAAAGCGGGGCCGGTGCTCTGGAGGCGATCGCGATATGTTGCTCGGCCGCAGCTGTCGGGGCACCCGGTGGTCCTCAAAGTCCGCTGCGTTAACTGCGGTTGGCAGAGGAGGGCGCGTGGGATACTCAGAAGAAAGCACTGAAGAATTCCGAGTGAGTTCGAGCGACCTGGTCAACTCTTCGCACACGATCTGGCGGATCGTGGAAGCCAGATCACACGACGATGTTGTGTCTACGGCTGCCACCGTTGTCACACCGGCCAAACGTCCGAATTTCGGTGTGATGCGACGCATCTTCAATGTCTCAAACGTGCGGCAGTGCTGGATGACGTCAGACATGGAATCTAGACTTGCTTTGCCGATAAGAAAATTGTAAATGTCTTCTGCAAACCCTTTAAGTAGGTGGCCAACTTTATCATTTTCTGTCATGCCAGGAGAGACGACCTTGCATAACTTTATGATTTCTTCAATTGTAGGGGTGCGTTTATTAGGCGTCCTCAAGAGACCGAACCGCCGTGCAGGATCTGGCAGCGTAGACGGGTGTAGCCAGCACCAAGAGAGCGGGGCAACTTCGTCGTCGTCAGGTGCAGCGTAGTGTCGGCGCATAACTTCGTCGTCGTCAGGTGCAGCGTAGTGTCGGCGCATGGCGGTAGCGGAACCTGTCAGAGTTAGCACACTACAGTTTCCCCCGGGTGAAAAGGAGCCAGCGTCTTAAGGGGAAGGAAGAACAAACGGGTCGTAGTACGGCTTCAATCGCTTGACGTGGACGGTTTCGCGGCCACGGCGACGCAAGTCCGCAGCGGGTGCAACAGGCTCAACAATGTAATTGACCTGAGAGGTTTGCTTGAGAACCCGGTAGGGACCATGATACCGATGCAGCAGTTTCCGCGAAAGGCCGGGAGTTATGGGAGGCACCCAGAGCCACACAAGGGAGTCGGCAGGGTAGGAGGTAGAGGCCGCGGAAGTGTCGCGGTCATGTTTTTGCTGCCACTGGGTCTGCGTGGTAAACGAGCGAGCAAGCTGGCGGCATTCTTCGGCGTACCTGGCAGCGTCGGACAGTGGCGTGGACTCGGAAATGTCGGGTCGGTAGCGAAGAAGAGTATCCATCGTGCAGGGGGGCTCGCAGCCGTACAGAAGAAAGAAGGGAGAGAATCCAGTGGTGGTTTGTGTCGCAGTGTTATATGCGTAGGTGACGAAGGGAACAACTTGGTCCCAGTTGGAGTGGTTGGCGTCGACGTACATGGACAGCACGTCACTGAGGGTTCGGTTGAAACGCTCGGTCAGGCCGTTGGTCTGAGGGTGGTAAGACGAAGCGGTTCGATGGATAATGCGGCATTCCTTGAGGAGGGCCTCAAGAGCGTCAGACAGGAATACGCGTCCACGGTCGCTGAGCAGTTCTTGAGGAGCACCATGGCGAGGAATGAGGTTCTTTAGAAGAAAGGAAGCCACGTCGCGGGCGGACGCAGATGGTAATGGAGACGTTTCAGCATAACGTGTGAGATGATCCACGGCCACGATAATCCAGCGGTGACCAGCGGGAGTGGGAGGGAGGGGGCCGTAGAGGTCTATGCCAACGCGGTCAAACGGGCCGGCAGGGCAGGGTAACGGCTGCAGTGGAGCAGGCGAGGTGTGAGGCGGACATTTACGCCGTTGACAGGATGGGCAAGATCGCACAAAGTGGCGAACAAAGCGGTACATGCCACGCCAGTAGAATCGGAGACGCAGATGCGTATAGGTTTTTAACACGCTGCCGTGGGCACACTGGGGGTCCGCATGGAAAGCGGCGCAAATGTCGGTGCGTAGATGGCGGGGGATCACTAGGAGCCATTTGCGTTCGTCGAACAGGTAATTGCGACGATAGAGGAGACCGTCCCAAATAGAAAAGTGACGGGCTTGACGTAAGAGGGAACGGGACGAATTATCAGTCGTAGGACTCGAAAGGAAGTTATTAAGAGTGGCGATCCAAGGGTCTTTCCACTGCTCGGTAGACATGTCGGCAGTGGCAAGCGAGGACAAGTCGTAAGCAGACACAGGAGCAGGCGATGAAGCACTTGGTAGCGGCGAGCGGGAAAGAGCGTCCGCGTCATTATGCTTGAGGCCAGAGCGGTAAATGACATGAATGTCATACTCCTGCAGTCGCAGAGCCCAGCGAGCTAGGCGCCCTGACGGGTCTTTGAGAGAGGCCAGCCACACAGGGCATGGTGGTCGGTTACTATACAGAACGGGCGACCGTAGACATAGGGACGAAATTTTCCAAAGGCCCAAATGATGGCCAAACATTCTCGTTTGGTAACAGAATAGTTGGCCTCCGCTTTGCTCAAGGTCCGACTGGCGTAGGCGACCACATATTCACGGAAGCCAGGTTTGCGTTGGGTGAGAACGGCACCAGTCCAATACCACTGGCGTCAGTGTGGATCTCAGTAGGCGCAGTCGGGTCAAAGTGGCGCAGGATGGGAGGCGAAACCAAAAGGCGGCGCAAGGTGTCGAAGGCATCATTGCAAGCAGGCGTCCAAGCGGAGAGGCTGGAGCTGCCGGCGAGTAGCTGTGTCAGGGGAGCGATGATCGAGGCGAAATTCAAGATGAAGCGACGGAAGTAAGAGCAAAGGCCAACGAAGCTACGGAGCTGCTTCAGTGAGGTGGGCTTCGGAAATTCGGGAACTGCACGAAGTTTGGCGGGGTCCGGAAGAATGCCGTCTTTAGAGACTACGTGTCCTAAAATGGTGAGTTGTCGGGCAGCAAAGCGGCACTTTTTCAAATTCATCTGGAGCCCAGCGTTAGTAAGACAAGTCAGAACGCGCTCGAGGCGGATGAGATGAGAAGAAAAGTCCGCAGAAAAGACGACGATGTCATCGAGATAGCAAAGACAACTCTCCCACTTGAGTCCACTAAGGATAGTGTCCATCAGGCGTTCGAAAGTTGCCGGGGCGTTGCAAAGGCCAAACGGCATGACGTTGAACTCATATAAGCCGTCAGGTGTTATGAAGGCAGTTTTTGAGTGATCAGCGTCAGCCATGGGCACCTGCCAGTAGCCTG
This sequence comes from Amblyomma mixtum, assembly GCF_055824585.1. Classification (NCBI taxonomy): domain Eukaryota; kingdom Metazoa; phylum Arthropoda; class Arachnida; order Ixodida; family Ixodidae; genus Amblyomma; species Amblyomma mixtum. Next base: position 282,060,676 of record NC_143014.1, on the reverse strand, counting down.
ACCTCAAATCCAGCGAGGAGAAATACTCAGCTCCCTGCAAGCAGTCCAGGGCGTCATCGATTCGTGGCAGGGGATAGACGTCCTTGCGTGTGATGTTGTTGAGCCGGCGGTAATCAACACAGAACCTGATGGAACCATCTTTCTTTTTTACCAACACAACAGGGGACGCCCAGGGACTGTGGGAGGGCTGTATGACACCCCGACGGAGCATGTCGTCCACGTGATCAGAAATGACGTGGCGCTCAGAAGCCGAGACACGATAGGGGCGCTGGCGAAGAGGGGCGTGTGTACCGGTGTCGATGGTGTGCGCAACGACAGACGTACGGCCCAAGGCAGTCTGAGGAAGATCGAAAGAACTGAAGCGCTGCAGGAGGGCGACGAGTTGATCACGTAGCGCGGGTGGAAGGTCGGCGTCAATGGCACGGTGGAAGACGTCGGAGGGTGGTGGATCATTCTTAACATCACAGGAGCTGAGCACATCGACATCGAAGGAAGCGGTGGTATCAAGAATAGGGTAGGGAAGGCAGGAATCAAGTTCTTCAACACGCCCGAGGCATTCACCTCGGAGCACTGCTGACGGGCACGAAGATGGGTTCGAGACGTAAATTGCACTTTGTCCATGGTCGATCGTCAGAACAGCAAAGGGAAGCAGGAGGCAGGGACGGCGGGAAGCGGTTTCGGAAGGCGTGAAGAAAACAGTTGAATGAGGGACACCGGCACAGGAGAGGGGTACGAGGGCAGCAGAAAACGGAGGAATGTCGGTATCAGTCGCGACCACAAGTTTGGCAGACTGTGTAGGTACGTCGCAAAAGGGAGCCTCACACAGCGGAGAAAAGGCGATTTCAGCTCGAGCGCAGTCAATAACGGCACAATGAGTCAAAAGGAAGTCACATCCCAGGATGATGTCGTGTGAGCAGTGAGACAGCACAATAAACTCGATGGTGTACAAAACATCTTGAATGAGGACACGGGCCGTACATGCGGCTGAGGGATGAATGCGCTGTGATGAGGCAGTGCGAAGCGAAAAGTCAGAAAGTGGGGTAGTCGCTTTGCGGAGTTGGCGGCAGAGAGCTTCACTTATGACAGATACTGCAGCGCCCGTGTCGACGAGGGCGAGAACCTTGGCACCTTCCACGAACACTACAATTACATTAGCGGGACGACACGGAGGACTTGAGGAGTTCGAAACAAGCGCAGTTCTTGCCCCCGGAACTGCGGCTGTTAATTTCCCTCAAGCGCGGAGCTAGAACGTCGCAGCATCGGAGAACGGGAACGGCGTCGAGGGGAAGGCGATCGGCAAGTGGTGTAAATTTGGCGATCAGGGGAAACAAAGGGGGGACCAGGTGGCCGTCTCGGCGAGGATAGTTTGGCATCGTACGGGTAGGAGTGCAGATCAGGTCGAGAAGGCGGAAGGCGCTGGCGGCAAAGCCGCGCGACATGGCCGGGCAGACCACAGGCGTAACAGATGGGTCGGTTGTCCACAGTACGCCAGGGATTCGTAGGATGTGGGCGAACCCTTGAGAATGGAGCTTGAGACGGGGGCTCAGACGGCGGCGGAGGACGGAAAGAAGGGGCGGCCTGGTAGGAATCGGGTGCCGGCGTATGCCGTGGCCTGGCCACCGCTTGGGCGTACGTCAGGGGTGCTGTCACAGGCGGGAGCACAGGGCTGGACGGCAGCAGATCAGCGACTTGGTCTTGCACGACACGGCGAATAATAGGAGCCAAAGACGGGGTCGAGTCAGGAACTTGGCGGGCGGGGTCTTGAAAATGGGATATCAGGGACAGCTGGCGAGCGACCTCTTCACGAACAAAGGCTTTGATTTGGTTGAGAAGAGGGGAGTCCTCAGGAGTAGTACCGCCCAGGGCCAGTGTGGAGAGGGCTTCGTCGCAGACACCGGCATGCCGTGTAGAAGCGCGCTGCTTGCGGAGCTCGTCGTAGCTCTGGCAAAGCTTAATAACCTCACTGACAGTGGTGGGATTTTTCGCGAGGAGCATCTGAAATGCGTCGTCAGCGATGCCTTTGAGGATATGGTGGATCTTGTCCGCTTCTGGCATGGCGGCGTTGACACGTTTGCAGAGGTCAACGATGTCCTCAATGTAACTTGTGAAGGTCTCGTCAGTGCGTTGAGCGCGGTCCCGTAAGCGCTGTTCGGCACGGAGCTTGCGCATCGCAGGGCGGCCGAACACTTCCGCAAAGCTCTTCTTAAATACGGGCCAAGTGGGTAGGTCCGCCTCAGGTTCGCCACGTCCGTGAGATAAGAGATGACGTTACTCAGCTTGATAGTGTCGTCCCACTTGTTATAGCTGCTCACTCACTCATACGATGACAACCAGTCGTCAACATCATGGTCGGCGGTGCCACTGAAGAGGGCAGGGTCACGCTGCCGGATGACGCCAGAACAAATGACGGTGGTTGAACTGGCCGCCGGTGTTGGGGCAGTCTCATCTGGCATGGTTGACACAGGCGGCAGCGTACGGCTCCGGAGTTCCAGGTTGGTAGGGGATGTACCCAGCACCTCCACCAATTGTAGGGGTGCGTTTATTAGGCGTCCTCAAGAGACCGAACCGCCGTGCAGGATCTGGCAGCGTAGACGGGCGTAGCCAGCACCAAGAGAGCGGGGCAACTTCGTCGTCGTCAGGCGCAGCGTAGTGTCGGCGCATAACTTCGTCGTCGTCAGGCGCAGCGCAGTGTCGGCGCATGGCGGTAGCGGAACCTGTCACAGTTGGCACACTACACAATGTACTTTGTACAGGTCTCTCCGGGAAGCTGAGCCCTTTGCGCAAGCGCTTGTTCAGCCCGCTTCTTCTTCGTGACAGAGTCGCCGAAACACTTCTTTAGCTCATCTACAAAGCGATCCCATGTCGTAAATGAATCCTCGTGGTTGTCATACCACGTTAGGGCCGTGTCGGTCAGGGAAAAGACGACGTTGGCAAGTCCAGGCACAAGAGTTCCACTTATTGTAGCGGCTCACCCATTGGTAGTGGGTAAGCCATTCATCCACGTCTTCGCTGGTTGAGCCTGCGAACGGCCGTGGCTCCAGGAAATGCTGCCATGAACTGCTGGGCACAGACCTCAGAGCGTCGCCGTCCAGGGACATCATGAGCACAGAAGGCGGCAGACCAACAATGCGACGACTCCGGCGAGGTTGCAGCAGAGGATCCGTCTTCTCTAGAGGGAGGGGAACCAGTATACCCAGCACCTCCACCAAGATGTTACGTCCAGGGTTTATTAAGACCGGGACAGAGGACTGAAAGCAGCTGGGTCCGCTTGCCGAGCACGAGACACCACCAACCTCCTTCTCCTCATCTTCGGCTTAGGCAGCAACGCCGACCATGTAGAATAGGAATAGGTAGAATACGCCTTGTCATGGGCGTCACAATATTGTTACGTTGCCCGAAAGGTTAGTCACAAGCAAGGGCGACCGGAGCGCAGAGCGAACACAGGAGACACCGAACACTAGCGCGCGCACACCAGTCAGGCACTTCCTTCTCATCGTCTTCTGTGAATATCCGTTGCATGGCCCCCTGTCCGGAAAAACACCGTCACGGTGTACTGGATGACGTTGAGGGGCATGGCGAGAGGTAGGGTTTCAGGCGAGAGACGTGGACGATATCACGTTGAAGGTGGCGGGAGGAAGCGTGCTGGAAGGCCGGAGCGATCTCGTAAGTGACAGCGGTTACCTGGCGCAGGACACGGTACGGGCCAACATAACGGGACAGAAGTTTTTCGGAGAGGCCGACGCGGCGAGATGGGGACCAAAGCAAGACGAGGGAGCCAGGAGAGAAAGAGACTGTGCAGTGACGGCGGTTGTAGAACTCCTGCTGGGAGGCCTGCGAGGCGAGAAGTCGGGAGCGTGCAAGTTGACGGGCGTAGTCAGCACGGGCAATGGCGTCTTGGGCGTATTCAGAGGATGGAGCAGCAGGAGAAGGCAGCAGCGTGTCCAAAGGCAATTGGGGCTCGCGGCCGCATAAAAGGTAAAAAGGGGAGTAACCGGCAGTATCATGGCGGGAGGAGTTGTATGCGAAGGTAACATACGGGAGAGCGAGGTCCCAGTCGCGGTGATCGGGGGAAACGTACATAGCGAGCATATCGGTCAGAGTGCGGATGAGACGCTCAGTAAGTCCGTTTGTCTGCGGGTGATAGGCGGTGGTGAGCTTGTGCTTAGTAGAGCAGGACCGAAGAATGTCGTAGACAACCTTGGACAGAAAGCAGCGGCCGCGGTCTGTAAGAAGTTGGCGGGGAGCACCATGGTGCAATATGAGGTCGTATAGCAAAAAGTCCGCAACATCTGTAGCTGTACTGGTTGGCAGTGCCCGCGTGATCGCATAACGGGTGGCGTAGTCCGTGGCAACTGCAACCCATCTGTTGCCGGAGGTGGACTCTGGAAACGGACCCAGAAGATCCAAGCCGACGCGATGGAAAGGTTCTGGGGGCACGTCAATAGGTTGAAGTGTGCCAGCTGGGAGAGTAGCAGGGCGTTTCCGGCGCTGGCACTCATCACAGGCTGCAACATAGCGGCGTACGGAGCGGAACAGGCCGGGCCAAAAGAAGCGACGTCGCGCACGGTCGTATGTACGCGATACACCCAAGTGGCCAGCAGTGGGGAGATCATGGAGTTCATGAAGGATAGCAGGACGAAGGTGCTTGGGGACAACGAGTAGAAGGTTGGGGCCATCCGGATTGAGGCTGCGGCGATACAAGATTCCGTCAGAGAGCACAAAGCGCCGCATCGAGGGATCAGACGGTGTAGAATTGAGGCGGTCGATAATTGAGCGCAAATCGTCATCGCGGCGCTGTTCTTCTCCCATGTTGGCAAGGACAGAGATAGAAAACAGGTCGGCTTCGGTGGCAGTGCCAAACAAGTCACACTGGCCAATGGGGTAGCGGGAGAGGCAGTCGGCATCTTGGTGTAACCTGCCAGACTTGTAAGTCACGGTGTAATCATACTCTTGCAGATGCAATGCCCATCTCCCAAGCCGCCCTGCAGGGTCCTTCAGAGAGGAGAGCCAACATAGCGCATGGTGGTCGGTTTTAACCGTAAAAGGGCGGCTGTATAAATAAGGACGGAATTTGCCAACTGCCCAGACAAGGGCTAAGCACTCACGTTCTGTTATGGTGTAATTGCGCTCGGGCGCAGAAAGAAGGCGGCTGGCATAGGCGATGACACGGTCCAGACCGGATTGTCGCTGAGACAGCACAGCGCCGATGCCGTAGCCACTGGCGTCAGCACGGACTTCGGTGGGGGCCGCAACATCAAAGTGCGCCAAAACTGGTGTGGTGGTCAGCTTGGCGATCAAAGTGGAGAAGGCTCGTTCTTGGTCAGGTCCCAAGACGAAGGTGGCGTCTTTCTTCAATAGGTCGGTGAGGGGACGGGCGAGGTCGGCGAAGCCCTGAATGAATCGACGGAAGTACGAGCAGAGCCCCAAGAAGCTTCGGACGTTGTGGCAAGATCGGGGAAGGGGAAAGTCTTTCACGGCCCGGATCTTATCGGGATCAGGGTGAACCCCCTGGAAATCAACGATATGGCCCAAAATAGTGATCTGACGTCTCGCAAAACGGCACTTCGAGGAGTTAAGCTGTAGGCTGGCACGACGAAAGAGGGAAAGAATCTGGGAAAGGTCTTCGAGGTGGGATGAAAATGTAGGCGAAAATACAACGACGTCGTCCAGATAACACAGGCACGTGGTCCACTTAAATCCCTGCAAAAGGGCGTCCATCATGCGCTCAAATGTGGCTGGCGCGTTGCATAGGCCAAAAGGCATTACTTTGAACTGATATAGGCCATCAGGGGTCACAAAAGCGGTTTTCTCACGGTCCTTCTCATCAACGGCAATTTGCCAGTAGCCGGAACGAAGATCTATGGAGGAGAAGAATTTGGCTCCGTGTAGGCAGTCAAGGGCGTTGTCAATACGCGGCAGAGGATAGACGTCTTTTTTAGTTATCTTATTGAGGTGTCGATAATCAATGCAAAACCGCCAGGAGCCGTCCTTTTTCTTCACTAGTACCACTGGAGAGGCCCAGGGACTGTGGGATGGTTCGATTATGTTCTTGGCAAGCATTTTTGTGACCTCGTTGTTTATGACCTTGCGCTCGGCGTGGGAGACACGGTAGGGCCTGCGGCGAATGGGAGGGGCATCGCCGGTGTCAATGCGGTGCGTCACAGCGAGAGTTTGGCCCAGTGAGGTGTTGTAGAGGTCAAAAATGTCGGAGAACGACTGGAGAAGGTCACGAAGCTGAGAAGTTTGGTCGGGGCGGAGATCGGTGGGCATCATGGTCGTGAATGCGTCCGAGGTCAGCGGAGTGGACCGCGGTGGGTCTGGGGGGTCGCGATTAGGAGAGGCATCTAATGGAGCCACAGGGCACTGGGCGAGTGGGGACAACGTAGCGACGCACATGCCGGCTGGAAGCAGCTGTGAGGAGAAGCCGAAGTTCAAGAAAGGTAGAGACAGGTTGTTGGCTGTGACGGTGGCGATGGTATGGGGCAGGACAACACTGCGGGTCAGTGCGAGGTCAAGGACTGGCGCAACGATGTAGTCACCATCGGGAACAGGGCGAGAAGGTGTGAGGGAAACGAAAGATAAGGCTTGAGGGGGCAGGTGGGCATAGTCGGGGCAGGTCAACCGGAGCGACGAGTCGATGGGGTCAGGATCGAGTTGGGGAAGCTCAAGGTGAAGGACACCCTGCGAGCAGTCAATCAGGGCAGAATGATCCGACAAAAAGTCTAAACCGAGAATGAGGTCATGGGCGCATGTGGTAAGGACGGTGAACTGAACCGGCGTACTGTGGTCTCCGATGGTCACGCGAGCGGTGCACAGTCCCTCGACAGCAGGCATGGCACCATCCGCGACGCGCACACGGGACGTTGCAGGCGTAAGGACTTTGCGTAGGCGACGGCGGAGGTCAGCACTCATCACGGAAATATGGGCACTGGTGTCAATAAGGGCGCTCACAGGAACACCGTCAACTGTAACGTCTAGCAGATTGGGTCGAGTCGTCAGTAGAGGGTTTGAGGTCCGGGTCGTTGATGCAGCGTCACCTCCGGGAGCTGCATCACTTAGTTTTCCCGATGAGAAGGGCGGTAGGACGCAGCAGTCGAAACACGAGGCGACTGCGGTGAGCGTGAGCGGCGGGCTAGCGGCGAAGGCGAACGGGAGGACTGTCGTGGAGGTTGATCGGCGGCCTCAGACGTCTCGGATGGGCGGCGGGGTGAAAAGCGGCGAGTGTAGTTTGAACGGTAGTAGGAGGCGTCTCGCGGGGGTGACGTCCAGGGGCTGCGGCAGTGGCGGGCAATGTGGCCGACCCGAGAGCATTGAAAACAGATTGGGCGGTCGTCTGGCGTGCGCCACTCATTCGGATCGCGGTAACGCCGTGGTGAATAATAGGTGGGACGGAAAGGGACTGGAGGTGGTTGCTGTGGGGACGAGTTTCCGATGGCGCACAAAGCCGGAGGGAGGTTGAGGTGGGCGAGTTCTTGCCGCACGACAGCCTGAATAAGTGACACGGAAGGCAGGTGGTGTGGTCGATGATGTTACCACAGGGGCTAGGGCTTCGAGTTCACGGTGAACAATTCTTGTCACTGTGTCGGTGACAGGAGGAGACTCTGAGGGCACTTGAGTTTGAAGTCGTTGGTCCTGGCAAGAAGATGTAGCGGCTGTGTTTGGAAGTCGGGAAAACTGTTGAGAAATGCGACGGCTTTTGACTTGTTCGAATCGATGGCACTCCTTGATATTGCTGTCAACAGTTGTGCAGTCTTTGCAAACGAGTAGATGAAAGGCATCGTCAGCAATGCCTTTCAGCACGTGGCCCACCTTGTCGGACTCGGTCATGGTGGCATAGACTTTGTGGCAAAGTGCCAATACGTCCTCTATATAGGCCACGTAACTTTCCGTCGACGACTGCGCACGAGAAGCAAGCTGTTTTTTTGCAGTGGTCTGCCTATCGTCAGGTCTTCCGAAGAGTGCTCGCAATTTCTCTTTGAATATATCCCAACTGGTAAGTTCTTCTTCGTTGGTTTCAAACCACACCCTCGCCGTTCCATTCAGATAGAAAATGACGTTAGCAAGCATTAACGTTTGATCCCACCGGTTATATGCGCTTACTCTTTCGTAAAGGCTTAACCAGTCATCGACATCGGTGCCGTCGTTTCCCGAAAAAGTACCGGGGTCACGGGACGAAGCCATGACCACGAAAGGAGCAGCAGAAGTGGTCGGCGACTCGCTGGGTGGGGCCATGATGGTAGTAGCGCCGGTTTGACGACCGCTTCGGAGCTCCGTGGTACTGGGGACGATACCCGACACGCTCCACCAAAGATGTTACGTTGCCCGAAAGGTTAGTCACAAGCAAGGGCGACCGGAGCGCAGAGCGAACAACACAGGAGACACCGAACACTAGCGCGCGCACTCCAGTCAGGCACTTCCTTCTCATCGTCTTCTGTGAATATCCGTTGCAATATCTTTCTTTAGTAGGCTTGCTTTATGTTCTTTGCATATTTAAAAGTACTGAGTTTTACCCCGCCGTGGTAGTGCAGTGGTTATGCCGCTCGGCTACTGTGCCCGAGGATGTGCGATCGAATCCCGGCTGTGGCGGTTGCTTTTTGATAAATGCGAAAAGCAAGGCGCCTGTGTGCTGTGCGATGTCAGTGCGCGTTAAAGAACCCTAGGTGGCCGAAATTACTCCGTAGACCTCCACAACGGCATCTGTCAGCCCGAGTCGCTTTGGGACATTAAACACCATAAACCAAACCAGAACCATTCTAAGAGAGTTAACTGCTGAGCTAGTCTGTGTTGCACTGAATGCCCTGCAATTATGGAAGAACCCCACGCCAATCATTATTCAATAACACTTTTTGTCTCAGAGGAACCATATAACGTGCAAACTTAGGCACCCCTAATTTTTTAACCATGGTGAATGAGAGGAAACACTACAAAACCTGATTTCCATGGAAGTTTCACACATTTAGAAGAGAAAAATTCTGCAGGCCACTTCTTCAGTTCCCGCGACACTCCTTCAGTACGAAAAATCTGCAGCTTTTCAGAAGGTGTGGGGATCGTGTAAAAACTTCCAACCTGAATGTGTTGATGGCCAAAGATGAACTCGGGTGTTACTTCTGTCACACTTACAATGTGATCGTTTTTCAGCAGACAGCATGAGTCTTTCTCAACACCAGTTTTCAGTGATGAGACATCTGTTGCCAGCACACACTGTGGGGGTCCTACTGAGGAATGGGCCAGCTCAGAGAGCCTGCGACTGACCTGTTCAAGTGGCTTGCTGCTTGTTCTCAGAAGTGCTTTTAACTGGCCCAAACTGTTCTCGAAGGGAAATGCACTCACTCTGTCCAGTGGGCCATACAAAAGGCAATCATCTGCAATGTGGCACATCATATGCACATTATAAACTAAGAACTGTGGACCATAAAGTGAGGCCGCTTGCTGAGCAAAGTACTGAAGGAGCCGTGAAGCGTAGTTGTTCATTTCAATGCACAGCACTTGGTGCAGCAAAATGCGCATGGCAACATGTAAACAGAGGAAGTGCTGGTAGCAGTCTTTTTGCAGCAGGTCACGCAACAAAACAGGACCAGTGTAAAGCAAGAATGCCCTAAATTCAACGGCCTTCCACCTCTCCAGCTCATCGAGAGACCTTGGTTGCCGAGCAAATTCAGTAGGCAGCTTACTCGCCTCCAATTTTGCACTCAAAATTCTTCTTTGTTGTGCTCCAAGACGGTGGGGCAATGGTCCTGAGATCCATGTGTGCAAGAGCTTGCGGACAACTCCTAAACACACTGAATGCATATAGTCAACAGGAAACTGTTTTACCATGTCAATGCGGAGTTCAGTAAGTGGACTCACTCCATGGTGGTGGCCAGGGTCTGTCATAGCTCGAAATGAACCATCGGTTCTGTGCTGAAAGGCAGCGCATATCGGAAACGTCTGCCGACGGTCAACTCGTTCACCTTTTTGACTGCAGCGATCGGAACCGTAAAATCCCATGTGTCCTTTTATGCACTTGACATATGACCTAGCTGGTGCATCGCATATTATGGCAGTTACCGAGATGCTATAATGTGTTCCATGAACATCTATCCCTGACACCTCTAGGTCCTTCATTTCATCAATAAAGGGCTGCAGAAAGTCCTCAATGCTAGTTGGTTTTTTTTTGTCACAGTGAACAGCAACGACAAATGGTCTGTTCTGTACACAATTTGATACACGACAAAGCACAACCCAAAAGCTGACAGAAGAACTTTTGAAGATAGGAAGGCCATCTATATTTACATGAAGTTCAATGCTGGGGCTCTGTTGAGGGCGGAGGCCTAATCTCACGCGATTTTCAATTTGTGGCTTCAAGCCAAAATATACGACATTTCCTCGCACATTTGCTTTTCTCTCTGTTTTCAGCAGAGTCCTTGCGTCACTTGGCATTGGATGACCAAGCCTCTGGAAAAGCGAGCAGAGATCATTGATGGCCGAGTGCGTCAACGAGTGTTTGAGAGCAATTTCCCTCAGTTCATCACGAACGTTAACACGTGAACCACTTGCTTCTGGGCCAGAAGCGTCAGTGACAGCATCCGAATCACTGAGCTCTTCAGCGACCAAGGCACGTTCTTCGTCACAGTCTTCGGAGAAATTCTCAGAGGTGCTTACTGAGCCAGAACTTTCAAAGTCATATTCCTGAGCAGACTGCTCTGCCAGATATGGACTTCTCTGGAAGTCTACGCGTGCGCCTGAACGGTCAGCCGGTTCAATGTCACGCCCGGTAGCCTCGCGCATAGTGGATGTTTCTGATCCATTTTCGTCATGTGAAATGTCACGAAAAAAGTCAGTGACCTCTCGCTGCAATCGCCGGTATTTTTCCCACTTACTCATGATTTCCGCATGCTCTGCAGCCGCAAAGGCTTAAACCAGCTTGTGAACTCCGGCCACCAACACAACCACCCGTGTGCGATGTCAGTCACGGCGCACTGCAGTGCACTCAGTACACACACTAAACACTCACTAAAATACTGTACAAAACAGGGCGATGCACTATACCGCGCACTGAAAACACTTTATCACACACTAGAGATGAGACACCACGCAAAAGACAAAACAGATAAACAACAGCAACACAATAAAACTACGGTTGGGGATTGGATTGAATTGGATTGGATTGAAGACCTCATACTCAAAAGTATGAGGCCTTCATTTCTCTAAAAGCTACTTTAAATAGAAATTACGAAAAAAAAAACGCTGATATCGAAAAGCGGGTGTTAAAGAGGCTATCAGGACTCACAGCTTTCGCTCTATCACTATATGTTCAAGTCATATGCTCAAACCCGCACAATTTTTGTGCACTTTCACACAATGATAACCCTTTGGCGTGTTGCGGAAATAAACGCACGCCGTAGAATGTTTCTCCCAGCTAAACGGGCGTATTGTTCGAGCTCAAATTTGGCACAGAAATCGAATTTGGTCGGCAGAATTGTTTCATGCTACATCTGTTTGAGTTACTTGCCTGAATCAATCAAAAAAAGTCGTATAATCGCATCGAATCGAATCGCAACGATGACTGGATGAATCGTGAGGCAGATCGAGTGCGTTAATTAATTGTGAGTCTAATTGAGTGAGTTCGCAATTTCGGTAATCCCGAGCATGTGTGAATATATATTAGATTAGATTTGAGGGAGCCGGCAAGCTGACCAAAATTTTGTTAGTGAGCCGAGCGCGGGCATTCTCGACATTGCCGAGGTATATTGTGCACAGTCGTCCACATGCGTGTATGTGCCCGCTAAAACGACGAACGTACGTCATCACTCTTAATTAACAATAATAACAACAACAGTAATAATGTTTCATTAAGCATTCATTGCAGTGGCCCAGCCATGCTTAAAAAGGTAGTATTGCCACGACGGTTTGCTGACCCTGACCTAGGACCCTATTAATTAAGGTATAGTACGTGAGATGTGAGGTGAGGAAAAGATTAGATATGTGAGAGCTAGAGGATGAGATGTGGGGATGAGGAAAGAAAGGGGACCGAAAGAGAATAGAACTATGCACGGCAACCATAATTTGAGCCGCCTTCGATTCACCAGAACCATTTCAGGCGGTGGAAAAGACCGGGCGATGGTAACAGGCAACTGTAGCCGTAGAGACCACGGAGGAGCAAGATATATAATAAGGGAGTAATTACTCATTGGCATCCACCCGAGCGCAGCCATACGGCTACAAAGGAAAGCTATACAGCTTTCTCAGAAACTTCGTAGTTAAAGAAAAATTCGTCCTGGTCCGGGGTTCGAACCCAGGACCACCGCTACACCGGAGCAGTCGCTCTACCAATTGAGCTAACCAGGACGGCAAGCTTATGGTAGGGCGAGATCGAATTGATCAATAACTCGAAGTGGGAACAGTGTTGGTCAAATGTTTTGCCGTCCTGGTTAGCTCAATTGGTAGAGCGACTGCTCCGGTGTAGCGGTGGTCCTGGGTTCGAACCCCGGACCAGGACGAATTTTTCTTTAACTACGAAGTTTCTGAGAAAGCTGTATAGCTTTCCTTTGTAGCCGTATGGCTGCGCTCGGGTGGATGCCAATGAGTAATTACTCCCTTATTACAAATCTACTCCACCTTGGGGGATTCCCCTGAAACATTTGACCAGGAGCAAGATATCAACACAAAACTTAACGCAAAATGCAACTAGTAGTTTTTAATGTGTTATCCTGGCTCAGTGTTCAACACAGGAGCAAAATAACTGGTTAAAGTCCCGGCGCGACATGACTATAGCTTTGGTTCCCGAATAAAAAAAAAACGAGTGTGTTTTCGCGGTCAACTAAAAGTGCCAAGGCGACACACGGAGTAACGTCCCGTAATTTGCTGGCATTTATCGTACGAAAGAGTCCATTCTCTATTGTTCGTGGCGTGCAGTGCGGCGAGAAGCGATATGTACACACAGTGCTCTGCAACTTTATCGTAGCCATCTTGGGAAATTTTCCCGCCTCGACCGGTGGGAAAATTTTCCAAGACGATTACGATAAAGTTGCAGAACACTATTTAGGTGGCACCTGGAGGGTCTAGTTTGCTTAGTTTCTTTTTTGCTTGTTGCATGTTAAAAAACAATAAGACCGTTGTCTTCCCAGTACGCGTCTGCACGTTAAAAAAAAAAATACTAGTAATGAATGTTTCGGTCGCAAGAGGACGCTTTCAACTGTTTGGCTTCAACCCTAGGGTTGAACCCTAGGTAGACCCTAGGGTTTAAAGATAACAATGGTCATGTAAATAAATCTGCAGTGGAAGTCAGCAAAAAGCGATTGGAGGATTGGTGGCTGAAAAGCAGAGATGTGGCATAAGGTTAGAATTGTAGGAAACTGTAGGTAAAGATGACGGCGATTCTTAATAAGAATTGCCAACACACTAAACAAAAAAAAATAAAAAAGAAAGAAAAGTTGAGTTTGGTGGCAATTGCCACCACCCCGTTTCAAAGGGGGCGCTCCTATCCATCCATCCTTCAACGTCTGCTGTTTTGTTTGTGTTTATTGATGTCAGAGGAGGCGCTGCGCTGGGTTACCCATCGACCATCGAAAACCTAGCCCTTTTCCGAGAAGCTCACAAGCAGCAAAAGTGAGCCAAAATCGAATCGGCAGCAGCGGTTGCGTCCGATGGATTACGCTCTTAAAACGGGTGGGCGCCGACACATACCGACACCCGACACAGGGAATGGTGAATAGATAATCATCATCATCATCGCCTCGCAACTGTACCCTCGCAGCACCTCCTCATCCCCTCCCTCATCTTGCCAAAGCCAAAGCCACCAAAGCCAACGCGGCATTCCCGCCTTTTTTTGTCGTCGAGAGTCAGCGTGCGCTGCGTCGTAGACAGTCGTGTGCTGCATTACGCGTTCCCGCGTTTGCCGTCGACAGCCAACGTGCTCTGCATTATGGATCGCCATTTGAACGACCGGTAAGTACTCTTCTTGTCCTACTAAAATCTAACTTGTTCGAGCTTCTCTGCAGTTCAAGTCGATGGCACCCGTTCCACGTGTTGAAATGAAAGGCTGTTACTGCTGCCCGCGAATGCTTTGTTTGCGCAGCTACGTACAGGTTCGAGCAAAATAAAATGTGCATTATTGGCTGCAAACATTTTTTTCGCTTTCCCCAGCTGAAATTGCCATCTATTTGGAATGCGCCTGCAGTTAGTGGATGCTTGCCAAATGGGCAAGCACACACGACTAGCACCACTTCGCGCGCTGCCTCGACGTCGGCAGAATGCAACTGCTGGGCTTGTGCGTTGATGTTTTCTCCGGGTGGATTTTGGCAGCTTCGCCGAATTTGAGCTCGAGCTCGGAGTTTTTTGTAAGAATGAGCAGTAGTACGAGCGGTGCTCTGAGTGATTCGGCTGGTATGATCAGACATGGGCTACTTTAAGCTTACAAATAGGGCTGCTAATTGAATTGAATCAAACCTTCGACTGTCTTTATGTAGGGTGCGTTTTAGACTTGTGGGCGCTTTGTTGAATATTACTTGGCGTCTGTACTGAAATGCGAACCTAGCGAAAACAAACCAAGGCGTGCGCATAGGTGCCGCGCCTCTTCGATCGGTAGTCAAATTGGTCAAATCCCCTTGACTTGCGCGGGCTGACGCGTTTTTGACAGTCTTATAGGCCACATCTTTCAAATGTACACGCCTTCGCCGCCACTGAGGATGGCTGAAGAAAGCGCAAGAATTCACAAACAAAACAAGACCAAGAGGCGGCGCTCAGTTCGGCGGGAGAGGAATGGCGCGCGCGCGAAGTTTGGAAATTTTCGGCGCTTGCTCGCTGCTCCGCGGCCGCCGCCGCTTGTTATATAATTAATTTCGAGTATTTCTGCGCCGAGTTGGGCATTGATAACTACAGGAAGGGTAGTTTATAAGACATACTACCGGAATATATAATCTTCCAAAATTCGACTTTTTCACGATTTTTTGATTTTCAAAGGTCGCGTCCCCCTTAAACATATGGTTCTAGGAATGTCAGCATGGTACTGGCTACCACTTCTTTTTTCTTTTTTAATGACTGTGATGCATGCCGTAATGAACCCAAGCTGCTGTGAATGTAAAAATGTGCTTTGCCAGCCACTAAACTTTCAGCTCCCATAAGCGTATCTGTGGTGTTTGAGATGTAGCAGATGTGGTGTAATGGGTCTTTGGGTTCAACTTTCCTCTGCTCATTGATGCAATGGCACAAATTAAGCAGAAGTCTGGCTTAAATTGTCTGCATATTTATGTTATAACTGGTCTAAGTTAAGGATGGGCATATCGCATTCAAGACACAATGAAGTGCTCGCAAAATTTTATGCCTTTGTTTACTCTCTGCACAGGAAAAGAAAGCGGGCGCGACACGACCGCATGTACTGTGTGGTTTTGTTCACAAATGAGAAGGACTCCGTCGGGGCAGTGCCAGTTCGCTGGCTGAGCAAAAGCACAACAAGGTGCATGTGGCCCCCAAAAGGCACTGGGCCTCATGCTGTGGAGCAGATGGCCCGCAATATGCTGAAGCCTGGCCCTGATTGGCAACGGTGTCCCTGCAGGGTGCTGGGTTATGCAGGTATGAGCAGCTCCTTTATTCACAATATACTTATACTTACTGTCCTAAACCTCGCTACATTAATACTTACTTGCCTGTTTTGGCAAGAAACTAAGCTTATTGATTTTCTGACTAGCACAAGCAGCAAAAAATGGTGGCAGCATATCGTAAAGCACACAGGATAAAATTTACAATGTTGGTTTATCTGGTTGACATATTTCTCCACAAATACATGCAAGACATTTATAGGTTCGGTGAGATTTGAGTACTGCTAAAAATTTGCTCCTAGTTAAGGCTTGCACAAAAATTTAAATTTGCAGATGACCAGTTATGAGAGATGACCTGTGTGTAAATGTTTTCTTGTAATATTGTTTTATCTTGCATGTATAGCTTATGTCGCTCTAGTCTATGCAGCTGGTGAAGCTGTGCCCAGTACCCTGTGCACCTGGTTTAGTCACCTTAATTCTTTTACAAAACAGACACTTACGCTGATGCCAAAAGAAAAATGGAAATCGCAGAGCAGACTTCGCACATTGAGTCTGGCAGCTCATGTGAAGATTTTCCGTCACCAAAAAGGCACGGTGAGTTCACCATTAGGATTTAAACTGTTGTTATGTGAAGTTAAGTTAATGCTTTGTTCCTGAAAGTGCACAAATAAAAAGATTAATTGGCCTTTAATTCCAATTAAACCAATTAAGACTGTGAGAGCACTGTTTGTCATGGTTTGGCATGGTTTGCTTCTCTGTTTAGCATTGAGAGACACATAGATGTGGCCAAAGTGTGTCTTCCCCAAAATGAAAATTGGCCGATTTTGAGGAAAGGAAAGGTGCGCTGTGTGTCTGGATGGATGCCTTCTGCAGTAAGAGCATGCAATTGGTTAGTAAGAGCATCTCATTTTCACTGTCCCGCAAGGGCATGTGACATGTCTCAGGTTGGCGTGACACAAGTAATGGTCTGCTGCAGCGCTGCTTGGTTTTGTATTTGGTTAGAGCGCCAGCCCCGTGGCAGTCACTGCATCAGCTTGTGATAATTTTCGGTGCTGACATTTACACCTCTATCCACCAATAAAGATTTGGAGATGTTTTCAATTTGGTCACAAAATATGTCAAGGGTTGCATATAAATGAACAGTGCCAGTTGGGAGCTGCTCGGCTCTGCTGAAAATCTGAACAATGTGAGATTTTGAGATAAGCGATTTTGAGTTACAGCTTTACTGAACTACTCTCGGTGCTCGTTTGGCATAGTGTTTTTTCTAAAATGGCTTGTATTAACCACGTAGGCAAAATAAAGTGGAATAGGAAGCTTCTAGAGATGTGCAATACCATTTGTACCACTGAAAGACAAAAAAACGATGCAACAACGTCTGCGATTTAACGAAGTTTTTCCCGAATGTACGCCTTCATTATATTGAGGTTCAACTGTACTGCATTATACTGTGAGGGTTGAGATTTGCTCACAGGCCTTGCAGGGCTCCGAAAGGAGCTAATCGCGGTTAAGATTGTGCTGAGAGGTAATATTGCATTTGGGTATTTGTTTCAGCTCCAGATTTACAGCTTCGCATGCCTCGGGTTGAGGACGGTAAGTGCACTTCTCTTTCTTCTACATGGTGAAGTACAATATTAATATGCAACTCCTGGGGTTTTATGAACATCACATTTTTTGGCGTCTCTTTACATGTGCACAAGTGTTTTTCGCTATACAAAGTGGGACTGTTTTAAAACTACAAAAATAGCAAACTAAAATTCACTGTGGCCAGTCACAATGCGTTTCATACACTCATAACATCACAAACGTATGAAAACACTAACATGCACTGAATGTCTCAAAGAAAGGTTCTAAATGGTGTGTTAATTGAAGGGACACAAAAGAGTCTGTCTAGTTCAAAATTCTGCTGATGGATGGAAATGGACCCATATGCAATCAATGAAAGTATTTTTTGACAATTATAATAAGGGAGTAATTACTCATTGACGTCCACCCGAGCGCAGCCATACGGCTACAAAGGAAAGCTATACAGCTTTCTCAGAAACTTCGTAGTTAAAGAAAAATTCGTCCTGGTCCGGGGTTCGAACCCGGGACCACCGCTACACCGGAGCAGTCGCTCTACCAATTGAGCTAACCGGGACGGCAAGCTTATGGTAGGGCGAGAGCGAATTGATCAATAAGTCGAAGTGGGAACAGTGTTGACCAAATGTTTTAGGGGAATCCCCCAAGGTGGAGTAGATTTCAATTAGTAATTACTCCCTTATTAGAAATCTACTCCACCTTGGGGGATTCCCCTAAAACATTTGGTCAACATTTTTTGACAATTACATTTGTAGGACCATTGAAATCAACGATTAGGAATATACTGTCACTCTTCCTCGTTTACACGTAATGTGCGGTGGCAGCAGAGGGCAGCAAACACCAGCTGCATGAATTCAGCACTGTGGTCTCTTGTTTCTGCAGCTCTGGCAGTCACACTCACTCCTGTGCATCTGCCATTCAACTGAGCCTACGATAGGCTGCAACAGTTTCCACTTTTCTCGGCTCGGTCAACAAGCTTACTAAAAGCAGTGTGAATCTAAATAATGTGGGGGGCTTACGCCGGTGGTCTGCACAACCTTGTGCTGTACTATTTACTCGCCAATGAATAAGCTAGTAACATAGTCATTTGTGGCTTTGGAAGAGGGTATTTTTATATTCTGTTTTGCAACGCATATAACTTCCATGGCAGAGCTTGCAGGTGATGTGTCAGTTGCGGTGTTCTTGAATTATGCTGTACGGGTGGCAGGGGCTCAAGGGCCACTTTAGCAGCATGTTCTTCCATGAGAAAAGCTTTACCAGCGGCACACTGGACCGAAGTTCTAATGTCATGGCTGTAATGCCCAAATGCATGCAGCAGCCACAACTGCTGTGTGGGCAGGGCTGTGGGCACACATTTTTCAAGAGTTGAAGGAGCTCTAAACAGCTAGTTTATACTGTTTCACTATACAATTCCAGCAAATTTTTTTTCCAAGCAATGTTTAGAAGCGAAGTTGTTTGCAATCAAAGTTTGAAATTCCATGCCTTCGTGGCATTCCTCCTTTTGATGTTTTTGGCATGCGCAATGGCTGGAGCTCTTCCTTGGGTCCCGTGCCCACCTTTGGTGGTTTTGTGCGTTTGCTTTTTTAGTTGTCTCTGCAAACAGGAACTTCTGTTCTAGCGTGGCCAGGCATGGTGGTCATCTGCTTCATGCATGCAGTTTTTGGCTGTGGCTCTTATTCCTGTGCCAAACATTCGAGGTGTTAACCTTGTGTATGATTTCGTGTTAGAAATGCAAAAGTGGCGAAGGCCACTTGAGCCGCCAGCGCGAGAGTGGAAGTGCAAAATGGAAATCTTTAAAAAAACATTCTCATGTACTAAACATCCATAATTTTCTTTTGTGCTAACTGAAAATTAGTATTACTACTTCTCATGTGCAATAGATATGTGATGCATGCTTGCAGCTGACAAGTAGCCATTAAAAGCCGTCGATACATAGTAGTGTTGCACAGAGAGAAAGAGTGAATGCAAAAGTCAAAGGAGAGAGCCTTTCAAACTTTGAATGCGATTGTGGGCTGTGTTATCCGGGTAGAGGTGTAGTATTTTGCTCTAATGTTTATTACAACACAATTAAGCAAGTGAGGTATATTATAACCCAAGCACAGGTGATTTAGGGCCCATTTAATGATATTGCATATAGTTTTGGCCGATTTGTACCGTCTTTGCCAAAAGTAACCAGGCTGCGTGCTTCGCTTCTGGGTTGGGTGGTACAGACTTCATACCACTTATGAAGCATTAAATCTATGGAAAGTAAAGGCGAGATCCTGTCCTCACTTCTAAACAAGTTGTTGCCTTCTGGGAATCCATGTTGGCTTTAGAATACAAGTGAGAAGCAAAACATGCAGCCTGGTTACTTTTGGCAAAGACGGTACATGATCTTTATGTTCTGACCTCATTTTTTTTAAAAAGCTCTTTAGCACCCTTGCACTGTGCTTTTTGTACTGGTGAAACCATTTCTTGCTTTCTACTACCATTCTTTGCAGACTTAGCAGAGTATGCACACGAGAGTAGTGCAGAGGTCCTTTCAGCTGGTGGCCCCAGGGACCGAGCTTCACCCATGCCTACGACAAGCATCACCAGTAGTGAAGTCCGTCATGAGGCTGTCCGGGATGTAGTGCGGACTATGGATGTCCCCAGCGCACACAGTCTGCACGACGAAAGTGAGGACCTGTTGGGTTTCTGGATGTTGATGTCACTTAATTATACACTGGTCAGCATTGAGAACTGTCACAGGTGCTGAATAACTTATCATTTGAATTATATATAATATCATGTCGTAATAACCCCTTCCAATGAATATTTGAATGTAGCTCTCAAATCTGGCATGCTTTTCAATCTTCCTAGCTCTGCTAGTGGGCACTGTGCAGGAGCAACTCGCGCCGCAATGCATGCACCCCTCGAGGCGGGAAGGGAGCTCTGTTCGGGAAGGGTGTGCCCAGCCGCACTGTGGAGACGCTGCGGTTCTGCTGTGCGTGGTTCATAGTCGCCGTTCGTTCCTTGTATTCGTGGCATTATAAGGTCACAAATGAATTCCTGGGTTGCAGTTTTTTTGGTCGTTTGGTTTCATACATTTTCACTTGCCTGATAGAGTGCTTTTGACACCCGAAATAAGATTTATGAAGCAAAGTGGCGCGAAGCTTGGATAGCTGCCATCCAACGAGCAGTGAGCTGGCAATCATGTCCGGATCTGCTGCTTCCAGATTTTCCACACGGCGTCCTTCCCAATAGAGGGCACACTCCCTTTTCCTGCGTTCGCAGTCTTTCTCACATCAAAAAAAAGAAAGAAAGAAAGAAATCTGGCAACTCATAGGCATCTGCAATATCTGGAGCCAATTGCCATGCCCAACAAAAGGAATGCGCATGTACTAGGACCACCATGTGCACCCCGTGGGCCGCGCTCGTGGACACAGTTGATCATTGCGTAATCTTTATTTATTTTTTCAGTTGTAAGTTCAGCGCTGTGTGTGTCTTGTCTCCTTCTTGGTCTGTGTGTGTTTGCGCTGTTGAACCTTCACTATGAATCTACACCAACTAGCCCAATCTGCAGTTCTTCTACATCTTTATTTAATCTGTCCTGTGGTCTATATTTCCTTGTCTACTGTAGCTTGCATGAGGACCGGTGCAGTGCAGAGGTAACTAATGGAAATGTAGCGCTTTTACTGCATATTTACTGTTTGCGTTTTTTGCGCTTAGTTTTGCAAATTTGTCTTGGTTACTTTTTTTTTTGCTTTCAATATTTTTTCTTCCCTCTAGCTCATTCCTTTTTCCCTTCCATGTGCTGCCGCCACTTTCCTTCTGGGCAGTTTTCTTTGTCCTTACTTATTCGTGGGTGCTCTGAATAAATCAGCATTCTTTACACACCATCCTACTCCAAACAGGAGGTCGAGTGGCTTGCTGCCACCTGTTACATTCCCCATCCTAGCTTAATTTGGTGGCAGAAGACTTGGAAGTACGGTCAAAGAACTAGCATTAAAGTCGGGATTTGAGGTAGGACTTTCTTTCAATGAAAAGGAAAAGTAGGCATCTACATCCTTTCATGACTTTTCTCACCACTTGAAAAGCATTGAGCAATGGGCCTGCAATAAGCTTTGAGAGCTTTATGACCTGCCTGACAAAGGAAAAATGCATGTGTATTAGAAACCGTAGATCACTTTTTGTGCTGTGCTGTAATGGAAGTTTTCCATGCTCATAGCTGGGTTGTTGTATCAGTGACTGTGTGCATGAGCATTGCATGGACAGAGTGATCAGTGTGAATCTGCCATCCTTTCCTTTATCATCGAGAAAAGTGCCAACTGCCTCACCAGAAAGATAGCCAAAGCTTATCAAAAGTCTTCTGCTTAATAACAGCTGCCTGTGGCTTGCCAAGCCCCAGTAATCGTTTTTGGGTCTTCAGGTTTTGCGCATTGCGATCATGTTTGTTTATTCTTTTTTCATGCCTTTTTCTCCTTTTTTGGCTCTTACTTCATTCACTCCTATTCTTTTCCCACACTTGTTCCATCCTTCTCCGCCGCTAAATCCCCCGCAGTGTTCCTTTATTTTTATTTTTTCCTTAGCCAGTCCCACATGAAGAATTTGAGGCTGGCTTTCTGTGAAACTGCACCGCATGTGGAAGGAGGAGGGTTCACAATTTTTTTTTAATTTCCTACCTTGTTATCATGTTTTTTATCCCCTCCTCTTTGTTATTTTGCTTGGCCTTTCCAAACTGCGCGTGCTTTTCCTTCTGTCTTCTTCCATTTTCATGTTTTCAGCCTAGAAATAAATGCCCAGCAGGCAGACAGGGCTTGTCAGTGTCTCTCAGTCTTGCGCCTTGTGGTGCCTGCATTGTTCATGCTTCGCTATGTCACTCCAGCTAGACCAAACTGTCAATGTTCCGCTGTGCAGACCCCAATTACTTTCCTACAGCCGCCTTTTTCAAGCGGGCGACCTGCCCAGGTGGCCGCGTCTATCCTTGAAAAACTCCGGTGCCCATTCGTGGCGGTGCCTGTTCACCGCGAGTGCTGCCCCGTGTGCTTCTGCATGGGGCCCACAGCTTCATTTACTGGAGATTCATTCACAATATACATTCAGATAGATTGAACAAAGTGGAAGGCTGACAAGCTCTTTTCACTTAATTACAGTGCATTTTGGCAGTGAAGAGTGCCTAATATTAAATATTCCTTGGTATACCTTGCACAGCAGCAGCAACGATGGCCAGTGCCGTTTTATTACCATATACAGTAAAAGCTCACTAATTTGATATCGGAGGATATATTTATTTTGTAAAAGACTGACCAATGGTTGCTTTTTGATAAGAAGCGTGGAACAGTGACCATTGTTTCCTATTTTCAACCCCTGCGTCCTTCATGGTGTGACACATTAGTGGTGGTGTCCTCTCACAAGTGCCAGTATCGGGTGTGAGGAGGCTGCACTGAACAATGCGCCAATAGCACTTGGCGAACGCATACTTTTGGCACGATAAAATAACTGCAGATGGAGGTGAAGGTGGTGAAGGCATGGTGAACCTTCCTTCATCTGCCACACCCTGCATTGTCTCTCTATCAGGTCTAAGGGGATTATACTTTAAAATCTCTCAGTGCCATTGGTTACAGAAGGGTTCTTTAGGGAGTAAAATCCACCATTTTTTTCGAGCAGTAGCCGACTATAATAGTATACTATGTAAACGCCGCTGAAGCCTGTAACATTCAACTAGGTCAGTGAAACTGCTGGAAGGGCAACTTAGAAAACCTCTGATCTGTGCTTCAACCATAATGTTTTAAACTTCCTTGATATCTCATTTACTCTTCTACTGAAAACCTGAACTAAAGTTGGCAGCTCTCTGAATTATCGCTTGACACTTTTAAAAAAGTTTGGTTCAATTTTGCAGGTCGACACTGTGAAGACCCACGGTGTGTCGCAAACCAACGTAAGTACTCTTGTATCCTCTTACAATGATTTAATCAGCACTCATTTGCATCCTTGAAATGCATGGAATTTAACTAAAAAGCTGTTGTTGAGATCCTTGATAACCTTGGAATTTGTGGGTCCTTGAAAACTGTTGAGTTTATGATTTGAAAAGGAGTTTGTGTGTGTTTTTGTAGATACCATACTTTCACGATTCTAAGCACCCCCTCCCAACTTGGCAAAAGAAAATTTGGACAGAAAGTTTGCATGTGAATCTAAGCACCCCCTTTTTTGAGAGGAAAAGAACGTAGACAAGGCTTCTAGCATGCTTGCTCACTCAATCGAACTGGAGTCTGAGACCCGAGTTCGTGCAGTGTCCACGGCGCGGTATCCACTTGTGTTGCTGCGCTCCGACACTACATGACAGCTAGTGGCGCAGGATGGCAGAAGCCGGCTGAAAATGACCCCTAATGCTCTTTCAGCGTGTTGCCACATGGACCTCGTAATGGCAGCCATTTGGCTATGTCAGCAGGCTTTGCAGGTGCTGTGGGCCCACATTTGCCTTATTTAATGTCAGCTGTTCGGCATCCATAATGAAAGTCAGATAAGTTTGAAGAGGGCTGTCATAGCTTGAAATTCAAGCGCAGTGCAATTGCGTTTTAGGAAGATGTTTGCTAAATTTTTTTGCCAAATGAATTGTTACTGCTTGCATCCATCTTGGCAAGATATTGATGCAAAAAAAGGGGGGGTAGATTTTTTTATCTCCTCCCTCACTTTAATCACTGCTATCGAGAAAAAGGTTACTTAGCGTCGAGTAAATACAGTACAGTCAAATCTCGATATAACGAATTCTGCGGGACCGCACAAAATTATTTATTTTAAAATATCGTTGCAATGAAAAATCTGCGATTATAAGCCAGTGGTCAAACGTAGGTATGAAAATGACGTACCTTGGCAGTGGGCACGTGTGTAGACCAGCAAAACCTCAAGTGAAAATGTTGCACTAACTCCAAAGCTGATTTATTTGAAGAAATCCATTGTTTTCCTCTGCCGCGTGTGCCGCCGCGGTGGCTCAGTGGCTATGGTGCTCGGCTGCTGACCCGAAAGACGCGGGTTCGATCCCGGCCGCGGCGGCTGAATTTCGATGGAGGCGAAATTCTAGAGGCCCGTGTGCTGTGCGATGTCAGTGCACGTTAAAGAACCCCAGGTGGTTGAAATTTCCGGAGTCCTCCACTACGGCGTCTCTCATAGCCTTAGTCGCTTTGGGACGTTAAAACCCCATAAACCAACTAAACCAACCATCTTCTGCCGCGTGCAGCAAACATGACCGCGCACTACATTACACCACTACAGCACATACACCTTCCACTTTCCGGAACACCTCATCGCATGCGTATTTGCACTGAGCGATGAAAATACGGACTTTGTCCATATGCAAAAAAAAAAAAACAGAAACGTCAGAGTTCTCTATGACCCCATCTTCAATGCTCCCTGAAGTTTGAAAATCTTGTCTTGGTATTTCATAATGTTCGCGGCATTCGATGGGGCAATGCTAGCTGTCTGTAGAGGCCGAATCACTTTTTCCCTGCGTCGATTTCTTGCAGGGAAAGCAGCTGTGTTCATATCTTCTTGGCATTTCGCTGGCTAATACATCGCCAATATCGCACAAACTTCGCCATAAGATAATCTGTGGCAAAAAAAAAATACCGTCCCGCACGCACGAACACACGAACGAACGACCCGCGTACGACACACAACACAGGAAAAAAAACGCAGGCAGCTAGGCCTGCTGGCTACTGCGTAATAAACCATAGCTTCATGGTGGCGCTAGGAGCTGGTACTAGATGTGCTGATGATGATAGCTACGGCCCACGGACCATACACACAGAAACGGCAGTTTCTGTTTCACGCGAGAGTTGCAAGCTGCGGCGCTGTTAATTTTAGCCGAATTCGTAATACTGATATTCCAAAATTCTAGAAGAAATAAAATACGTTTGTTATTCTGAAATATACGCTATTTTGAAATTCGTAATTCTGAAATAGTTTTACATTGAAAACATAGCAAATCTGCCGGGGATTCTTAAAAAATTCGTTAATTTGAAAAATTCGTTAATGTGTTCGTAGTAACGAGATTTCACTGTAGATGTAATGTAAGTAAGGAAGAGAGCAGAGTGGGTCAGTGAACAAATGCAGGTTAATAATAGGCTAGTCAAAAGAAAGAGGCAGGGAATGTAATTGACGGTTAAAGGTAGCGAAGTAGGTTGCAAGATAAGGCATGTGTAGGAGACAGCAGGAAACCAGGTGTCTAGGCGGGATTAGGCAGTTTGCAGGAATCGAATTGGATGAGCTGACACATGGCCAGGTTAATTGGAAGGATATGGGAGAGTCCTTTGCCCTGCAATGGGTAGTCAGGCTGATGATGATATTTAGTAAAGATGAATGTTTCATTTTTGCACTTCATGTGATTTTCCCCAGGCAATATGCACCGGGTTGTACAGCTATTAATGGAAATCCGGGCTGACGTTAAGGAGCTGAAAGGAAACTACGCAGCTGCGTATAGTGAAGACCCATGCCGAGAAATCGGGCCGGCAACCTCTGTTGAGGTACTCAAAGAAATCGAGGAGGAGCTTGGAGATCCCGACAAACGAACCTTTCTGGTAAGCTCCCTGTGGTAGCCATGAAGACAAGCTGGCATTGTTGCAAAATTTGTCGTTGGCATTGTGAG
The DNA here is from genome assembly GCF_055824585.1 of Amblyomma mixtum. NCBI lineage: Eukaryota > Metazoa > Arthropoda > Arachnida > Ixodida > Ixodidae > Amblyomma > Amblyomma mixtum. Next base: position 282,034,981 of record NC_143014.1, on the reverse strand, counting down.
CTAGAAATCACTTGCATGGTGCTGGAAGCTGGTAGCTTGCATGGCTGGCCAATGATTTTTTTGTGCAACTGGTTTGTTCAACTTAACGGGACCGCATGATATCAGAAAGTTGCGGGGAGCTGCCAGTTCGGGTTGTTCATGTGAGGTGGAAAGATACAATCGGAATAAGAATCAACCTTCCAGTTCTCTAGGATGTCGAGTCAGGCATACTACTCCTAGGTTAAGAAGGCACGACCATACAGCTTGATTAAACCAGTGTTTGATATGTTGGGTTGTCACCTGCATTACAGTGCAGTCCACTTATAACGATACCAGATATATTGATGTCAGCAAGACGTGGTCAGTCGTAGCATGCATATGGTGGACAGTGAGGTCACAAACTTGCGTCCTCACACTCCCTTCAGTGGCAGCGGGCATTGTTTGCAGCCGGTAGCTGGGGTACTGTCGCGATGGATGTATCATGCCTACATTGTTTCCAACAGATGGGCTAGCAAAACACTGTTTTCAGCATACAAAATGCATAGCTGTCTGCATCATTTTTATTTTACCAATTTAATGTAAAAACAATGCCTTCACCAGTGCCTGTTGGCTAGTTTGCTTGTGCAAATCTGGTACTTCTGTATTCCCAACTGGCTCATGTGCCAAAAAAATATTGATCGCTTCTGAAGTTTTTGTTAATGCGGAACAAAAAGAACGCTCGCTGTTGAGAGGCGGCAAATGTAATGATCTCTATGGGCGTTCACCAGGGCTGCCAGATTCTTTGTTGCCGCTGGAATTTCATTCTTGAGGGCTTTCATTGCTGAGGTTTCAACTGCACTTCGATGCAGTGATGCTTGCTGAAGGTGGAGTGGAGAGCAGCAGTTTTATTGGCCTGATTGTTGCCAGGAGCCTTCATCATCATTGCATCCTAGCAAATATAGTAATATCCTATTGTCATTTCTTAATGTCATTGAGTCATATTAGTGCTAGCAGAGTTGTTATTGCAAAGCATCTTTATATGCCAAAACCGAAAAAAGTACAAGGGACTCCGCTACATCAATTGTGCAGCTAGCAAGGTAATTCTTGTAATTTTTCTTTCAGACGAAAAAGCTTGGTTTGATTGGCGGAACGACTCCGGATGAGGCTACACGCCTCATAATGAAGACGTTCATCAAAACACCAGTGGCCCTGGAATACACATTGGAGGGGCGAAGAGACAAGCCAGCCTTCAAGGACCTAAGGCTCTACAATGTGATTGTTGGTATGTTTCTGTTTTACACTAATTTTATATGTAACTGACCACATTTTTAGTCCTTGTGCCTGACTCAAGGACCTAAGGCTCTACAATGTGATTGTTGGTATGTTTCTGTTTTACACTAATTTTATATGTAACTGACCACATTTTTAGTCCTTGTGCCTGACTTCGGGCGTTATGCTTACATGTGTACTGGCAGTCTACAGTTTGAGTGCATCAAGAGCAAATTGTACTGATACAGTGCGATAAATGTATTAGGTTCGTTCAATAGGTGAATTGAACGAACCTATTAGTGTGATGTTTAGTTTGGTAGGTCTTAGTATCTCGCAAATATTCAAAAATATTCTGGCATAACCTTCTTTGTTTAGATGTTAAGTGCCAATGAAGTTTTATACCTTGAAAATAAAAGTACATTTTGCTATTGGCAGCTGCATAGCTGTTTTGATGCATTGGGGCATTCTTTTCAAATGCTAATAAGATGAGTGCTCTTCCAGCTGTCTGAATCGATTGTGTCATAAATGAGATTTATGTGATTTCAGCTGCTGTCCAGCGCCGGATTCCGGATGCGGATGTGGCAGTAATCAATAACCGCATCGCCGGATATTTGAGAGGGGCCCGGGACCGGGATGGCGGCCGCAGGGCCAGGATGAAGTAGCACAGTAGGATGTCCTGCTGACAGTGTTTTTTTTTTCTTGAAATAAAATATGTTAATTTGCATTTTGATGGCTTTGTGTACCTGATCTGTGGGCTGAAGTGGCATAGCAAAATACGTCACTTGCTCACAGAATCTGACATTCCAGTTAACTATTACAGTTTATCTTAATATCATTGCCGCCACTTGCCTGTCCCTGTTCAGGGGCTTAAGCCAACCTAAGAAACAGTAGTGGCTGCCCAAGATAGCCCGTTGTGGATCCCTTTAAGGCAGCCCACCTGAACCTGCTGTGGGCCCCATTGAGGAAACCTACATAGGCTGCCCACATCAACCTGCTGTAGGACCGACTTAGGCTGCCGATGTAGGCAGCCCACATCAACCTGCTGTGGGCCCCATTGAGGAAACCTACATAGGCTGCCCACATCAACCTGCTGTAGGACCGACTTAGGCTGCCAATATAGGCAGCCCACATCAATCTGTTGAGGGACCCGTTTAGGCTGCCGATGTAGGCAGCCCACCTACTTTCGCTGTTGGACCGATTCAGACGTGCCTCACTTGGGCTGCCCCGATCGGTCCAAAGTGGGACCAATGGGGTAGCTTGGTGGGCTGCCCTCTTTGGGCCTACCGGGGCCCGAGTTGCAGAGCCTGCGTTGGCCCGACAAACATTGCCCTCATCGGGCCCACTAGGGCCCGCACATGATAGCCCACATTGTGCTACTTGGGTACTGCCAATAAATAATTTAGAAAATAATTTTTTCTCCCATGCTGTTTCGGTTTTATCAACCGAATGATGGCTGTGACGTGAGTTCAACAGTTGGTCACGAGAGGCACGGGAAAACTAATACAAACGATGATAAGTTGTTTAGACTCACTATAGCACTTTAATCAGCCGGCGGCTCCAAGACTTATAATTACAACGAACGACGTATCAGCAGCTATATTTCCGTTTTATTGCACCTCACGCGACCTAATTTCCACTACACGTCACAGCCATCGTTATATTGCTGAATCCGAAACAGGGTCAACAAGAAATTCAAATATAAATTATTTATTATGTGTTTGGTGAAAACCACGGGATGCTCCGTGTACATCAATGCCTAGCGCATCGCTTGAAAGAAGAAAGCACGCAAGCAAAAATTTGGTGTCTATAGTACTTTATTGAGTTCGAGCCGTCCTAACAATCTGATTAAATATTTACGCAAAATATGTAAAAGGGGAGGAGTAATAACTCAAGATTTAACATAAACCTGATGTACAAGTCTTTAGAATTGGCGGTAGTACATTACAGAAACGTCAATTAGGCTTCTTCCCAGGCACCAGACTTCCTATAAGTTTGCTGTCGCATATACTGGGTACCATTTTCGCACTTCCCAGCAGCTGTGGATGGGTAAATCTATACGCTAGATCATCTCATTTTGTCCGTAAACATGAGGTATGCCGGGATGCAAAAAAGTGGGGCTGAACCAGGTCCCGAACCGGTTCGGAACGGTTCCTTTGAATCGTTCCGGTTCGGGTTTAGTTCCAAGATGGCGAAAAAATTATGGGTTCGGTTCGGTTCCGGTTCCGGGCGAAAATTCGGGTTCGGTTCCGGTTTCGGGTTCGGTTCCGGTTCGACATCCTGCGTAGGAGTGATTTCGCACTAAAAGAAACGGGTGGCCAGCAGAACCGCACCGTAAGTTGGGACGCAAGAAAGGGAAGACGGGGAAGAGAACAACGCGTAGGAACGCGAAAACCGGAAGTCTAAGTGGCCATACGCCCGCTCACTGTTATACGCCTCTGCGGGTTTCGTCACTTAGGTCTCATTCCCAGCACGTGGACCGGGATTGCACGACGCCCCACTGGAAGGAATCGCTTCGTGTGAGCCTTGATGAGCTCTCACGCACATAAAAGAAACCACGCAGAAGAGCCCGTCGCTCCCTGCGAGCGCGCAGCAAAACGCCATCCGTGGCGCTGGTGTCGCTGCGACGCGAGCGCCCTCCCCTGTTAGTTAAAGTAACCAAACTGAGAAGAGTGCGTTTCGGGGGAGCTAAATAGAGTTGGAGTGCATTGCGGGAAAGCGAACCACAGGGAACAAACGAGTGCGTCCCCATAACCTTGAACGTATAACTTGGAAATGCTGCTTCCCAGTCCCCGAAATTTCCCTATTTGCTGGAAAGAGGAGGAGCCACCGGACAGGTAAGCACCTTTCAATGACGGAGTTTGCTATCGAGCCATGACGCTTATCCTTAAAGCTTCCATGCTCTTCCTGGCTTCTCACTCCGGTTCCGGGCTGATGAGCCACAGTCCTAGGAATACGCAAGAAAAACAAATCGCGTCCAAGACGTCAAAAGCACTATGAGCTCCAATGACCAGCATCAGTCAAGAGCCGCAGGAAAAGGAGGCGCTTCGAGCCTTCCAGCGCATTAACTAAGCGGCGACGCGTGGCCCAAAAGGAAGCTGGTAGAGCTTGGCGGCGCATTCGAAATGAAGACGACACCGCTAATATAAGGCACAAGCTGTTGCTTCGATGTCACAATCCGTTGAATACGCCACTGTGAGGAACTGCGTATGCACCCTAGTTTTTTTTTTAATTCATGCAGCAAACCAGGTCAAAAACTCCATTTGGCAAAATAACACGCTGTTTTGACCTAACGCTTTCAGCCGGTGCTTTCGAGTCGATGAAGGAAGGCGCTCAGTAGCTCCCACGATCAAATACTCTATGCTAATGGCTTCTGAGAGATCACATATGGCTTCGGCTTGTTTAGGCCGCAGCCTTGTGTGATCTTTGGCTAATTTTCTAAAATCAGCGTACTCTAAGTTTACAAAAGCAGTGGTGGCTTTTCAATTACGGGGTTGTCTGTAGAAGAGCAGAAACAAAAGCCTTAGTTCGATATTTCAGCTTGAAAATGTATATAGTCAAAAAGTTGGCGCGGTGCGGTGCAAAGGATAAGTTTGGATGGAGAGACTAGACTCAACGAACGAACGTTTTATTTTCCCTCCTCTTCTTAGAGAGAAATAGGATTGCTGATGATTCTTGAAGGATGCTTTTCTTCATGTAGATTCGAGATTGCAAAATCGCGTTGCTCGAGGACACTTCTGGAGAGGTTGAACTTTCATTAATAATAAAAAAAGACAAAGGCAAGGAGAAAATCTAGACTCGTAGTTTTACCTGACGAAACCAGCCTTCGGTCACGCTGGAACTGTTGGTTTTAAACCTTATGTTGCCACCCTTGGTGGGGACAGTAAGCAGTTCAGTAACTCCACAAACATTCACCCAATAAATCACTGGGGAAAGTAAAACACAGCCAATCAATTATTGAGGAAAGAAGACAACTAAGTTAACAGTTAACTAAGTTAACTAAGTGGGACGTTAACAGTGTAAAAAATGGCTGAGGCTTAACGTGGTTAAGCCTGGAGAATGCGAAGCATCATCGTGTCGCGTAATTTGGAGGCGCACAACCACAGCGACGGCGCGAGGTGGGCCCCCGTTTCTCCACTGTCGTGACGTCATCGTGTCACGTGGTGTGACGTCATGTATCACGTGATTTAGAGGCGCATAACCACGGTGAAGGGCTGAAGTGGTAGCTAAAGTAGTATGCTTCGCATAAAATATAGAATTTCCATCATAGAGATTTCAGAGGATTCTTCCTTCCTCCCGCAAGCTTCGCGAACATTCTCGCTTTCTCACGGGTGCGGGTTGTTTCATCCTCTGTTAAACCCAGGTTCGAGGAAAGTCATCTTCAACGCCCATATGTTCTGCGCCGTCCTCTGCAAATTGTCATCATGCACAGCAGACGGATGGACAAATTCGCAGAAGGCGCATCTCTCACATGTCCCTTTCCTGTCTCGACCGGGGTGACCACAGCGGCGGCGGCGAAGGCCAAGGGCTGGCGAAGGCCGAAGGCGAACGCACACCACTCGGGCAACGACCTGAAGACCCGGGGAACGCAAGCCCTACGCGCGGCCATCTTTGACTGAAGGGTACGTTGGGATGAAGTTTGGGGTACAAAAGCGTTGCATTTCCTGTGTCGCCCCACGTGCCGACCGCCACCGCAGCGAGCAGTCGATCGTTATCTCCCCCAATGATCGCGGCCAGGTCTGGAGACGGAGGACTTGTTTCAGGTGTTGCCCTCCTTCGTGCCTGCCCCACGAGTCGGGTGTTATTAAGCACATGTTTCGGCAACACGTGTCTTCCATCAGCTGGGCATGGAACAACCCGTGCTGACCTACTGCAGCCTACGCGACCTCGCCGGCATTCTTCTCACTCAAGTTCTAACATGCGACAGGGGCGTGGCTACAAGTGAGAGAAAGTGTGAGCTTGTGCGCGAAAGTGAACGTTCAGGCCACGACCTCCTGGGCGTCTAGAGACTCTAGAAAATTGGAGCAATATTTAACTCAGCTGTGAAGTGGCCGACAGGCTCACGTTGGCGAAGAAGCTCCCTTTCACTGACAGGCACTCTCAGTTGCTCTTACTTGTAAATAACGTAGTCTATACAATGTTTTTTCTTGTTTCCCTTCGTAACCCCGTCTCCCGCATTCCTCGTCCCTTCTCCGGCCCGACCACGTTACACCCGATCCTAATAGCATACGAGTTGAGGTTGACTCGTACTAAAGAGCGGTCATTCTTTACGTCTGCAGTTAGCAGGGCAATGTCTTGTTGACCAGGCCTCAAGCTAGCAACAAACGCCGCCATATGCACCCTACACCTCGAGCAGCGGCGCAGCAGATATGGGACAAAAGTTACGCGACGCAACGCTGATTGCGATGGCTCGTCACCGCCTGCCTACGCCCGCCTCGCTGCAAGAACGCGCACAGTGGGATGAGTGGCGTTTCCCGTATTCTCGAAATCCTCCGCTGTCTGGCTCCCCTTACCCGCTGGGTAGCGACTAGGACTTATCCCCTTCTCTGCCAGTGTGCGGAGGGCAGAAAAAAAGAAGGTCAATGGGCATTCTTTTTCGTGAAGCCAGACGCGGCAAATAGGCATAGCATTGGAAACTTTACCCCAACCAATGGGTACCACCTTATTAGTAAGAATTAAAATTCATGACAGTGAACAATACCAAAATTGTTTATAAGAAATAAGTTGCAAAAATTTTAAATGAAAATACAAACTCAGTAATTTCCGTAATTATTGCGACCGCCGGGTCTGCATGATTCCGGGCACGTCAACCGCGGAAGGCGGCTCCACCAGACTACCCGCTGATCCCTGCTGAACCTTGAGCATGACGACACCCTGTAGAGGTCAGCAGCGAGCGCCAGAGGAACTGCCGCCTTGGCTGCCCGCTAACGGGGGCCAGGGAGGCGACCAGCAGTGCCGCCTCTACAACGGACAGAGCCCCAGTGAGAGCGGCAGCGGCGGCTGGTCCCTGGAGAGCACCCGCCAATGATGCAACGCAGGAGGGTGTTCCTGCAGGTGGTCGATCAGCTGCTGTTGGTGGTGCTGCTGCTGCATGGTGGGAAAGCAGGAGGACGACACGCTGCTTTAGTTCCCTCTTCAGGAATAGCGTATGTACATACACTCGCAAATGAATGCTCTACTGCGGCGTTTGGTGTGGAATAGGACTCGCAGACACACGTTTTGAAACAGCCAGGGGGCTAAAACGGCATACATTTACTGTTGGCCCATTCCAAAGCGCGAGACTTCAAATACAAAAAAAGCACTTGGGAAGGAAGTTTAAACCAAACATTACGACTTATATTACTGCTCATTTCTTTCCTTATGAGAGTCGCAGTGGGTGCTATTTATTCTAATGTCAAGCTTGCTTCAGCGCTATGTTCAAAAACACGCTCCATTGAGATGTATATATATAAAAAGAAAGTGTAAATACCTTCGTTATTCTAAAGCCCCAGTGGCGGCGCTGCGGTTACGGTGCTCGGCTGCTGACCCAAGATGCGGGCTCGATCACGGCCGCGGCGGTCGCATTTCGACTGAGGCGAAAGGATAGAGGCCCGCGTACTGTGTCATTTCAGTGCATGTTAAAGAACCCAAGTGGTGAAATTTTCCCGAGCACTTCCCGATAGCGTCCTTCATAGCCTGAGTCGCTTTGGGATGTTAAGCACCACGAAACCAAAAACGAAACCCACTTTATTCTAAGGAAGCCAGCGAAAATGATTGCATCATCCAGACCTGTTCTGAAAGGGCGATTGCCTCGTGGCAGGGTGTCTGGAACTACCCTTTGGATGTTGGAAAATTAACACACTCGGTGTGCAAACTGCCCCTTCGTTAATATCTGGAACACATGAATGACTATCACTATACGCATTCCTACGCTTGGGTACGGCTCCACATTGAGTGCGACGAAGGCCTCCCGCATTTCTTGCAGCGAGCTTCTTCAACCACCTCATGCTCTCAGGAAGTAGCCAACGGGTGACGTCATGGCGTTTCCCCGTTTTTCTGTATTTCTGTTTGGAATTCCACAACGCCCAGATGTATGCATCGCGAACTAGCTCATTACTAAGCTCTGCGACAAGTATCGCTATTGAACTTGCGTTCATCATTTTTAACGTCCACTGCTTTGTTTGTGTAGATTACAGCTTTGGTTTGATTTATGGGGTTTTAACGTCCCAAAACGACTCAGGCTGTGAGGGCCGCCGTAGCGGAGGGCTCCGAAAATTTCGACTACCTGGGGTTCTTCAACGTGCACTGACATCGCGCAGTACACGGGCGTCTAGAATTTCGCGTCCATCGAAATTCGACCGCCGTTGTCGGGATCGAACCGGCGCCTTTCGGGTCAGTAGCCGAGCACCATAACCACTGAGCCACCGCGGCTGCGTGTGCATTACAGCGGCAGATGGGCAGCTGTAATATACACGAATATGGTTGGTATCGATTTTAGCTCTTCTGTAGAGGCCGCCTACCATTTGTTTCGGGAATTTCTTCCTTCATACGCTGGCGCTGGAGGATTAAGTCAAGTCGATTAACGTTTTTGGCAAGAAGAAACGCCCAATCTTACATTCGAGGCGCATTTACAGAGTTGCGTACAAAGCTACTAGCTGACTCAGGCGGTAACCGGAGCGTAGCGGCGCTTCAAATGTCGAGTGGCGAAAAAAATCTGTATTTCTTTTGAGTAGTGCAGATCCCAGAAAGATTTATTCACTTCGGGTTTCATACAGGAATCTCGCAAAATGCACAGCTTTATTTCTGGGAATCTATCAAAAAAGGCAAATAGGTTTGGATGTTTTTATGTCTGCGAATAGTAGCCGACTTGGTTGTAGCATGTATTACAAGGTGCTTTCTACAGGATATGTAAAGCAGCCGACAGTCCTGTTTGCAAAGGACTGTCATCATTTCAGTAAGTATCCTGGAAGGATACCGCTGAGGCTGCTGAGAAGGATGCTGCTCGAAGCTGCTATGTCCGTCAAACGACCCTGTACTCGTGGTTTTCTTGTACGGAGGGATCAGTTTGGATATTCTTGCGTTGCAGCTAAAATAGCTGCATAAGTATTGTGAGATTAAAGTGAAGGACCTGGAAGAGTCGAATAGCTCCAGTAGGCTGCCAGAGTTTCTGATTGGACCGTCAGCCCTCGGTCCGCTGATATTCCTCTTATCATTGAAAATCACTAACTAAAATCTCCGTAGGCCGCCTCTTTCTCTGAGGTTTTCCTCCGGTGTCTTCTCCGCGCACATATTAAAAGCTGCATTTAGAGTAACAGTCATGGTCATATAAAGGCAGACTGAAGACAACGCTATTAAAAATTTTTGTTAGTAAAATCCAATAATTCGACATTTCGTGGCTTTTTTTGTGGCTTGTGGGGCATCGAAAGGTATATTTATTGCTAACAGATTTGGATTCGAAGTTAACATAAGCTTCCCGCTGCCCAGATTCAAACTCAAGACTCTGATGACGAAATTGGAGAAAGTGACGGAGAGTGGCGTAAACGGGGACTCCGTGATTGATGGCGGCGAGTTATGGGCCGCTGCCTAGCAGGAGCCCAAATGAAAACTACTGCTGGCCCGAGGTTGAACGCCTTTATCAGCCGTCGTCGCCTCGTTTACGTTTGCAACAGCGTTACGATGGATCCTATTTCCGATTCCGACAAAGAAGTTCGCGCAAAAATCTCCGGCCTGTGTTCAACGACCTCAGCCCCCACAGGGTGCGACGCACTTGAGGAGGACTGTGGTGGCGCGTCTGGTAAGAAAGTCGTAGCGCCGAGCCACCGTCACCGCTGAGCCAACGTCATGACTGATGTGTAGCGATTGGTAATGCGGGCATATTTAAATTCTGCAATAACAGTCCTCGTAGGGTTCTTTACTCAGCCCAACGTCTTGGTACGTGGAAGAAGTGAACACGCCGGGCGGTGCGTGTACTAACGGGAGGCGCTTGGGCAATTAGCTATACAAAGCTCTTTTTACTTGTTGTAGGTGCGTGCTGTTGCATCAACTTCGTCCGAAGAGCAATCAAAGAGGCACTTGGAAGTCATCTGCTACTCCGCCCTTTTAAATTCTGGCGCGTAGCGAAACCATGCGGGCACGCAGAATGCATTAAAATAAGGGTTAAAAAATCTTATAGATTAAGCACCGAAAAATTTTATTTGCACTTCTGAAAAAGAAACACCTAACGTCAAAAGCAGGTAATTACTATACAGAGAGTGCTAATCTGTGGAAAGTAAACTGTCGTTGCTGGGGGTTGACCAAGCTGAGAAAAAAATTACGAGGAACTTTAGCGGCTAAAGTGGTGAAAGGCGAAAGCCTGAGTGCTGCATTCTGCTACGCGATTGTTCACTGCACATTTTGTTGGTGCATTAATTAACTGCCATTTAATGACGCTTAAGCTTCGCCTTTTGGAGTGGAACGCGACAGCGTGCTGTAGCGCTGCCACGGATACCAAGGAACGCCACCACCCGTTCGGCGCGATGCGTTGCCCTTTGAACGCAACGCTTTTTGAGGAAAGGAAATGGGGCTGTAGTTCTCTGTCATCTCAGTGGACACCTGAGCCGCACCGTACAGGAAGGGAGGAAGTGTGAGTGAAAGAAGAAGGAGGGGCCGTAATGAAGAAAATGAAAATTGTATTTCAGGAAAGGAAATTACGCATTAACTGTGTCACATATCTCAGTAGACACTAGTCGAAAATTCTATTTGAGGAAAGGAAGTTGCGCAGTATACTGTCTCACATATTTCGGTCGACACCCGTCAAAATTCGCGCGCGGTGACGTCACGACAATTTCGACCAATCTGAAACGAGGACAAATACGACTTGCTCGTCGGTAAATTGGTTTTTGAGGAAAGGAAATGTATCTGTCTCTCATATCTCGGTGGACCCCTAAACCTCGCCGTAACGGGAAGGGAGGAAGATGGGAGTGAACGAAGACACCGTATTCACTAGACGCACCTTTGTTCATTCCAAACCACCCAGCTGGCATGGCGGAGTGGTAGCGTGCTCGACTCGCACTCTGGAGACCGGTGTTCGATTCCCAAGCTCGGCCCATTTCTTACTCGGTTTTATTTATTTATCTGGTCTGACTAAAAAGGTTAATTAGACTAATTTGTTAAGTCAGCAATTAACTAAACTCAGTCAAACCTACTTAGAGCATCACTGTACGATCCCTTTAATTGGTTGCACGGTTAGTAGCCAAAGTACAATTGGCCCCGTTTGAAATTCGCGCACTGTGACGTCACAACCGTTTCGACCAGTTGAAAAGCGTGACATTTCTATCGACAGCTCTTGCTTACAACGATGAGGCATTAAAGGCTTCCGCCTTAAATGTGAGTGACTCTGCCATGTAGAAAACTGTGCATGTCGCGTTTCAAAGGTTTGCTGGTCCAGAACTGTGCAGCATCTTTGATTAATAGGTTAACCTGAGAAAGCCACCTGCAACCCGCATTCACACCCAAGCAATCGGTCAGCTGTCTGCCTATGAGAATCGCTTACAGGTCTTTGGGGCGCTCCATCTACGACTGTTGGTCTTGGGATGTCGGCGATGGAAAGGAACTCGCCCGAGATGACCCCGCTCGAGTTCTCGTCGCTGTCAGTGTCGGGAGCCAAGGCGAGTTCCCATCTGAAGAGATCGATCGCCGAGTCGAGGAAGACAGAAGCGCCATGGCACTCCAGTGCTGCAAAATAAATGGAACCGCCCAAAAAGGCGGTGTAGCCAACCTTGAGTGCTCTCTTCCCGCGCTTATGTCAATCCAGAGTGATTCTTAAAGGGACTATGCAATGAATTAAAAGTCACTTGTAAATGTTTGTAAATGATGCTAAGAAGCATTCACACCAAGTATGAGTCTTCGGAACTGAGCCGGCAATTTATTATGAATTTTTAAAAACCGAGTTTTTTTAAATTCGCGGGCCGATTGATGTTTTTGTGCAGACCGATTTTGAAACTAAAATCGGACAAAAAAACGTCACTAGTCCCGTGACTTCGGCAGGCCACTACACGTTGTCATTCGCTGGAGCCACGGCAGCCACGACGTCACGAGTACGCTTCCGGTAGCCGTGAAAATCGTCTGCTCGAGCCGCCGCGCGACCACCTCGGTACACTAGGGCAAGCGCGAGCCAGGGCATTGCCTTCACGCATATGTTTTCAATTTACCTCTGCCGTCTCTTTCTGTCGGGAGTTCGGGAACTACTCGCAGTGCCTTTGTCGCAGCGACAACCAAAGAAATCCGACGTGCGACGCGATCCAGGAAGGCGGAGAGAGACCGGAGAGACGCTGCCGATGCTGCTGCTGGGATGCTGGGTGCCACAACCGGAAGTCGCAAACCAAACGGCAGGGAATGACGTATTCGTGGGCGGGGCCCAGTCCCAGAGCTGTTTTCTTTATTTTTTCTTCGTGCTCCACGCGTACGAGTTCAGGGGGGAGAGGAGGAGCGTGATTTTAATCGTCTATAACTTCGTTATTATTGATGCTAGCTAAAAAATTCTTGCGCTCGGGTGACGAGTGATGGAATGCCTGTCTCTCGTCTGCTTTACGTAATCGCAATTAATTTACTGCATAGTCCTTTTAAATGTCGGCATTGCACTGCGATTTCAGACGCCTGAGTTCTCGTGCCTTTCGGCCCCTTGTTGTACGTTACACTGGCACCTTCAACAGGCATATCACCGTTGGGAAGGGATAGCGAATCGCAAGCGCATTCTCAGGAGGCTTAACTAATTTGAAGACTTCTTCCCGCGCAGCTTGGAGGTATTAAGACCCAATGGCGATTAGTAAATCAGTGGTGGTACACTACGAAAGTCTATCTCGGTTTGGGCTTCACTGGTAACGTCCTGGGCAGATACAATTTCGAGTTTGAAATGATAAGGTGCTCGCAACAGTTTACTAGGTTATAGTGAACACAGGGCACAGACTAAGCGGGGACGAATATGAAGAATGAATTTTCTCAGCCTCACCTGCGCACACTGAAATGCTGAGAAAGTGGCGCTGTCAACAAATATGCAGTTCATGTGGAGGAATCCACACAACTCATGTGTATTTTATCAGATGATTCCAGAGATCACCTCTAGGCTCAGGAATGATTTTCACCCGGCCTCACCCAAAAATTTTATTCTCTCACATTACGTGGCTCTGAGGATATGACTGTTGATTCGTATTAATCTAAAGCATATAAGGACACTGTGTGTAGTTCCAGTGTATCCTAGCAAATATAGTTATTCAAGATTCCGATGCCACGATGCTAGCTGGTGCACGAAGCTAGCTGGTGAAGGTAACAATAAAGTTCTTTTTTTAATCTTCAAAAACGAGGCCTGTACAGTTGCGCAGGGTCTCCCGCTAAGTAGCACTAGGTAGAGGTGATGGCCCGATGTGAATAATGGGTCGGCATAAATTACAGGCGTGAAATTAACCCCTGGCATGTTGCAGCCGAACGAAAGCATTGCAAGGTCAAACATTTCTAGATATTGCAAGATACTTGCCGTCATTATATGAAGAATGACTGCCCAGCTTCAATCTGGCCATTTCCTGATTTCAGACTATGCGGATTCGCGCTGTAGGGAGGGCAGCCTGTGCTTCTCCCTTTCGACTCCTGCGATAGACTGTCCTCTATGTGAGGCGCAATACTGGTCTGGCTGCGCGCGGTCCGGCCACGCTTCAGGTTGTCGCGTTATGTGGTCCTCTTTTTTCGTGCCGTGGGGGCGTCACGTACGCTCAAAGGTGTGCTGGTTCCGGAGTTTGTCGGGGTTCGTTGTCAGGCGAATGAAGAGTCGGGGACACGAGACAAGGTATGTGAGGGACCGTTTTTCGCCTTTGCCGACGTTGATGCGTGTGCCTTGTCATACAGGTTGTTAACGTCACGAGCCGAGAGCGTCGCGTCCTGCCCTAACCTGCGGGCGCCTGTTGAAACCCGCTGAGTAACCTCCGCCGCTGACCTACAGAAGCGGCCGCACGGTCCTGCACACGAACACTCTCATCCGTGCGCCCATCTTCTGCGGCCAGCTGTCGGGTTCCGAAGGTCGCCGGGTGCGAATCAACTGAGGTACGGCAGTAAAGTTCTGGTGTTTGTACGATTGTTGTCTGCGTAAGAAATGCGTGCACTGTACATGCGGCCGATTCTCTCGAACTGAGAGCGTCCAAGCGTGGCAAGACCAGACCGAAGCAGTTTCGGCTCGGTGCTCGAACAACGCTGTGAGTCTCTCTCTTCGCATGTGACTCCGGGAATATAGGAAAGCCCACTCCTGGACTGCTAAACATCGTGTGCGGAGGAATTTAAGTAGACACCAACACCGTGATGGAGACAAAAATTGCGGTTGTGCTGAGGACGACTCGAAGTGATCGCAGTGAATTTTTTTCAACGTTTGACGAATTATTTCACCTATGGCCGTTACACTTTAATGTATTATTCGAGAAGATTCATGTTTGTGCCTGTGACGTTCCGCCTTGCTGGACTCTTCAAGAAGGTAAAAGCGCATTATCTAAAAGTTAAATCGAGAGCTGGCTAGACCGACCCTCCTTCTGATAACGGTGATTGCAGAGCTGCGGGATCGCTATCGCCGCGAACGAACCAGCTTTCTTAAGGAAACGAGCTCACCCATATATGCATTTAAGGTAGTGTGGTGTTTTAGCAATGCCTTCTCTATTATTAATCCTTGGCAGATACTGTTTCCAATGGGAGCCCACAGCGCGCTGGCGTCGTTCACAGGCCGTCACAGACCACTTTGACGACGCGGGAGTTGTCGAAACACCTGCAAAGGCAACATAGGTTTCTCTATCTGGCGTCTCACCCATCGCAAGTGTGTCTAGGCACGTGCAAGCATCCTGTTGAATGCTATTCTCTGATTTCTGAGAGAAGCTTTTGTACTCGCTGCTCAGCACAAGGTGCTTGGCTCATGAATGGCACGCCACGAAGTCGTTCATTGTCCTTGTGTCTGGGTCTGCCTTAAGTACCGCCCTATGGTAAACTGACTCACCCTTAACGTCCTTGCAGATGGCGGGCAGGAGCCACAGGAACAGAAGCGAAGGCCGCATGCCAGCGATGCTTGGGGTGGTAGCCGCCTCATCTTGGGGCTTATGAACGCCGTACGGTCGTACATGTTAGTTAGCACGAAAGCCAGGTGCGATTTCTCGAGGTATCCTGCGCAGACGCATACAGGCAAGTACGGTAATAACGACTCAAAGATTTTAAGGCGGAAGCCTTTAATGTCTCATCGTTGTAAGCAGCAGTTGTCGACAGAAAATGTCACGCTTTTCAATTGGTGGAAACGGTCGTGACGTCACAGTGCGCGAATTTCAAACGGGGCCAATTGCACTTTGGCTAGTAACCATACAACCAATTGAAGGGATCGCATAGTGATGCTCCAAGTAAGTGGGACTGAGCTTAGTTAATTGCTTAATTACCCAATTAGCCTAATTAGCTTTACTAGTCAGGCCATATAAATAAATAAAAGCGATTAAGAAATTGGTCGAGCTCAGGAATCGAACCCCGGTCTTCGGCGTGAG
Source organism: Amblyomma mixtum (assembly GCF_055824585.1). Taxonomy (NCBI): domain Eukaryota; kingdom Metazoa; phylum Arthropoda; class Arachnida; order Ixodida; family Ixodidae; genus Amblyomma; species Amblyomma mixtum. Next base: position 282,019,250 of record NC_143014.1, on the reverse strand, counting down.
AGACGAACATGCTATCCACTCCGCCATGCCAGCTCGATGGTTTGGAATGAACAAAGGCGCGTCTAGTGAATACGGTGTCTTCACTCACTCTCATCCTCCTCCATTACCTTCCGGCGAGGTTTAGGTGTCCACCGACAAATGACAGACAGATACATTTCCTTTCCTCAAAAGCCAATTTACCGACGAGCTAGGCGTAGAACCGAATGGGCGATGGCGTTCTATGGACTCCTTGGCAGCGTTGCTAGACGCTGTCGCGTTCCACTCTTAGGGGCGAAGCTTAACATCTTAACCACACATCAGTGACCACACTTTACGTCAAAAAAGTGCCCCCCTGAATTTTGACGGGTGTCCACCGAGATATGTGAGACAGTTACTGCGTAATTTCCTTTCCTCAAATACAATTTTCATTTTCTTCATTACGGCTCCTCTTTATCTATCTTCTTTCACCCCCACCTCCGTTCCTCTACGGTGCGGTTCAGGTGTCCGCCGAGATGACAGAGAATTACTGCGCCATTTCCTTTCCTCAAAAAGCGTTGCGTTCAAAGGGCAAGCCGAACGGGTGGTGGTGTTCCGTGGACTCCCTGGCAGCGCTACAACGCGCTGTCGCGTTCCACTCCTAAAGGCATTAATTAGCAGTTAATTAGTATTCAGGCATTAGCAATTAACAATTAATTAGTGATTTGCCATCACTTAGTAATTAGTACTCAAATATATGTGACGCCACCAGTGCCACAGAAACAGCGAAGGTGGTGCGGAAAACGCTTCCGCCTCTACCCACTTTAGACAGTCAAAGTGCCCCCTGAATTTTTACTCTAGCAGTAGCCACGGAAAGCACACGCATCACATTTGAGGTAATGCACTAGAGGCAGTGCGGCTTGCGGCTTATGAGGCAGTGCGGCTAGAAGACGACGATGAGGAGTGCTCGCGCTGGGCACATACACACAAGAATCGATTACACATACGCAAGAGTCTATTTTGCTAGGCTCCTAACGTCCGGTTTAGAGCTTTTCGTCATACACGTAATACCGCAGGTAGGGAACGAGTCTCTTCCTGGCCCCAGTCGGGACGCGCGACCGTGCTTGAAAGCGACGTATCGGCGCCCACACGCCACCCTCCGGTAGGCTCTGACTGCCGCGTTTTTCTAGAACTCCGAAGCACGCGTCTGGCGATGTGGGAAGGAAACTTTTGTGGCCGGCTGTACAGCGTTTTAAAGCACACTAATCGCGTAAGGCGCGTCGCCTGCGGGGGTGGCAATTCCCGTTCGCTTCAAGCCCCTTTGATGGGCCCGCGAGCTAGACAGCTGTGTTATAGAGATGCAGGTTAGCAACTCTGGTAGAACGCCGAGGTCCCATCGCTGTGCACAGATGAGTAAGAATTGCTCACTTTGACGATGTGGACCACAAGGCAAAGCGTGCACCGATAATTAACATCAACGAGCTTCGCCGTAGAGGGCAAGAAGAGCCACTACAGAGGACAGCACAGGCTGCATTGTACCACCGCAGTGGAGGCCGTGGCCATCGCAGTGCGTCTCCGGTCATGCAGAGCTGCCTGTGAACGCCAGAAGGTGTTCGGCCAACCCTTAACGTGCAAGGGTACGACTTTCGCGGGCTGCGTAACGGCGCATCCCGGAATGATGTGGCGCAGCTCGGCCAGAGGCGCGCTTGTCGTCAGTGCGTGGGCCCAGCGTAGCGCCCACCGGTTCCTGCGGTTTCGTCATAGAGACTGACCATGCGAGACTCGGCAGCGCCGGCACTGGCGCAGTCATCGCAGGACGAATCCTCCACACGACGCGCGCAACGTAGGCGACTCAAGTGATGCTGGCACGTCTGCGCCGCGACATACTCGAGAGGCGTGCGTCCGCCTCTGAAATAGTAAGCGTCGCTGCGTGACGTACGGTGCACGCCGAAGCTCACTCCAAGCACGTCTCTGTGAAGCGTCCTGAGGCGTGTATGCGTTGACTGCCGGAGCATCGCCAGCGCCAAGTCCTAGAGTAAGGAACTGAATGTCGTGGCGGTCCCGCTGAGCGCAAGGGGAGCATGGGCCCTCTGGGGGCCAACCAATTGACCAGCCGCCGCAACTCCTTCACTGTCAGAAGCAGCATGAGAAAGTGGTCGGCGTTATCCCTCTGAGGTATATCATCGTCGGCTGCGAAGGCTGGTGTCCCCCCCCCCCCCCCCCCCCCTACGTGCGGACGGCCGAAGTGTAGTGTCGCTGATGCGCAGGGATTTTCGATCAAATGAATAGCGAAGTACAAAGCTAAGAAAGGTAGCTGCGTCTCGCGCACCTCGTTGACAGTACCATGTACGCGGTTCATTTTAGAAGCTCAGTGTTCATTTCGGCTGGTCAGGTTGAAAAGCGGAGGCAGAATTATTGACATATGCCACAGGTCTTATTCGCTAAAAAAATGGGCAAACATGCCATTTAACGGTTGCTCACCTGGGTGGATCGGACGGCGACGGCAGTGCTATTCCTGCGCTGGTGGCACCGGTCCACAGACAGCCGCCACGGCTGGTCCAGCAAGGTGCTCGCCAACCGCTCTAGGTTCGCAAAAATCCTCCGCTTTGAGTGGTTGGTTGCGCAGATCAGTCGCGGTCAGGAACACTGGAGATCGGATTCCACCAGGGCACTTAGGTGGAGCGGGTCGATGGAACGTTGGCGAGAGGCTTCTGGCAACCGCTCGAGCCTCTCCACGCGCCTCGAACCCTGCGCCGGAATGCGATCTTCTTTTTCTTCTTCTCACAGCTTGCAAGGGACAAGGTACACTTTTTGCCGAGAGCGCTTGGCTGAACACAGGTAAAAAAAATTGTTGATTCAAGCCGGCTGAACCTGGTTATCCAATCTGGTTATCAATCTGGGCATGGTTATCCATTGTGACGCCTTTCCAATCGTAATGAGCACCAATTTCCGCATGACGGTGGCGGTACATGGTCGCAGCACTAGTTCCGGCACGTTGCTCACCCATGACTTTGTGTGAAGGTAAGCACACATCACAAGCTTTCATACAGCGAACGGTGCGTCACGCGATTTCTGACAGTTGCGAGAGTGCCGCCGGCTACGCATACGCAGCTGTGGCGAGGCGCAGTGAAACACGTGATTCGAAACTGGCGAGCCTGCGAGGCGAGCAAGCGCCGTTGGCTCAACGCGCCCATTTGGGGCGACGCGTTGCGAGTCACGTGAAATGTCGTCACAGCCATGCTTCGGCTCCATCTGGTTTAAGGCTTGAAGCCACATGACCTTCAGCTTTGTACAGAAGGAGCAGATCTTTCGCTCTAAAAATAGAAACTTTTGAAAGAGGAAGAAGCAGTTTTCAAGCTGGAGATTCCGTTCAAATCTTCACTTATGAAGACGGGGTTTCAGTAACGAACAATGCTTCAAGAATTTTCTGGTATCTACCAAAAACACCTTAAAGGCCTCGAGTAGCGATCGAAAGCGTATTTTGTTTGAACGCACGCAGCCATTCACCAATAATCGCTCACCAGAAGGATCCCCTATAGGTATCGATGGTGGTTTCGAAATGCAGTACCTTCCTTGACCACTGATCGGCACACGCCGAAGCGAATAAAGGCTGGAGTGCAGACGTACTTTAATCAGCGTTGGTATGGCTGCAGCAACAAATGGCCGCCATGTGTTGCTCTCCTTTAATCATCCACATTTCAGGTAGGATGCTCGACGCGCAGGACGTAGCATGCTTTTGCTAAAGTTTTTTGCGAAGCCGCCAGTACGCGCCTTATCAGGTTTTGCTTGCTACACGGTACTCGACAACTTCGCATTGGGAGGTTTATTCTATGTTTTCTCGCTTTCACCAGCATCTGTTCTTTTTTCGTTGTTCTCTTTTCTTTCATTCTATTCATATAACAGGATAGCACCTGATAGGTGGCCCCAGCTGTAAATGGAGAACGAAGAAAAAAAGAAGAAAAGAATGTAGAAATACTTCCTTCGGTCAGTGAAGTTTCAGTGTGCTTTCCTTTTGCCTTTACTACGTGCAGGTGAATACCAACCTTTACCACCCGATTCTTGGCCGATCCCCAAGAGTGGGTATGTGCCATTCTGTCATAGGCTACAACAACAACAACAAGTCTAGCGTGAGTCCTGTTCGCTCTCTCTGTCCGTGTCTATGCATATGCGCTATAGTAAAAGCGTGTGGGGAGGTTTATGGTCAAGCACGAAAGCTTCGCCCGTGTTTTAAAGATTGTTCTTGGTATTTAGTCGCTTTCTTTTCCCAGTGATGGTTACATAAACAATGACCATCGCCTTCAGCCGCGATAGTTTTTGTGAACCCCGCGGCAGTGAATGCTCTGTTTTCTATTGCCGCCTCCGAGTTGCTGAATTTTTCCGGGCAAAAGTTTGCTGTAAGTCTCATCTGCAGCGTCGTCTCTGCCTATCGTGAACACCCCGTGAAACCATATATTCGTACCAGGTAAGGTTAACACTTGCCCCTTCACCTTTCAGCACTTGTTGGTCCGCAAGAGGGGCTATGCAGTCCAAAACACGGCTGAGAAGCCAACCCCGTTGGTCGGTTACTTTTCGCAAACACACACGCACACACACAGTGTTGCGCACACGCGGACGCGCAGGCACGCCCACACACAGACGCGCGCACACGCACCCCCAATAGACACGCACGCATAAACACATACACGAGCACACACACACAGACGCACCCGCATAACACACACGCATGCATACGTACACACGCACGCACACGCACACACACACGTACGCAAGCACACGCGTGCAGACGTACACAAACACACACGCCGGCACACACGCAGACGCATGAGCACACGCGCAAAAAAAAAGCACACACGCACGCACTCACTTAAGGAAACTCACACATACCCGCACGCATCCAAACCAACACAGGCACACAGAGCGCACACACATGCGCACAAAGCGCACACTCACGCACACTTAAACACACGCACGCACCAACACAGAAGTACATGCACACAATCACGCTCAGGCCCATAGACACAGACACATACACATGGACACATACACACCCAGACGCACACGCGCACGCACCCAAACACACGCACGCATATACACACATACAGAAAAGATGCACGCACATGGACACAGATACGCTCACCCACGTACGCGCGCAGAAATAAGAGGGGATATAGTACTACCTGACTTGTGCAACAGACCCACCTTTCCGACCGTCCAGTCCGCTGCAAGCACTGACGTCTCGAATGACGGCTGAAATATTTTGGAGAGGATTATTGAGGAATAAATTTTGGTACTCTTCAGGAATTAGCATTAATTTATTCTGTACGAGGGCTTGTAGAAGTTTTAAGATTTTCTGCTAATTTTTCTATTCCTAGGGACTCGACGGATATTGCATCCATCGTTGAAAATTGGCAGTCCTCCACTGTAATAAACGTGACGTTGGAAGAAAGAACGAAATTGCGACAAAATGTTTAATTTAGAATTTTGGGGCATTCAGTATCAGCTATAGTTGAACTGTTTGCATCCAACAGTTTAGTTTAATAATTTCTATTGGGATTATTGGCACGCCAAAATTTTTTGGAATCATTTGTGAGCATGTTGGGCAGGGTGTGCTGTAGGAAATGAGCCTTCGCATTTTTAATTACCGATTCATACGCGCTAATTTTCGCTTGGTAAGCTTCCCATTTAGAAAGGGAGTTAAATTTTTTCTTGCATTTCGGTAAAAGCGTTTTTTCTGTTAAGAAGCCTTCTTATGTGAGCGTTGTACCACAGTGCATTTTTATGAGTTGTAATGGTGTGTAGGGGGATATATCTTTCCGTCAGTTCGTTAACTTTAGCAACGAAAATGTTCCAGTTCACCTGCGCCTCTTGGCTATCAAAATCTCTTAAAAATATATCAAAAAATGAAGATAGTTCTTCGTTGACAGCCTGAAAGTCAGCTCTGCTATAATCACCGATACGCTTGACTTTATTGTCTGCGTTATTGGAAGGAATGCTGAAATTAAACGCGAGTAGGAAGTGGTCACTTATGCCGGGCATGCAGGTAAAGTCTGAAACGAGATCAGAATGTGATGTTAAAGTGAGTCTAATATGTTAGCAGTGATGTCTGATAGGCGGGTTTGTTGTGATACTAGCTTAGAAAAAGAAAAGAGTGAACAAAGGTTCAAGAACTCATTGCCTTGCGACGATGAGGATGTTGTAGGAGTTATTTCCGAAGACCATGTAAGCTCAGGAAAGTTAAAATCGCCTAAAAAGTAATTGGTGTTGCAGGGTGCCGCGTAACAACAAAGTCAAGCACATCATGGAAATCTGATGTGAACGTGGAAGGATAATTGGGAGGTCGATAACATACACCAAAAACGTATTTTTGATGATTTAGTTCTACGCATGCCCGAATGGATTCGAGGCTAGTTTCACTGGAGTGTGATTGGACTGTATCATTTTAGATATAGCAATCAAGACGCCAGCGCCTGGTCGCTGAGTGCGATCGCGTCGGTGAACTGAAAAGCGGGTTGAATCGTCAAATATATCACTCTCGTGTACGTTAGGATGAAGCCAGGTTTCTGTTATAGCGATAATGTCAGCCTCGCACGTGTCGGCAGCGGAGTTAAACGATTCTTGTTTATTAAGAATGCTTCTAGCATTAGCCAGTAGAATGGATGTGCGAGGAGGTTTTAAAGCCAGACCACTTCCCCTCGTTCCATGCTATGGGTTATCTTCTTCGCTTTCCGAAATACCTGTATTGCTTACCTGAAGGGGAGCAGGACGGCTCTGCTCGCATTCGACAAAAGATTAGACTTGCAGCTCTTCAATGGTATCGGTATCAGCGTTAAAGATGGAGCACTTGCGATTAACAACCAACTTGTTATATCACAGGCGGTACTTGGGAGATCGCGGTAGTATTTTCGCGAATTCTGTTAGTTTCTTGCATGCAAGACGAGTGGCGGGGGAAACATCTTTTGACACGGAAAGTTGTTTGCCACTTAGTTTAGTATGGAGGTCAAACACTTTCATTCTGCCGTTGAAACAGGAACTTTATGATAATAGGGCAACATTTTGACAGTCAAAAAGTGCCGAGACGATGGGCACGTTCAATGCTTAGTTTTGTGGAATCGTTGTCAAGTACTTCCGACAACGCAGCAAGCGTTTTCTTTTTAGTCTCATTCCATGATTCCCTTTCAGCAGGAATGCCATCAAGGATCAGATTATTCCTTCTCGACTGGTCTTCCAGGCTACCTAGACGACACTGCAGTACTTCTTGGTGCGATGTCAGACGTCTAGTAGCGTCCTGCATTGAAACCTGCTCAGGCTCGATAGTATTAACAACGTTAGTTTTTGATTGAAGAACTTCGAGACGATTGAATACATCTAGTATTTTGCTTTCCAGTGATGCTTGATTGTCATTAACGATATTAACGTCTGTGCAGATCTGGGTTTGACCTTCAGCGATTTCTAAGGTCCGGTCGTTGATACTCGTAAGCATTGCTGATATAGACGTTTCAGGATCGTCATTTGATTCCGACTTTGAAATGACTGGGCGCGTCTTGGGTGGGCCGGTGTTGGTCTCAATGTCTCCAGAGCAAAGAAGTACAAGCGATACATCAACACATTCACTGAAGGTCGTGAGCAGCACATGTGGACATGGGAGCAGAAAGAGAAATCAGTTGTCCGATCTTTTGGCATCAAGCGAATAGCTCCTCAAACCTGCGGATCGTATGGCAGAGGTGCGTTAGCCGTGCTGTCGGGAAGGCTGCTCTCATGTCCACTTACACTGCAGTCGAGATGTGGCTTAGTTTAAGCAGTCCGCCGAGCAGGCTTCCGTCCCAGTTCCGATTGACACGTGTGACGAGGCGATAGAAGCGCCGGTGATAGCTCGTCCTTGTAACGATGCGCACGCGGGTGGTGGTTTTTCAATTTTCAGTGCCAATAATTTCAGTGACAAACAATAATAATGTACAGAGGCGGTTTTAAATATAAAGACAATCAGTTTAATTATGCGGTATCCAGGCTTACCACCTTCGAGTCGATACGCGCTTAAATCTCTGGAGAGCAAGAGGAACTGCTCACGCCACCATAGTTTAGGGAATTCGTAGGGGAACTACAAACACCTCGCTGCGCGGCAATGGAGGTTACACGACGATTGTGGCAAGCATAATATCGGCAATAATAAAACAAAAATATTAATTGAATAATTTCAGATGCTTTCGTGGCCTCCGCTCCTTGTGGCCCACCCTTCGCGATGTTATATGTATGAACGGTAGCGGTGGCGATCGATTTCTGTGTAATGGGTACGATAATACCGAGAGTGTTTCATGCCACATACGTTTGATACAGCTCTATCAGAAGGTGTCAGCAACGGCGCGCCGCCGGAGCACATCGCGGCGGCCGCGCTCTACCTACCGGGTGCTGAAGCAGAAACCGAGCAGTCCTTTGAGGCGCGCGTCACACGTGCGCAGCCCTCGCAGTTACGTTGAAACGCCCGGTTGAACTATCGTATCAAGGAGGTGAGTTGAACATTGCCTTGAGGCGCATTCTAGCTGGTATCCAGCACAGATCTAGGGACTCGGAAGTGGATAAAGCAATGAGCCTGGTTTCCAGTCACCGATGACCACCGGCCGGCTTTGGAGACGGTTGGTACAGTCGCGAGCAAAAAATATTAGCACAGATCACTGGCGATCAGAATTGTATATCTCACCACGTGGCGCTGCGGTTCGCAGACCTGCCTATCGGGCCGTTTCCATCTTTGCAGCTTAGGGGAGGACGGCGGGAAGTAAGCTTTATCAAGCGTGCACCGCCCGAGCGTCGAAGTGCTGACATACGTGACTGCGCATGTGACATTTATTTTGGCTAGGTTATAATGAGCAAAGATGACTTCTTTTTATTACTGTTTTTTTATGTCCGCAATGGCTTGTCAAAAGGAACTCGCGGGAACAATAGATGATAGCGCTGTTTTAGAAAGTAATTTTGCTGGTCTGTGACACTCCGATGAACCCCGCTAATACTGTAGAATGGGAACGGCCTGGCAATCTCGTTATCAGCCTCTTCGCCACCCGCAGCGCCAGGCGTTGCCATTCCGGCGCTCCGGTGTTCCGTCATGTGTGCTAATCTTTTTGTACTCGCGACTGTACCACTGAGCCTACTGCAGAAAGAGTTCATGGCAGTCGGCGCTTTGTGCTAGCAGTTAAGGGATAGTGATCGCAATCAACTTTATACAGCTTCTCTCTGATGGCTGCATGGTAGGCTACACTTAAGTTGTTACGCCTCAAGTTATTCAGTTGCGGAGCCCTACAATGATATGAGGCACACAAAAATCGAGTAAGAAGGGTTGGTCAGTAAAATCTGGAGACACCACTAAATGTTTTGACTTAGCAGGAGCTCGGTTTTGAAAAACAATGTAATAGGGCGAACGTACAGAGCGTTCCAGCTAATTTTGGCTAAAGTGTGAAAGAAGACACTTACTACACGAACAATTGAGTAGCGCAGGATTGGGGGAAAAGGTATTTCCCAAGTCCACATATATTTTAAAAGGGTCTAATTTGGGAATTGCTCCACCAAGATAATTTGGCTGACTTAAAGGTGTTTAAATTTAACGCAAAGTGTCCTGTGCAAAATTTGTCGAGCATGTTGAGAAATGCCCTTTGAGGTTTTTATTATTTATTGTAAGTTTAGTGTGGTTTCTTTTTTTAAGCTTACAGTAAAGCCTGAAAAGTTTAGAAACTGTCACGTGACTAGGGGTTTTCTCATCGCGATTCTAGCACGATTAGCACCCTCACACGCTCACAGATTTAAGGAACTTAGTTGCGATAGCTACAATTAACTGACCATCAGTTACCGCGACTATTCAAGGATGAGCGTGGACACTTGTTAGAATTCTGATTCTGCAGCAGAAGCATCATCTAGTCGTCGCAGTTGAACGGCATAGCGCGGATAATTTCTTCGCAAGGAAAAGTGGCTGCGCATCTCGCGACTAAGCCTCCTGTATCGTATGCGAGGTCTTCTCAGGTAGAGCCGCCATTTTTGTCCGATTATTGTCTCGCCATGGTCATGTCCATCCCACGCTGCGCTGATTCGACAGGCTCCTCACTGCGATCATTCTTCAACTTTTCTTAAGCCCATCTTAAAGCCTATGTTAACTACGGGACGTTAAACCCACCATACCATACCATACCATACCATACCATACCATACCATACCATACCATACCATACCATACCATACCATACCATACCATACCGCACCGTACCGTACCGTACCGTACCGCACCATCCGAGTGCACTTTCCAATAATATTTCGAATCCATAAATTTTCCTTGATGAAAACCGAGTCAGCAGAAAGTTTTTGCTGCCTGCGTTCAGGAGCGTGAGTTTTGAGAAGCATCTAGGAAAATGTGCCCCTTAGCGGGATTCCCCTGGGTATTGACTTGAAAGGCAGAGAGGACACCTCTTCACTTTGGGCTGTGTACGCTATAATCCATCTGATTGGCTATAAGGCGAAAAGCCGCTCGATTTCGCATATGCACAACCATCCAGCTTGAGCAGTTTACGATATCCCGTCGCGCTAGTAATTGGTAATCCCGAAGCTCGCATCAGTCGAGAATTTCTCGTACGCATTGTACGTACGCGGGCGCCGAGATGACCTCGCCGCACGCGGCCCCTACGTTCCCGCGTGCTATTGAGAAACGAAGCTGTCATGTATCGGCACCTGTATACAGGCAGACACCTTTCTGTCAACCCCGAAACCGACTTGCCAGTCACCCTCCTCCTTTCCTACATGGTACGAGAATATGCGAGAACCCTTCAACCGCCCATCATCCACCCAACCAGAGCCTCTTGGGAGCACTGGCTCACCCTATCCAGAGCTTACCAAACATATCTTATTTAAATCACCTCTTCGATATTACCTTTGTGACTCGTGTTATATATCTCGAGCCCCTATAGCTCTGTATCTTCAAGAACACAGCTAATCTGGGCTTCTCGCTAGTACAGTGAAAACTTACGACTTTAGCATATTATGAAGATGTCGACCTCTTTTGTTCTGATAAAAACAGTATGATAAAAAAACACGCTTGGATGGGTTGAGAACGCTTCTTTTCTGCACGGACGCAAATGGGTAGCGCAGCCGCCGCGGTGGCTCAGTGGTTATGGTGCTCGGCTGCTGACCCAAAAGACGCGGGTTCGATCCCGGGCGCCGCGGCTAGAATTTGTTTGGAGGAGAAATTTGAGAGGCCCGTGTACTGTGCGATGTTAGTGCACGTTAAAGAACCCCAGGTGGTCGAAATTTCCGGAGCCCTTCACTACGGCGTCTCTCATAGCCTGAGTCGCTTTGGGACGTTAAACCCCATAAACGAAACCAACCAAACCAAATGGGTAGCATCTTCGTTGGGATGCCGCGTTGCATCATTCTTCAAAATGCAGCAATTTGCTTGGAAGAAGGCACGCTTGCACAACATAGACTTTTTGTAACTTTTTCTGGGGCGCTATCAAAGGGTGTCTACAGATTTTTTGGGGCCTTGATAGAGTTTGGTAAATCAGCCATGCACCATTTGTCCACCGACTTGTTCCAGGACATTTATTTTCAAAACTATGAAACAACCCCTGTCTGGCCGCTGTGCAAATAAGCGCCTAAGTGCTCGTCTGTCTTTTCTGGACATGGTCGTGAGAGAACTTTGTGCTGATGCATTCGGTTTTATCACTATTCGCTTTTCCTGATAGAATGCCTGTACGACCTCTCCACAAGGCAAATGACGAAGGTTGCGATCGGTCATTACTTCCTTTACCCATATACCTGCAGTCTTGCCTAACCTTTTTGATGCTACTGTATTAAAGCGAATTCAGCGCATATATTGTTTCAAACGGCCGGAAAAACCTTTTCAACGCTTCAGATATGGACCTTACGCGTTAGGCCGCACCTTCGCGTCAAGGAGGCGTTTGTGCCGTGGTCAGTGAATTGCTGCCTGTGCGAGCAACGAGAAATATTGAGCAACAAAATTATTTTTTTTGTCGTGATGCTGTGTTCTTTTTTTTTTGAGGGGTGGGGGGGAACCTACTTCAGCAGTCTCTTAAACAACACATTGAGATCAAGCACTTCACTATAACATATGTCTTCGATGAAAGAGTGCGGAATCCCATGCGAACTCTTCGTGTTTAAAGGACCGCTTTGCGTGTGGAAAACTCGCATGATGGATGAACACGCTGAACTGCCGCGTTCAACGAGTCTAGTGCTCAGAGAACAGTGCTCTTTACCGCAGGAGAAATATGCTCCGCAAGTTAAACTTCCTGACTTGGTCCGTAATTTTGATGTGCGGGAAGGGAGACACGGCGGCGCAGGACATACCGAGATCTCTGAATTCGACGAGATCAAGCGAGGCATGAGGATGGTCAAAAAGGTTCCTAATATTCCATGCAACAGAGATAACAAGAAGCCTCGGAGATGGCCGAATAGCCTACGGCATCTCTAAACGGAGCTTTTCTGTTGCGGAGCCGCTGGTGCGAAACCAACTCGGAGTATGGATACCCTTTTAGTTGTTCTTCCACTGCGTCAGCAGTATAGCCTCTTTCCCAAAAATAACCGCACTCTGTGCGTGTGGGTAAGGAGGGGGGGGGGAGAGGGGCGGGCTTGTGCCTTGCGTGCAGCCTCCACCCTTGATTCACACGACACTCCGGTGGGCGCACATCCGGGCACTCAAATTCAAATACAAATTCAAATTCAAATTCTTTTTTTCTCCCCGATTGTACCTTCACCATCCCCCCACTCCCCATCGCCCACCTGTGAGGAGGATTGCTGTGACTAACTTTCTGCCGCCCTCTGATACGCTTGCCTCCTCTTGAAATCAACCCCGTTGCTCTTAAGGACCATCGGTTATCCTGGCTTCGCATTACATGCCCCGCCCAAGTCCATTTCTTCCTCTTGATTACGACCAGGATGTCATTAACCCGCGTTCGTTTCCTCAACCACTCCGCCCGCATCCGATTTCGGTTTTCGGTTTGATTTCGGTTAGGTTATCATTGACCAGTACTTGATTCCTGACCCACTCTGCCCTATCTGTCTCTTAACGTTTCACCTCTAAATATTCTTTCGATAGTTCGCTGCGTTGTCCTTAACTTAAGCTGAACCCTCTTTGTTAGCCTCCACGTTTCTGCCCCATAGGTCAGTGCCGGTAAGATACAGCTGTTATATACTTTTCTCTGGAGGGATATTGGCAATCTGCCATTCATGATAAGAGAGAACCTGCCATATAAGCTCCACCCCTATTGTATTCTTGTGGTATTTCCCTCTCATGATGCGTATAAGCGGTCACTACCTACCCTAAGTAGACATATTCCCTTACTACTTCCATCCCCTCGCTACTAAGTGCGAACTGCTGTTCCTTTGCTAGAGTGTTGAAAATTACTTTGGTCGTCTGCATGTTAATTTTTAGTCCCAGCGTTCTGCTGTGCCCGTCTACATACTTTGCTGTTCATGTACTGAGTGACTTCGCAAGGCAACGTCATCAGCGTATCGCAGATTACTTAGGTATTCTGTCATCCCCAACTGTTCCCAATTCAGGCCTCGGAATACTTCTTTCCAACAGGCAGTGAATAGCATTGGCGAGATCGTGTCTCCCTGCTTGACACCCTTCCTTATTGGAATTTTATTGCTTACTCTGTGGAGGACTATGGTAGCTCTAAAGTCGTTATAGATACCTTCCAATATTTGCGCATAGCTTTCTTCTACGCCCTGACTGCGCAATGCCTGCATGACAGCTGATGTTACCACTGAGTCAAATGCTTTCTCAAATCAATAATTGCTATAAGTAGAGGTCGGTTATATTCGCATTTAACTATGAAATGATTGATAGTATGAATACGGTCTATTGTCGGGTATCCTTTATGAAAGCCTGCCTTATCCTTTTGTTGATTGAAGCCTAAGGTTGACCTGACTCTATTAGTTATTACCTCAGTAAATACTTTGCCGCCAATAGAGAGTAAGCTGATTGGCCTGTAATTTTTAAAGTCTTTGACGTCTCCTTTCTTACGAATTAAGATAATGTTAGCGTTTTTCCAAGCTTCTGGTACGATCGAGGTCACAAGGCATTGCCTGTAGAGAGTGGCTAGTTTTTCTAGCATAATCTTCCTTCCGTCCTACAACAAATCCGCGGTTACCTGATCCTCACCAGCTGCTTTGCCTATTTTCATCGCTCCTAAGGCTTTCCTGGGCCTAAGACCACGTGACTAAGACCACGTGACTCGCCACAGCTGCAGCCGCCACGCTAGGGTGGCCACGCCGCTGCCCCGATAGCGGTGCGCCGACCATCGCTTCACTATAGATGTGGTCAGGTGATTATGCACGTGACTCTGAGTTCGCTTAGGGAGACGACGCCGCTTTCTCATACTGTGTCGCCGTGGATTAGAGCGCGGCTGACAGTGTCCCGAAACTAAAGCCTTAGTTTGATATTTCAGCTTGAAAATATATATCGTTAAAAAGTTGGCGCGGTGTGGTGCGAAAGATAAGTATGGAAGGAGAGACTAGATGCATGCAATGAACGAACCGTTGATTTTTCTACTCGATCTATGAGGGAGATGGTTATTAAAGGATCCTTTTCGTCGTGTAGATTCGAAATTGCTCAAGGACACTTGTGGAGAGTTTCACCTTTTATTAACAATAAAAAAAGAAAGATGCAAGCAAGGAGAAAACTTACTTTTAGTGTTACCTGAGGAAACCAGCCCTCGGTCCCGCCGAAACAGCTGGTTTTAACCGTATGTCGCCGCCCTCGGAGGGTAGGCTAACTAATTCGTTAACTCCACAGACATCCGCCGAAGAAAAAATTGGGGAAAGAAAAACATTACCAATCAATGATTGGGAAAGGAAACCACAGCCAATCGATAATTGGGGAAAGAAGATTACTCAATCTGTCCAACAGTGTACAAAATATACACTTTCCATCATGGTGATTTCAGAGGATTCTCCCTTCCTCCAGCAAACATCGCAATCATTCTCGCTTTCCAGCGGATGCGGGTTTTTTCAACCTCTGGTAAATCCAGGTTCGAGGAAAGTCATCTTCAAGGCCCATCTGTTCGGGGCGGTCCATCGCAAACTGTCATGACACACAGCAAATGGACCGGCAGAAATTCGTACAAAGCGTATCTCTCACGTGTCCCTTCTCTGTGCATGCGAGCTGAGGTTGACTCGCACTAACCAGCGGTCATTCATGTTTGCAGTTAGCAGGGAAATGTCTTGTTGACCACGCCTCGAGCTGTCAACGAACGCCGCCTTTGCCACCTCGAGCTTTGACCAGTGGTGGCGCTGAAATGGGGCAAAAATTCAGGGGGGCACTTTGTTGACCTAAAGTGCGGTGAGGCGAAAGCCTTAAGCGCAGTGTTGCTGCTTGTGTCACTGATATGTGGTTAAAATCTTAAGCTTCGCCTCTAAGAGCGGAACGCGACAGCGTCTTGCAACGCTTCCAGGGAGTCTATAGAACGCCATCGCCCGTTCGGTTCTACGCCTTGCTCGTCGGTAAATTGGTTTTTGAGGAAAGGAAATGTATCTGTCTCTCATATCTCGGTGGATACCTAAACCTCGCCGTAACGGGGAGGAAGGAAGATGGGAGTGAACGAAGACAACGTACTCAGCAGACGCGCCTTTGTTCATTCCAAACCACCGAGCTGGCATGGCGGAGTGGTAGCGTGCTCGTCTCGCACTCCGGAGACCGGGGTTCGATTCCCGAGCTCGGCCAATTTCCTACTCGCATTTATCTCGTCTGACTAGAAAGGTTAATTAGGCTAATTGGTTAAGTAAACCCCACTAACTTGGAGCATCACTATACGATCCCTTTAATTGGTTGCATGGGTAGTAGCCAAAGTACAATTGGCCTCGTTTGAAATTCGCGCACTGTGACGTCACGGCCGTTTCGACCAATTGAAAAGCGTGACATTTTTGTTGACAACTTCTGCTTACACCGATGAGGCATTAAAGGCTTCCGCCTTAAAAGTTGCGTGACGCAACGCGGATTACGATGGCTCGTCGCCGTCCGCTTGCGCCCGCCTCGCCGCAAGAACGCGCACAATTGTAAGTATATGTCCTGGAGGGGCTTGAAGTTTCCCGTATTCTCGAAATCTTCCACTCTCCGGCTCCCCTTATCCCGCTGGTCAGCGACTATGACTCACCCCCTCTCTGGCGCTGTGCGGAGTAGTGCACTGCACGGGCTCGGGACGGCCCGAAAGCCCGGGCGCGGGCCGGGCCGGGACATGATTTGTTTCGCCGGTCCTGGGCCGGGCCCGGGCCTCAAGTTTCTGGCCCGGGCCGGGCTTAAAACTGCAGACCCGAGCCGGCGTTGCGTCCGTACAGAAACGGCTGGTGTCCGACTATTCATTCACTATTGCAGAGTGAAGTGCACAACTGCGGCATTGGAGCAGCGACACGGATGAGGTATGAGGCATAGTACGCGCTGAGAAAAAAAAAACTACGTTTTATTCATTGACTTATTTATTTCCCTGTTTCCACGCCGCGGTGGTTTAGTGGTCAAGTTTCTTGACTACGGAGCCGAGGAACCAGGATTTGTTCCTAGCCTCGGCGGCCGCATGTCTTTTTAGGCGGCAAGCATGACAGCCATGTGCTTTGTAGTATCATTGCCCGTTGAAGAAACCCAGGCGGTCGAAATGATCCGGAGCCCTTTGATTCGGTGTCTCTCACAGCCTGACTCCACTATGACCTTTAAGCCCCCAAAACATAGCTTTTATTTTATAGCTATTTTGCCACGTATCATTGTAGGGTCCGTTCGTTCGCGCAAGGCCGCAGGAAAGGGGTGTTCTCATTTTTTTTCGTGACGCGAGAAGCGACCGGACTAATCTCGATTGATCGCAGCCATGAATAGCTGCATCTACGTGTTTCCAGATTGCTGTAGAAGATCTTCACCTGTTATCTCGAAGTTTTCTTGCCGGCTTTAAATTGAGCGATGCCGTGAGCGGCGGGGATTCGTAGTTCGACGACCTACGAGCACGTTTGTTGCTTACGCCGCCGCCGAGTGATTCAGTTCCTTTGCGGGCGCAAGTAAGCCCAAATAAAGAGCTTCGTTTCCAAGACTGGTTGGTGTCTTCCTGACCGCTGGACTGCCGTCACTACAACGTGACAGTATTTTTCTCATGAGGGAAAATTCACAAACTAAGGGGCGTTTGGTTTTGTTTTTGATCAGCTGAGCGGAACGTCTCGTGAATGAAATAGCCACAAAAGCTCGCGAGAGTTTGAATCTCATCTCATAACCACATCTATCCCTCCTCGCCTCTTCAGCCTGGTTGTCATGACAAGTGTGTTGCCCTGTAAGTTATCACATGGTTCGCGCGTTATCTTCTGCTCCACCAGTAACAGCAAAATTCAACCGGCCTTAATTGGCCATTGATCGTTCGTCATCCCTAAACATACCTATACAGTATTAGAAATGCATTCGCGAAGAACATATAAGTTTAGGACGCTTATAGTCTTCAAACACACACCGTGAAATACTCGAGCCTTTTAGCTTTTCGTTCCTGCTGAAGGACGACCAGTTCGCCTATGAGTTCAACCTGAGAGATCGTGTTCACTAATAAAATGTCATCCCACTGCTTGCTAGGCAGCTTTAATATCTATACTTCGCGGGCGGCAAAATATAACTGATTAAAATCATGGGGGAATGCAAAGTAGTCTATTACGCTCGTATGCAGCCCTTTTTATTTGGCTCTCGAAACTTCCGAGTTTTTTTTTTGCGCACCTACACGAGATCACTGTCCAAAAGACGGGCCTGGAGAATACTACTCAATCACTTCCTTCTGGGTTAAAAAGAACCAAATTTCTGCAAGCCAAACTGTAGTTTCAGAACCTTTGTCGGCCAGTTCCTTATCGGTCTATTAGCAGTCTACTTGCTCAGAGTGAGCAGTATACCTCAAACGTTACTGTGAAACGGGCCGGGCCGGGCCGGGTCCGGGCTGGGCTACACTCCGGTATTCACGGGCCGGGCCGCGTGTTCGCCAAATGCAGCCGGTACCAACGTTTTTAGATGCCGTTCAGTTTGAAAGCTGCGGTGCGCGGATTGTCGCCTTTCCGTTTCCTTCCGTGCGGTGGCGCTCGCCACGCTGTTTGCCCGAGCAGCGTGGCCCTTCGCGTCTACGCCATGGTCACCGCCGCCTGATTTGGAGCAGCCAGCAGATATCAGCATGGAAGATATCAGCTGTCCTGTGTCAGTTGTTGGCAGTGACGCTTATCTTACAGTATACAAAAGCTTCAAGCAAGGGTGCTTAGAGCATCCCACCAAAAAGATGCTAGAGTTTACCAACATTGTAAGCAAAGCAATCCCGATTTCTTTGAAGGAAGGTCCCGTTTTTGAAAGGGACGTTTCTTGGGAGCTGCTAGACGAGCTTGAATTGCAAAACCTTGTTCGGCTTGGATGTGCAGAGCATATGGCCACTTTTACATGCCAAGTGCTGCATTTTGTCATAGTGACACGCATCCACTTCTAGGCGAGAGACGTGAACCGTCGGCTAAAGAACAGAGAAATATTGTCATTGCAAATAAAAAAGCTCGCCTTCAAGTAGCCATTCCCTCCGTGCTTCCGATTTAGTGAGTCTGCATTTAATGCTTGTCTGTGTTCAATGAAATTAACATTCTAAAAATGAAAGTGCAGTACGCTGCTCCTGTCTGTGCTATCATTGCAAATAAAAAGCTCTTCTATAGTTATTCCCTCCCTGCATCCAGCTAAGTGTGTCTGCATTTATACTTGTGTTCTCTGAAATTGGAATTCTAAAGAACGTGCAAAATGCTGCTCGCATGTGCGGTGCTTCATTGATAATATAGCGCGGAATTTCGTGACTGATCTAGAAGCGGAACATCGCTAGTTTTATCCTTTCAATAATGTTTCGTGCATTCTCCCGAAGAAATATTGATAGCTCTACTCCAACATACGCATATCATCAGCGCTAAACGTCGCCAACGTGATGCGATAAAGCGCAATGCAAACGATTGGTTTTTTGCGAACTGGCATCAGCCTGCTCTTTATCTCACCCTTACTAGCCAGGTGAAACATTTCTTTAACCTTGAGGCTGAAGTTTCAACGTGACAGCTCCAAAAGTACAGCAAATTTGAGTTCGAAGTGTTCGCTCCCAATGTTATCGAACAGGCTGTCACAGCAACTGCCAAGCGCGAGCGCTCCGGCGCCTCCGGGCCGACAGCGACAGCAGCGCCGCGTGGTGAGTGGAAGCGGACGGGGGCCGCTTTCTCGGGCGCGGCGCGGGGGAGCTTGCAAACTGAAAGGGATCTAAAAACGTTGGCCGGTACAGCCAGCGATGACAGCGCCGCCCACCGGCAGGTAGCAGCCACCATTAAGGCTGGTTATAAATATTCATTCACAACGACGGCTTGACATCGCCGCTATGGCGCAGTGGATTAGAGCCACGTGTTGCGTATGGAAGGTCGGCCGTTCGACTCCGCTCTCTCCACTGTAATTTTACTGTTTTTTTTAAATTTCATTTCTTAATTTCTTACCCTTTTAGGTCTCCAATCGTGATGCTTAGTGCCATATAACGCCGTTTAAGATTTTCAAAACATTTCCTGCATACTTTTACACAGATTATTCACAGCGCTGGAATATCAGTTTTGAATTTAAACTAAACATTACATGGTTAGTAACAATAGGTTGGTATACACTTTTAAGCATTATTTAGGGAATAATTATCCCTTTTATGTAAGCCATTGCGACAATCTTCAGTCACCGTGATCAATTCACCGTGGTTTCAAGCCTTGTGGCTGTACAGGCTGCAGTGGCTGTACAGGCTGCAGTTGGCGAATACGCGGCCGGGCCGGGCTCGCTAGAGCGATGATTTAGCGGTCCTGGGCCGGGCCCGGGCTTGAAGCCGAGGGCCTGGGCCGGGCTCGGGCTTCAGGTCTCGGGCCCGGGCCGGGCTTGAGCCTCAGATTGAGGTCCGTGCAGTGATCTAGTGCGGAGGGCAGAAAAAAAAAGAAACTCAATGGGCATATTTTTTTTCGTGAAGCCAGAAGTGGGACACACATAGCCTTGGAAACTGCACCCCAACCAAGGGAACCAACTTATTAGTGAAAATTAATACATGACAGTGAACAATATCAAAACGTTTTATGAGACAAGAAGTTGCAAGAATTTAAAAGAAAGCGCAAACTCAGTAATTTCCGTATTTACGGCGACCGCGCTGCGTGCATAATACCACGGAGGTGGCTCGTGGAAGATGGCTCCACCAGACTACCCGCTGATCCCTGCTGAACCTGCAACTGGGTTCAGGGATTCGACCAGCACTGCCGCCTCTACCCCGGACGCAGCACTAGTGAGCACGGCAGCTGCGGCTGGTCTTTGGAGAGCACCCGGCAATGATGCAACGCAGGAGGGGCTTCCTGCTGGTGGCCGATCAGCTGCTGTTGGTGGTGCTGCTGCTGCATGGTGGGAAAGCAGGACGACGACACGCTGCTTTAGTTCCTTCTTCAGGAATAGCGGAATAGCGATGTAGACTCGGAAATGAATACTCTATGGCAGCGTATGGCGTGGAATAGAACTCGCAGACACACGTTTCGAAGTGGTGAAGGCGCTAAAACGGCATATTTTTACTCTTGGCCAATTCCAACGCGCAAGACTCCAAGTACAAAAAAAAAAGCGTGGGGAAGCAAGTTTAAACCAAACATTAAGACTGATTTTACTGCTCATTTCTTTTCATATGGGCGTCTCAGTGCGTGCTTTTTATCAAAATGTCGCGCTTCCTTCAGCGCTATGTTAGAACACATGCTCCATTGCTATGTATACATATAAAAAGAAAGTGTAAATTCCTTCGTTAATCTAAAGCCCCAGTGGCGGCGCAGCGGTTACGGTGCTCGGTTTCTGACCCAAGATGCGGGCTCGATCCCGGCCGCGGCGGTCGAATTTTGATGGAGGCGAAATTCTAGAGGCCCGTGTACTGCGCGATGTCAGTGCACGTTAGAGAACCCCAGGTGGTTGAAATTTCCGGAGTCCTCCCTCTTGCATCTATCATCGCCTGTGTCGCTTTGGGACGTTAAGCAACATAAAACCAAAAACCCAACCTTATTTATATTAATGACGCCCGCGAAAATAATTCCATCATCCAGACCTGTGAAGGGCGATTTCCACGTGGCAGGGTGTCTCGAACTACCCATGTTGGAAAATTAACACACTCGGTGTACAAACTGCCCCTTCGTTAACATGTGGAAAACATGAATGACAATCGTTATACGGATTCCTACGCTTGTGTACGGCTCCACAATGAGTGGGATGAAGGCTTCCTTCGCGCTGCAAGTTTTTTCAACTTGCCCATGCTTTGAGGAAGCAGCCAACGGGTGACGTCAAGGCGTTGCCCCGTTATTTACTGGCTTATTTTGTTGCTGTCTTTATATTTGGATTCCCACAGCACCCCGAAGTACGCTTCGCCCCATTACTGAGCGTTGCGACAATTATCGCTACTGAACTCGCGTCCATCATTTTTGACGTCCATTGCTTGGTTTGTGCACATTACATCTTTGGTATGGAGTAGCAGCAGTATATACAGCTGCAACAGCGCCACTTAAAAGCCTGCATATAGTGCGTATCCATCTCTCAAGACGCTGAGTCATTTAAAATTCTGTACTCGTGGTTCTCTTGTTCGGCGGGAAGATTTCCGATATCCTGGCGTTGCAGCTAAAGTAGACACATAAGTATGTTGAAATTAAAGTGAAGGACTTCGAAGAATCGGATAGCTCAAGTGGGCTGCCAGAGTTTCTGAATGGACCATCAATCCTCGCTCCGCAGCTATTCATCTTACCATTGAATGTCATTAACTACAATCTCCGTAGGCGGCCTCTCTTCTTGAGTCTTTCCTCCTGTGTCCTTCTGCGCGCACATATTAAATGCTGCTTTAGGAGCAACAGTCACGTTCAGATAAAGGCACACTGAAAACGACGCTATAAATTTTTTCTTGGTTGGCAAAATCCGATAATTCGGAATTTCGTGGCTTTGTTCCCGCTTATGCGACAGCGAAAGGTGCATTTATTGCTAAGAGATTTGGATTCGAAGTTGACAAAATCTTCCCGGTGCTCAGATTCATACTCGGGACTCTGATGACGAAATAGGAGAAAGTGACGGAGAGTGGCGGAAACGGCGAATCCGTGATTGCTGGATGTGGGCGCTGGGCTGCTGCCTAGAAGCAGCCAAAGTGCTAACCACTGCCGGCCGGATGTTGAAGGCCTCTATCAGCCGTCGTCACTTCGTTTACGTTTGCAACAGAGTTACGATGGATCCTATTCCCGATTCCGACAACTAAGTTGGCTCAAAGAACTGCGACCTGCATTAAACGATCTAAGCCTCACACAGGGTGCGATGCTTTTGAGGACTGAGGTGGCGCGTCTGCTAAGAAAGTCCTTGCGCCGAGCCATCGTCATGAATGACGTGTAGCGAGGGGTACGTGGGGGTATATTTAAATTCTGTAATTATAATCCTCGTAGGGCTCTTCATGCAGTCCAGCGTCGTAGTACATTGACGAAGCGAACACTAAGCGCTGTGTGTTTGCTAAAGTGGAGGCGCTTGGGTCATTAGCTATTCACAGCTCTTTTTCATGTCGAATAGTTGCGTGCCGTTGCACCAACTTCGTCCAAGGAGCACTTAGAGAGGCATTTGGAGGTCCTTTGCTACCCAGACCTTGTAAATATTGGCTTCGTAACGAAACCATGCGTGCACGCAAAACGCATAAAAATAAGGGTTTAAAAATTATACAAGTTGATCATTGAGAAATTTAATTTCAGACCTAACGACAAAAACAGTAATTACTACAGAGAGAGCGCTAATCTGTGGAAAGCAAACTATCGTTGTTCCGGGGTTGACCAAGCTGAGAAATATGTGCGTGACTCTGTTTTTTTAGACAAGTGTGATGCCACATTTAAAAGGGTTGGTGTTCCAGAACTGTGCAGCATCTTTAATTACAAGGTTAACATGAGAAAGCCACCAGCAATCCCCATTCACACCCAAGCAACCGGCCAGCTGTCTGCCGATGACAGTCGCTTACAGGTCTTCGGGGCGCTCCATCTACGACTGCTGGTCTTCGGGTGTCGGCGCTGGAAGGGAACTCGCCCAAGATGACCCCGCTCGAGTTCTCCTCGCTGTCAGCGTCGTGAGCAAAGGCGAGTTCCCATTTGAAGCGCACGGCCACCGAGTCGGGGGCGAGAGAAGCGCCATGGCACTCCAGCGCTGCAAAATAGATGAAACCGCCCAGGCGATGCGCTGTAGACAGCCTCGAGAGCTTTCGTCACTTGCTTAATTCAAACCAGAACGATTTTTAAAGGGCGACATTGGCCTCCGAATTGAGACGCCTGAGTTCTCGTGCCTTTCGGACCCTTGTTGTACATTCGACTGGCACCACCAACAGGCATATCATCGCTGGGGAGGAATGGCGAATCGCAGGTGTCTTCTCCGGAAGCTTAACCTATCTGAAGACTGCTTTCCACGCAGCTTGGAGGTAGTAAGACCAAGCGGCGATTAGCAATTAAGTGGTGGTATACTATGAAAATCCATCTCGGTTTGGACTTCACTGCAAACGACCTGTGCAGATACAATTTCGACCTTGAAATGATAAGGTTCGCGCTTACAGTTTACTAGCTTAGAGCGAATACAGGGCACAAACTAATCGGGGACGAATATGAAGAGGGAATTTTCTCAGCCTCACCTGAGCACAGTGAAATTCTGAGAAAGTGGCGCTGTTAACAAACATGCGATTCATGTGGATGAATCAGGGCAACTGAGCTCAAGTGTATTTTATCAGAAGGTTCCAGAGATCACTTCCAGTCTCAGGAATAATGTTCACGCGAGCTCAGCCCCCAATTACATTCGTTAACATTACATGGCTGTGAGGATATTACTGTTGATTTTTATTAGCCTAATTTAAAGGGTATAAGGACACTGTGTGTTGCTCCAGTGCATCCTAGCACATATAGTTATTCAAGATTCTGATGACACGATGTTAGCTGGTGCACGAAGCTGGCTGGTGAAGATATGATTTAAGTTTATTTCTTAATCTTCAAAAACGAGGCCTGCTGAGCTGCTCAGGGTCTGCCGCTAAGTAGCACAGGCAGAGGTGGTGGGATGGTCTGGACAAAGGCTCGCTATAAATTACAGGCGCGAAAATGACCCCTGGCATGTTAGAGGAGGATGACAGCTTTGCAAGGTCAAAAATTGCTAGATCTTGCAAGATACATGTCGTCATTATATGCAGAACAACGGGCTTACTTCAATCCAGCCATTTCCTGCTTTCAGCCTATGGGGACTCCCGCTGTAGGGAGGGCTGCCTGTGCTTCTCCCTTTCGACTCCTGCGAAACGCCGTCCGCTAAGCAAGGCGCAATACAGATCTGGCTGCGCAAGGTCCGGCCACGCCTGAGGGTGTCGCGCTACGTGTTCCTCTTTTTTTTGGCCACGGGGTCGTGACGTACGCTCAAAGGTGGGCTGGTTCCGGAGTCGGTCGCGGGTGCGTTGACAGGCGAGCAACGAGTCTAGGACACGAGACAAGGTACGTGAGGGACCGTTTCTTGCTTTTGCCGACGATCCTTCGAATGCTTTGTCATTCAGGTTCTTAACGTCACGAGCCGAGAGCCTTACGCCCCGCCCTCGCAGAAGCTGCGAGCGTCCGGTGAAACCCGCTGAGTGACCCCCGCCGATGAGCCACAGCAGCGGCTGCACTGTCCTGCGCACGAACACCCTTATCCGTGCACGCATGTGCTGCGGCCAGCTGTAGGGTTCCGAAGGCTTCCGGGTGCGAATTAACTGAGGGAGGGCAATATAGTGTTTGTGTTTGCACGGTTTTTGTCTGCGTAATAAATATGTGTACTGGGTATGTTGCCAATTCTGTCGGAGTGAGAGCGCACAAGCGTGGCAATAGCACACCGGACCCGTTTCGGCTCGGTACTCGAACAACGCGACTCCGGATATATAAGGAAGCCCACTCCTGGGCCGCTAAACACCGTGTGTGGAGGAATTTCAGCAGACACCCACAACGTGATGGGCACAAGAATTGCAATCGCGTCGAGGACCACTCGAATGGATAACGGTGAATTTTTTTCCACGTCTGGCGAATTATTTTACCTATGGCCAATGCACATCCATGTATTATTCGTTAATATTCACGACTGTGCCTGCGACTTTCCGCCTTTCTGGACTCTTCAGGAAGATATAAGCGGATTATCTAAAAGTTAAATCGAGAGCTGCCTAAACTGACTCTCATTCTGCTAACGGCGATTGTAGAGCTTGGGTACCGCTATCGCTGCCAACGAACCAGCTTTTTAAGGGAACGAGTTCACCCTATAAACTTTTCAAGTAGTTTCGTGTCGTAGCAATGCCTCCTCTATTATCAATGCTTGTCAGATAATGTTTCTAATGGGAGACCACAGCGCGGATGCGTCGTTCACAGGCCCTCACCGACCACTTGGACGACGCGGGAGTTGTCGAAACACCTGCAATTGCAACATAGGTTTCTATATCCGGCGTCTCACCCATCGCAAGAATATTTAGGCACGTGCCAGCATCGTGTTGAACGCTCTTCTTGAATTTCTGAAAGAAGCAGAATGTGCTTGCCCCATGAATGGCACGCCACGAATTCGTTCAATGTCCTTTGTGTCTGGGTCTGGCTTAAGTACCGCCCTATGGTAAACTAACTCACCCTTCACATCCTTGCAGATGCCTAGCAAGAACAACAGGAACACAAGCGAAGACCGCATGCCAGCGATGCGAGCGGTGGCTGGTAGCCGCCTCATCTTGGACCTGACGAACGCCGTATGTTCGTACACGTTGGTTAGCGCGAACGCCAGGTGTGATTTCTCGGGGTATCCTGCGCAGACGCATACAGGCAAGTACGGTCATAACGACTCCAGGATTTCACTCTCCCAGTAGCCACGGAAAGCACACGCATCACTTCTTAGGTAATGCACCCGACTAGCATTGTGGACTCTCCCGAACTTTTGACTGCCAGAGGAAAATCTATTAACAACTGTCCTTAAAATATTCGAGGTGTGTCAGAGAGGAATTTATTAAACCATATAACTGTCTTAAAGAATATTCAGCGTGCAATCATTCTGAATCCGTACCAGACGGAAGTCTTCTTAACTCGGGGTTTGTTTAAAAACGATTTTTGCAGCATTTGCACGGAAGCTTGTTTTTCCTGGTGAAGGTTTAATCGCTCATAGGATAGCAGCCTCTCGTCGAGCCCTGTTGTCTCCAGGAGGTGGGCGACGATCACGTGTACCTGCAGCCGTCTGCAAGCCGTCTCGTCAGAGGCACCACGACACCACTGCAATCTGATATTACCAGGTGGTGGAGCGTCTCTAGCAAAGATGCTGGCTGGAGTTCGACAAAAATGACGGATGTTTACAGCATTCAATTCAGAGTGAAATCTGCAGCGATTTTTTTAAGACGTTTTTTTAGTGATATTAAATACATGAAGGACTGAACGGAGGTATACACATGATGACAAATACAATTTTCTGTATTTCTTACCGGACGCGCAAACAATAATTTTGCTCAGGCCTCTAGCTCCGGATTAGTACTACGTAGACGGCAACGATGGGCGGGCAGGGCCGCGGGAGGGAGGGCTCGTGCTACGAATATACCCGCAAGTATCGATCACATATACGCTCTGAACGTGCGGATTAGAGCTTCCGCTCCTATGTATGTGCAGGGTCTGCTGCTAAGTGACTGCCTGATGTGGACAATGGCTGGTCATAAATTACAGGCGTGAAAATGACCACTGGCATGTTAGAGCAGGATGAAAATAGACTCCGCCATTATATGCAGGACGACTGGCCTGCTTCAATCCAGCCGTTTCCGGTTTCTAGCTATGGGGATTCGCGCTGTAGGGAGGGCTCTGTAGGGATTCGCGCTGTAGGGCTTCTCCCTCTCGACTCCTGCGAAACCCTCTCCTCTAAGTGAGACGCAATACAGGTCTGGCGGCGCGCGCGGTCCGGCCACGCTTCAGGGTGTCGCGCTATGTGGTCCTCTTTTTGGGCCACGTGGGCGTGACGTATGCTCAAATGTATGCTGGTTCCGGAGTCCGTCGCGGGTGGGTTACTGACAGGCGAGCGACGAGTCTGGGACACTAGGCAAGACACGTGACCGACCCTTTTTCGCTTTTGCCGATGTTCATTCGAGTGCCTTCTCATACACGTTCTTAACGTCACGAGCCGAGAGCCTCACGCTCGGCCTAGCTGTACCTGCGAGCGTCCAGTGAAACCCGCTGAGTCACGGCTGCCACTGACAAACAACAGCGGCCGCACTGTCCTGCACATCAACACCCTTATCGGTGCGCACATCTGTTGCGAAGGGGGCCGGGCGTGAATTAACTGATGGAGTGCAATACAGTGATTCTGTTTGAACGGTTGTTCTCTGCGTAATAAATACTTGTACTGTGTACGTTGCCAATTCTCTCGGAGTGAGAGCGCCCAAGCGCGCCAAGAGCAAACCGGACCCGTTTCGGCTCGGTGCTCGAACCACGGCCTGGGTCTCTCTTCGCATGCGGCCCCGGACATAGAAGGAAGCCCACTCTTGGGCCGCGAAACACCGCGCGCGGAGGAATTTGTGTAGACACCCACCACCTGATGGAGACACGGATTCCGGCCGCGCTGAGGAACACTCGAAGGGATCGCAGTGAATTTGTATTAGATTGGATACGCAATTTTCTCACTAACCGGAAACAATTTGTGTATGCTAATAAACTTTCGTCATCTTGCTCCCCGGTCCTTTCCGGTGTCCCCCAAGGCACTGTGCTTGGGCCTTTGCTTTTTCTAATCTATATTAACGACCTGCCTAATAATATCACTTCTCATATCCGCCTATTTGCAGACGACTGTGTAATCTACCGCCCCATCCATAACACCTCTGACTCTCGCTTACTTCAAGACGACCTTAAACGTGTTGAAGCCTGGTGCAGCACTTGGTTAATGTCCTTAAACACTAATAAAACGTCATTGCTTTCTTTCCATCGGCGCCAAAACTATCAACCGTTCAAGTATGAAATAAGTGCATCTGAAATAGCATCTGTTCAATCGTATAAATATCTCGGCATCACTTTTTCTAACAAACTTAATTGGTCAGCGCACATAAGAAACGTAACAAACGAAGCCAGTCGCACTCTTGGCTTCCTCCGTAGGAACTTGCGACTCGCTTCTGCTTCAATTAAAACATTAACATACCTCACATTTGTCCGGCCGAAGTTAGAGTACGCATGCTCAGTCCGGGACCCTCATCAATCTAACCTTTCAAACACCCTCGAATCAGTTCAAAATCGCGCAGCTAGATTTATTTTTTCGGACTACTCGTATCACACCAGCGTCACTGCACTTAAATCTGAGGCTAATCTTACTAATCTCGAGTCCAGACGTTGCATCTTTCGGCTCTGCCTCTTTCATAAATTTTATCACAGCCAACTTTATGTTTCAGCTATCCTGCCAGCTCATCGCTTATCAAGCCGTACCAACCATCCCAAAACAGTCTACCCTCCCCCAGCACAGACTACAGCTCATCTTCACTCATTCTTCGTGCAAACTGCTCGAGACTGGAACGGCCTGCCATTCGACTCCGTGCACCACTCCGATCCACTGCACTTCAAGGCTGCCATCCAATCTTCCATTAGTGACACATTCAGCCCATCCCTCATGTAATACCCCATTCCTGGGGCATTTGAGGTATTGATAATAAATAAATAAATAAATAAATAAATAAATAAATAAATAAATAAATAAATAAATAAATAATTTTTTTTTCCACGTGTGACGAATTATTTCACCTATGGCCGTTACAATTTCATGTATTGTTCGAGAAGGTTCACGATCGTGCCTGCGACTTTCCGCTTTTCTGGACTCTTCCCGAAGATTAACCGCGTTATCTAAAAGCCAAACGCAGAGCTGCCGAGACCGACCCTCATTCTGATAACGCTCATTTATGAGCTGGGGCGTCGCTATCGCCGCCAACAAATCCCCTTTGCCAAGGGAACGAGTTCATCCATATAAGCATTTAAGGTAGTTTAATGTTGTAGCAATGCCTCCTTTATTATCAATGCTTGGCAGATATTTCTAATGTGAGCACACAGCGCGCATGCGTCGTTCACAGGCCCTCCGTGTTGCGACTAGTCCCGGCGCGCACTGGTGGGACGCTACGTCACATTGGGAGTCATTCTAACAGAAGGAATTTAGCAGCAGCCCCGCCCCTTTGCGCTTCCCACACCTTCCGCAACGCGGCACAGTGGGACGGAACCGGTTAAGAACCGCAGACCAGCTGGACCCGCTTGAACAGCCTGAACCATAGGTTGTTTAAGCACACGTTCAGCACACGTCACGCCGCGTCGCTGCGTGACGTGTGCTGAACGCCAAAGCACCCGCCAAGCACGTGTCGTTGTAGCGTCTTGGGGTGCCTATGCGTTGATTGCCCGAGCATCGCCAGCGCCAAGGCCTACACTAAGGAGGTGAATGTCGTGGTCATGCCGCTGAGCGCAACGGGAGCTTGCGCCCAGTGGGGGCCAACCAACTGACGAGCCGTCGCACCTCCTTCGCTGTCAGAAGTAGCAGGAGAAAGTGGCCTGACTTATTGCTCTGTGGTATATCATCGTCGGCTGCCAAGGCTGGTGCCAAGGCAGGGATGTTCGAGCCAAGAAATAGCGAAAAACCAAACTAAGCAAGATACCTGCGTCACACGCACCTCGTTGAGCATGTACCATGTGCGCGGTTCCTTTTAGAAGCTCAGTGTTCTTCCCGGCGGGTCAGGTTGAAAGGCGGAGGCAGCATAATTGACATATGGCACTGCTCTTATTCGCTCAAATAGCGGGAAAACATTCCATTTAACGGTTGCTCACCTGGGTGGATCGGACGGCGACGGCAGTGGTATTTCTGCGCTGCTGGCACCGTTCCACGGACAGCCGCCACGGCTTGTCCAGCAAGGTGCTTGCCAACCGCTCTAGGTTCGCAAGAAATCGTCCGCTTCGAGTAGTTGGTTGAGCAGAGCAGCCGCGGTCAGGAACTCTGGAGAACGGGCTCCACCTGGACACTTAGCAAGAACAGGTCGATGGAACGTTCGAGACGAGCTTCTGGCTGTTGTTGTTGTTGTTGTCCTCTAGATAATGGCGCGTACCCACTGCGGGGGATTGGCCAAGACACAGGCGGCAACTGATAGGTGCACAAAATGTTAAACAAGAAAATAATGGTTATGAAAAATAAAATAATTATGATAATAATAGCAATTAGGAAATAAATGAAAGGATCTCAGATGCGTTCTGGCAACCGCTCGAGCCTCTCCACGCGCCTCGAGCTCTGCGCCGGAATGCGATCTTCTTTTCTTCTTCATACGACCTCTAAGGCGCCGCCGCGACGGCTCAGTGGCTATGATGCTCGGCTGCTGACCCGAAATACGCGGGTTCGATCCAGGCCGCGGCGGTTGAATTTCTTTGGAGGAGAAATTATAGAGCTTCGTGTACTGTGCGATGTCAGTGCACGTTAAAGAACCCTAGGTGGTCGAAATTTCCGGAGCCCTCTACTACGGCGTCTCTCATAGCCTTAGTTGCTTTGGGACGTTAAATCCCATAAACCAAACCAAACCAGAATTCTAAGGCAGACGGTACTCTTTTTGCCGGGAGCGCTTTGCTGAACACAGGTAAAAAAAAAACATCTGGTTGAGGCCGGCTGACGAGCGAAAGCTCTGGTAAGCATGGTTATCCGATCTGACGCCTTTTCAAGTCGTATAGATCATCAGCTTCCGTATGACGGTGGCGGTACGTCGTCGCAGCACTAGTTCTGGGACGTTGCTCATGCACGGATTTGTGTGAAGGTAAGCGCACACTACACACATTTTTACAGCGAACGGCGCGTCTCGCGATTTCCGGAAGCTGCGAGAGTGCCGTCGGCTCCGGATACGCAGCTGTGGCGAGGCGCACTTGGTAACGTGATTGGATAGTTGCGAGGCGAGCAAGCGCCGCCAGCTCAACGCGCGCATTGGTTGCGACGCGTGGCGAGTCACGTGGAATGGTGTCACTGCCAAGCCTCCTCTCCGTCTGGTTTGAAGGTTTGAAGCCACATGGCCTACAGCTTTCTACAGAAAAAGCTGAGCTTTCGCTCTAAAAATAGAGACTTTTGAAAGAGGAAGAAGCAGTTCTCAAGACAGAGATGTCACTCTGATCTTCACTTACGGAGAGAGGTGTTTCAGTAACGAATAATGCTTCAAGAATGATCTCTGCTATTAATAGCCTAAAGGTTCCGAGTAGTCACAGAAAGCGCATTTTGTTTGAAAGCACGCAGCCATTCACCAACCATTGCTCACCAAAACTATCCCTTAGGTATCGACCGTAGTTTCGTGAAGTACCTTCCTTGCCCACTGACTGGCACACGCTGAAGCGAATAAAGTTAGGCTCGAGTGCAGGCGTACTTTAATCAGCGCTGGCATGACAGGATCAACAGAGGCCCGCCATGTGTTGCTCTACTTTATTCATCCACATTTCAGGTAGGACTCTTGAGGCGCAGGACGTAGCATGCTTTTGACAAACTTTATTGCGGAGCTGCCAGTGCGCGCGTTAACACGTTTTGCTTGCTACACGGGACTCCACAACATCGCATTGGGAGGATTCTGCTGAGGCTTCTCACTGCCACCGGGATCTATTTTTTTTTCGTTGTTCTCTTCCGTTGTATTCTCTTCATATTACGCGACAGCAGCTTATAGGTGGCGCCAGCCGTACAAGAGAAACAGAGGAAGAAGCAAAAAGAATGTATAAATACCTCCTTCGGCCAGTAAAGTTTCTGCTGCAAGAATAGCGTGGGTTCTGTTGGGTTTCTCTGTCTGCGTCTATGCATATGAGCTATAGTAGACACGTGTGGGGGGGTGGGGGGAATTATGATCAAGCACGAAAGCTTCGTAGGTGTTCTAAAGATTGTTCTTGGTATTTAGGCGATTTCTTTGAGCTGTAATGGTTACATAAATATTGACCATCGCGTTCAGCCGCGATAGTTTTTGTGAAGCCCGCGGCAGTGAATGCTCTGTTTTCTACATCTGCCATCGAGTTGCTTATTCTTTCCGGGCCGTCCCTGCCTACCATGACCACCACGTGACACGATACATTTGTGTCAGGAAAGGTTAGCCCTTTCCCTCCCCTTTAAGGACTTTTTGCTCCGCAGGAGTGCATGTGCAGTCCAAAAGATGGTTGAGAAGCGAACCCCTGTTGCTCGGTTACTTTTCGCAAACACACGCACATACATAAGGTCGCGCACACGCGGACGCGCAGGCACGCCCGCACGCAGACGCGGAGGCACAAACACATACACGCGCACATACGCACAGACGTACGCGCCTACACACACACGCATGCACAAGTACACACGCGCACACGCACACACACGTACGCAAGCACACACATGCAGAAGTACACAAACACACAGGCACGCTCACACACACACTCACACACACACACACACACACACACACACACACACACACACACACACACACACACACACACACACACGCACGCACGCACGCACGCACGAACTCAAACAATCTCATTAACTCGCACGCATCCAAAACACGCAGGCACACAAAGCGCGCACACACACACACAGGCTCATAGACGCACACACACACATGCGCGCACACCCAAGTAGGCGTACACGCGCACGCACACACGCACATATACAGAAAAGACACACGCACGCACGCACGCGCGCGCGCGCACACACACACACACACGCACACACGCACGCACGCACGCACACACACACACACAGGCGGGCGCGCGCGCTTAGGAATGCAGTAACCAACCAAATTTTCTCAATTCAGAAACCTCCTATAAACCTCAGTTTCATACATGTCAAAGTATGCAGCGACAAAACTTCGTCGCACTCAAGCAAACTCACCCACTCGCACGCATCCAAACACACGCAGGCACACAAAGCGCACACACACGCACTCAGGCTCATAGACACACAAACACATGCGCGCACACACACGCTGACGTACATGCGCACGCACACAAACACACACACGCACATATAAAGAAAAAACACACGCGCACGCACATGCACACACAGACGCGCATGCATGTGCACAGGCACACGCGCGCACACACAAAAATACACACCCACGCAGATGCGCACGCAGGCAAAAACTCACGCACAATCTCAAGCATATACGCACACAAGCAAGCATACGCATCCGCACACAAACACGCATAGACAAACACGCACCCCCCCACCAACAACATACACAGACATGCACAAACAGACATACGCACGCAACCACACTCACGCACGCTTTCACGCACACACACACTCACGCACACACACACGCACACACACACCCACACACGCACACACACACACCCGCGCGCGCGCGCGCACGCACGCACGTACACCCACACGCGTGGAATGTAGTAAACCACCCAAATTTTCTCGAATCAGAAACCTGCTATAAACCTCAGTTTCATAGCATGTCCAAGTATGCAGCGACAAATGTTTGTCTGCCCTGTTCGCTTTGGACACTGCACCCATCACTGTTACCTGTGCTTTCTAACCATACCAAATTTAGCTTTCTCCTAGCTCGGGCGTTAGACGAGTCGTAGTGTAAGTTTTATTCGGTCGGTCTTCCCAGGTCCGGGATCCCGTTTACGAAGGCCGCTTGCCAAGCTTGGTTAATAAGTTAGCGCAGTAAAGGCAGTTCTGAGTGAGCCAAGATCGTCTCCCACTCCTCGCAGCGAATCTCTGCGTTGTTATATATTAATGCGTAGGCATTGTATGCCTATCTAGGCGGTTTCAACGTGGACTAGATGATGCCTGTCCTATCCTGGACGAACAATTCGGTATATCGGAAGAAGAGTGGTATCCTTAAATAGAGCATAGAAAGAGGATGCGCAAGTGACAAAATGGTTAAAGTGGGTTAATTAGCTCATTAATTTCAGCTAAAAATGTCTAAAAAGTGGGCGGGGCCGGTGCAAAAGTGGCGCCAAATTTGAAAACGGCGGAAGTGTGGCGAAATTTGAAAATAAAGCGTGGCGCGAAGTGAGAAAACGCAGATGGGCAATTGATGGAACTTGATTAAGTACGACAATTAATTGTGGTATCAATAAGGTATCGATAGGTGATAGATAAGTGATCCACTTCTGGTTTCAGACTCTCTTTTCTGGTTTGAGAGTCTCCGCTGACGTGAAAAATGTGGAAGCGTTACGTCGACGTCTTGATGTGTCGTCAAACGGTGTGACATCATAAAGTTTGACGTCATGCTTGCGCATTTCTCCAATGCGGGTGCCGCAGTGATCTATAACGTTGTATAGAGTTCAAGTTGCGCTTGACAGTTCGAGACCATGTGGAGGACAGTCGATGTCGCTGCACAGGCCTCGCACTCCTCTGTGGGATATTTGTCTGGCCAAATCACTGTGTATCGCGCCAAGTTGCGAAACGTCCGCGCCTGCAAGTTTCTCCAAATTATGGCTTCTTGCGACGGCTGTGTGGGGGAGGGGGGGGGGGGGGGCAAATTTCTGGCGACGGAGTTTATGAAACTCGATAATTTTCCCGTTTGTCTTGGGGATGGCGGGTTCAGGGTCGGGCGCCGATGGGGCTCGGAAAGTGTCACCTGTCCGGTCGGTTGCCTTATAGGATGGCTCATACGATGCTGGGGCGGGAGTACTTATTAGAGGTGGGGTTGAAGGAGGTATCGCACATGATTTGAGCTGGGGCCCTGCAAAGACTACCGTGAAGGTATACGCTTTGCAGGCATGTTTGGATTCCCTCATGAGCATGACGAACTTTCCAGCATGGTTGGCATATTTAATTGCGAGGGTTAACGCGAATTCGGTGTCGGTTGTAGGGTAGCCAACCTGAATCCTTTCTGGTTAACATCCTTGCATTTCCCCTCTCTCTGTATACTCCCTCCCTCCTCCTTCGGTGTCGGCAAAGCAGATGTGGCTTAGAACTGACGCGCTGGCAAACTTTTCTCCAAAGGTGGTGGTGACCAAGGATACGGCCACCACTCGGATCGGCCTGGCGCCTCTCCAGCGCATTATAGGAGTACCGGCACAAATCTTCTGGATGTCTTTGTTTTTGTCTTGAAGGACATTGAATGCCTAAACAATTGACATTAAATAAAACAACTCTAAAGTACCGCATGCACTGCGAAACGGCTCTGTCAAAATATGGGAAAACATGACCAATTCAAGCATTCAAATTTGCGCCAAACCATGCAAACCACAAGAAAGAAGACCACACGCAGGCGCTTCAAGTATGCACCAACTAGCCCAAAATGACGTGTTAATGCTGTATTTAACGCTGCGCTAAAAGCTGTCATCGCAGTAAAGTGTATCGCTGACCTGCATTATTTGCGATTATCTACTCGCCTCCGCTCTATGACCGTTCCCATTTCAACGTACGGCCCTGAGAACTCTTTTTACACCTAGCTGTGAAACTGCAACACATGCCCCCTTAGCAACAACTCTTTTTACCGATGCCGAAAGGGGTTTTGGAAATTCAGGCGCTGTTCATTAGGCTGTAAGCTTTTTCACGGCCGATCTCGACGCGCGCGCTCTCTCGCTCTCTCCTTACTGCCTGAGCAGGCGCGGAGAGAACAAAGCATTTTTTTCTCCGCTGCACCACCGCTGATCTCCGCGAGAGGGCGCTACGAGCCAACCCTGCCAGCGGCAGCGCCAGAGCCAGCTTTCGGCGCGCCAGAGTCGGCGCGCACGGGCCCATTTTTTCACGTGTTGGTTTTGTCGCTGTGTTTAGCTCGTGAACGAAAGGTCTGCTACGTGCCTCATGCTTCGCGCGTCTTGCTTACAAGGTCACGTTCCTCAGCAAGTTTTCTGCATCGGACTTTTCATGGATGTTCGATGTCCTATACGCCTGCCTCATGCTACGCGCGCCTTGCTTACGTGCTTGTGGTGACGAAACACAAGGAGTCCTCTGTACAAACTTCGGCGTACTCAAGGGAATGGTGAACTTCACTACCCAAAGCCGGAGTTTCTAGCTCTCCTGGAAACGAATTCGGCGTTTTTTGAAAAGGCGGTCACGAATCTCAGACGATCAAAAATCCTCGAGGCTTGCAGGTAATCGTTGAACCACATTTGGAAGATTCACCCCTCCTAAGCGGCCCGGAAGGTGTTGACAAGTCACACCAAACGCTTAGTACACCTAATTTCTGAGAAGTTTCTTCGAATTCTTCTCGTCAACTAAACAAAGAAATTGACAAACCAAAATGACAAGCCGTCAGGTTTCATCCGCAAGCCAACACGAAAGCATTTAAGGCTGTAACTAACACCTCTTGAACTGTGAGTCGCACGACAATGTTGTATAGGCCATTACAAGCAGTGCCTGTTATTCTTTTCAGTTTTTAAGCATGTGAAACGAGGTCGGAGTTCCAATGAGCAAAGGATCTTTCTGATATTGTGCCTTTCGCGCAGTGGGAACAGATGGCACAGATACTTTGAATGTGTTCAAACAGCAAGTGCTATTATTTTCTTCATACATTTCCAAGTACCGACGGAGACTGTGCCTGTCCTGAAGATGAAAATAAATGTTTCCTAACCCTGGTTTCGCCCTGTAACATCTTGCCTCACTTTTATTCCTGTTAGTCGCAAAGGATACCGCCCTATCCGCTAACCGCTAATACTATGCGCCATCATTGTATGACGACTTCTATGTTTTGAGATCTATCTTCTAGTTCCCTGCTTTGCGTGCCGATAGGAGTGACTGCATAAGACACGGTTGTCAAGTTCTTGTTCAATGCTCGGAGCAGCCGTTCAGCAATATGTGCAAAGTAACCGAACCAGCGCGCGCCGAGGCTACCTCAAGGGTGTGTACATTTCAGCGGCTTCCCTCGAGCTGAGAGGGATGTCTCGCAGCGCCCCCGGAGAGTTGCGGCGATAGGTCTGCCCCTCATGCACAGGCAGTAAGAGAGAGCGAGCGCTCGTCGAGACCGGCCGTGGCTTAGTGCATGATTTGATATCCTTATATGCAAACAATAATTATGTACGGAGGTGATTTTAAATATAAAGACATTCAGTTTCATTATGCGGTGTCCAAACTTACCACCTTCGAGTCGATATGGGTTTAAATCTCTGGAGAGCAAGATACGAGGTCTGTTAGAAAAGTACCAACAGCTGGCTGAGCAGTTCGCTGACCGATTTGCGCCACAGCGCCCCGCGAGCAGTGCAGTGACGACATCGGGCCCCAGTTTTGACGCCAGGTACTCTTCCCCCGCCCCGGATGACGGCCCGTGCAACGCGCTCTTCACAGCGGCGGAACTGAACGACGCGCTGCACCACTGCACCCGCCGCTCATCGCCCGGGACAGACGGTGTTACGTACCAGATGCTGCGCAACCTGGACGCGGAACAACGTCAAGTACTCCTGCGGCAGCTCAACCTGGTGTGGGAACGCGGGGTGCTACCTGAGGAGTGGCGCACAGCGGTCGTCTGCCCGATACCGAAGCCAGGCCGCCCACCCACGGAGCTCAGCGGATACCGGCCAGTGGCGCTAACGTCGGCGGCATGCAAGCTGATGGAGCATATGGCGCTCCAACGCCTGCATGCGCGGGCCGCGGAGGCAGACTTGTTCGACGAGCGTCAGACAGGGTTTCGCGGGATGCGCTGCGCGGCAGATTCAATCGCGGACGTTGTCTCCGCACTCGAGCACGCCGTGGCGGCGCAGCAGGTAGCACTGCTCTTGCTGCTCGACGTGTCGAGTGCGTTTGACAACGTCCACCGTGCGGTAATTCTCTCGAGGCTGGAAGAGGCGGGCGTGGCCGGTCGTCTGTTGCGTTATGTGCAGGGGTTCCTCAACGCGCGCACTATTCGCGTGCGCGTGGGAGCGGCTCTCTCTCAGCCCCGCCCGGTGGATCTAGGCGTGCCGCAGGGTTCGGTGTTGTCCCCGTTCCTCTTCAATGTGGCGATGTCGGCGGTGCCGGGCTGTCTGCCCACAGGCAACCGGCACCGCGTGTACATCTCCATATACGCGGACGACATCGCTCTGTGGTGCTTGGGACCTCCGGGCGAGGCTTCCCGCGTGAGAGACTGTCTCCAGGGGTCCCTTGACGCTGTCGGCGAAGGGTTGCGGGGCCTGGGCCTGGCGCTTTGCGCGGAGAAGACTGCAGCCATGGCCTGCGCAGCTCGCAGATGCGCCCGCCTGGCGCCGCTGACGTTGGCTGGGACGCCGCTGCCGTGGAAGAGCTCCGTGCGGTACCTCGGCCTGGAAATCGACCAGCGCCTCTCCTTCCGCCCCACCAGGGCCTGCCAGCAGATGAAGAGGACTACAGCCGCTGTGCACAAGCTCACCGCCCGGGGCCAGGGGATTTCTCAGCAGGCTGCGCTGCGCCTCTACAACGCCGCAGCCTTAGGGGCGATACTCTACGCGCTGCCCCTCGTCACGGTGCGCAAACCATCATGGAAGGCACTGGAGGTGCAGCATCGCAAAGCGCTGCGGACCTGCCTCGGTCTACCCGGAAACTCGCAATGCGAGGCGACACTGGCCGAGGCGGGCGCGTGGCCGCTGCAGCTACAGGCCACGCAGCGCTCGCTGCACCACATTGACCGCCTTCACCGCGCACCAGACGGCGCGGAACTCCTGCAGCGCCTTCGTCACTACCCGCGCTCAAGAATGGGCGCGGCACTGCAGGAATATGACCAGCTGACGCGCGCCACGCCCCCCTATGGCCTCTGCTCCCCCTGGCCCCTCACGACGGAGGTACAGCGAGAGATCGTCGGCATCGCGGGAAAACGCAGCACACCACTATGTGCAGTGCAGCAGCTAGCCGGAGCCGTCATCTACGAGCAACTGCGCGACCATCTGCTTGTGTTCACTGACGGCTCCGTGGTGAGCGAAAACTGCTCGCTCGCCGCAGCGGCCACCATCCCCGCCCTGCAGCTGCACCGCCAGCAAAGAGTGGCTTACCTGGGCTCTTCGACCACGGCGGAGCTACTGGGTCTTCCCCTGGGCTTGGACCTGGTGCTCACCCTTACTCCGCCGCCACCCAGGTGTGCTCTGCTGTGTGATTCCCGTGCCGCCCTCAGCCGCCTGCAGACTCCCGCCCGTGGCACCCCGTTGCTGTGCGCGTTAAGCGAGCGCATTGTGCGCCTCGCGGAGCGCCGATGCAGTATTCGCGTGCAGTGGGTGCCCGGTCACTGCGGTATCCGCGGCAACGAGCAAGCCGACGAGCTCGCCACCGCCGCACATCAGCTTCCTCCCAGCGACGAACCGCTCGCCCTGGAAGACGTGCGTGCGGTGATCTACGACCACCTCCGTCAGCAACACCCGGACCCTCGCATCGCGCGAGGAGAGCGCATTTCTCTCGTCGGCGCGCGCTCACTGTCGCGCCTCCAGCGGGCGATGATCATCCGAGTGCGCGTCGGCTGCGTGTGGCCCGGGGAAAGACGGGTGCGCCACGGACTTTCGTCGAGCGACGCGTGCGCTGACTGCGGCGCAGTGGAGACATTGGAGCACATGCTCCTGCGCTGTACCGCTTCTGCTGTGCCGCGTCGGGAGATGCTCGCGGCCTACAGGGCGCTGGGAATCATCCCGGACAGTCTCGAAGCGCTCCTGTGGCCGCGCGGCAGTGCGCGCACCCGCGACAGAACAATGGTGAGCCTCTGTGTGTTCATCGTGCAGGCAGGCTTGACTTCGCGCTTGCTCTTCGCCAGGTAGTGCACGCGTGACAGGAACGCTCCGTTGGTGCTACCTCGGACGGTATACGCGGCCGGGCGCCCCACCCCGGCCGCTATAGTGCAGTGTGTCGCGCGCGCGATTAGTCCGTTATGTACAGAGGGCAAAACACATGCCTAGAACAACCAAACTGTGTGTTCCGGAGCTCCCAAAGCCACTGCAACCAAGGAGGCAAAAAATGACGATGAAATTCTATGAGTTTAACTGCGCATGTTTACATCCACACCATTTTTAACCAAATCTTATCGCTAGTAATCGCGTGTTACGTGTGAAACACGCTGAGAGCGTGTTCTAGACATGCGTTTTGCCGACTGTACATACAGTTTACTTCTTGTGTAAGTGATTGTGCGCAGTGGCCGCTCGCGCGCACTTATTTTCGGACAATGCTTGGACATTAGCGCGCGAGCGGCGCGAACTTGATTACTTTTGTATTTTGTAAATAGTGTACAAAGCTCTCCCCTGTCCTTTCTTGCTGTCGCTCCCCTCTATACTTCTCCTCACTATCCTCTCCCTTTCCCTTTCGTTTCCGCCGGCTGCAGCTCGGGTGCTTAAGATATTAGATAACAATTGCCGCGGCCGGCAACACTCTTTTGCTTCACTTTTTTTTTAAATAAACCACTACCACCACCACCACCGAACCAGCGCGCGCCGAGGCTACCTAGAGGCTATGTATATTTCAGCGGCTTCCCTCGAGCTGAGAGGGTTGTCTCGCAGCGCCCCCGGAGAGTTGCGGCGATAGGTAGCAACTGCCCCTCATGCACAGGCAGTAAAAGAGAGCGAGCGCGTCCGTCGAGACCGGCCGTGGCTTAGTGCATGATTTGATATACTTATACGCAAACAATAATTATGTACGAAGGTGATTTTAAATATAAAGAGAATCAGTTTCATTATGCGGTGTCCAAACTTACCACCTTCGAGTCGATATGTGTTTAAATCTCTGGAGAGCAAGATAAACTGCTGACACCACCACACTTTACGGAATTCGTAGGGGAACAACAAAAGCCTCGATGCGCGGCCATGGAGGTTACATGAGTTCAGCAATTTCTCAGAGACATTTACGCTTCTACAACTTCTGTCGTTCGCCACCGCCATGTGGTTGTCATCTAGATCTTCCGAGCTGTTCTCTCTTCTGAGTTTTCTTTCGTTCGACATAGCCACGTGTCATCGGAGACTTCACGCCTCTAACCACTGTTAAGAACGGCGTTCAGCAGGAAGTAGCCAGCACCCAAGTGGCTCCTGGATGGTTCCGAGAAACCCCTGTCCACTCGACGACGCTACCTCAAGGGGTGCCGAATTGACTGTGAGGCGAGGGCAACGTACTTTGCTGCGTCTCTGAGCAGGACCCAAAAGAACATCTGTACACAAAAGCGCTCAATTCTCCGGTGTCGGCTCACGTGTGGGGAGACATCAAGCAGGTGGACGTTACCTATCCCAATTCGGAGTAAACATGGTTGGAGGTCAAGGGCCCTCGTCTCGGTGGCTTTTCTGTGTACCGAACATCGCGGCGGGCTGGCGGAGGACTTCCGAAACCTTCGCGGACGTCCCTAAGGACAAAGGACCACTTCAGACATTTCCCGACCTCGCATTCCGACCTTTTCCAACGGATGTCATCTGACGGAGAGGTGGCGGCAGCCCGGGAGAGCCATCGGCGGGTCCGAAAATGTCGCATTTCGCAGTCAACTTTACCCCGAAGGCATCCTCCTCTCCCAGGCTCAAGAGGAGACGGGGACGTGTCCACAAGTGCGGGCGTGCGAGTTTGTGCGCGCGAGTGAAAGTTTCAGGCCACTCGCACCCTGGCGACGGTGTCACCAGCTTAGGGAAGTTACGGATTAAGCACGCAATAAAACTCCGCGACGAATGCGGAAGAGACCACACTTTTCTAATCCTGACTCTAGTAAAAATGTAAATAAATTCAGTCTTCTTTCGCCACCTTCGAAATCCTTCGCTCAGCGGCACTCCTGTCCTGGCGTGCGGGAACGGGAGTCGTGCTGACCATGGTTCCGTCGTTCCGCGACCCCGAACCTCGCCATCAACTCCACTATGGGCTGAAGCAGAAACCGAGCAGCTCTTTGAGGCGCGCGCCCCTCCTGCGAAGCCCTCGCAGTTACTTTGGAACATCCGGTCGCACTCTCGTATCTAGGAGGTCAGTTGAACATAACCTTGAGGCCCATTCTAGCCGGTATCCAGCACAGAACCAGGGACTCGGAAATAGATAAAGCATTTGGCATGGGTTTCAGACACCGTTGACCACCGGCCGGCTTTGGTGACGTTGGTACCACTGAGCCGGCAGCGCAAAGAGCTCATGCCCGTCGGCGCCTTTTGCTCGAAGTTGAGAGATAGTGATGATAATCGCCTGTATAGAGCTCCGTTCTGATGGCTGCCTGGTAGGCTAGACTTAAGTTGTTGTGCTTCGAGTTATTCATTTGCGGGGTCCTTGAATTATATGAGGCACACGAAAATCAAGTAAGAAGGGACGGTAAGTAGAATTTGGAGACACCACTAAATGTTTTGTCTCGGTATTGATAAATAATGAAAAAGGACGAAGATACAGATAATTCCAAATAATTTTGCCCAAAGTTTGAAAGAGGACGACATACTATGCGAGGGATTGAGTAGCGCATTAGTGGGGCAAAAGGTATGCAAGTCCAAATA
Source organism: Amblyomma mixtum (assembly GCF_055824585.1). NCBI lineage: Eukaryota > Metazoa > Arthropoda > Arachnida > Ixodida > Ixodidae > Amblyomma > Amblyomma mixtum. Next base: position 281,976,989 of record NC_143014.1, on the reverse strand, counting down.
TATTTTAAAAAGGCCTAATTTGGGAATTGCTCCACAAAGATAAATTAGCTAACTTTTGAGTGTTTAAATTTAACGGAAAATACTCCATGCAAAATTTGTCGAGCATGTTGAGAAGTGCCCGTTGAGGTTTTTTTCTTTATTGTAACTTTAGCGTGGTTTGTTTTTTTAAGCTTAAAATAAAGCCTGCGAAATTTAGAAACTATCACGTGAGTGGCACTTTTCACATCGCGATGTAAGCACGGTTAGCACCCTCACACAGTCACAGGTTTAATGAGCTTAGTTACGATAGCTGCAATAAATTGAGTGGCCATCACTCACCGCGACTGTTCAGGAATGAGCGTGGACACTGCACTTTGCTAGAATTATGATCCTGCAGCAGAAACATGATCCAGTCGTCGCCGTTGAACGGCATATAGCGCGGATAATTTATTTGCAGCGAGAAATGTCTACGCGCCTCACCACGAAACGTTCTGCAGAGCATGCGCGGGGTTCTCAGGGAGAGCCGCCATTATTGTCCCGTCATGGTATCGGCATGGTCATGTGCATCCCATACGCTGGGCTGCTTCATATTCAAGTGAATGCGACGTAGACACTCTTCTCAGGTGTTTCAGAGGTGAGGATGAGTCGAAGAAAGTAACGAAGGGAGCATGAGGGTAGAGAGGCTCGGCAATTTTTAACAAATGAGTGCTCAAAGAATAATTATGACCAGTCGGTGTACATGAAGAAGAGGAAAGCGTACAGTGGTGTCCGCTGGCACCTGTTCGGACTAAACCTTGCGCGTGGATGCACCAGAGGGAGTGCCGTCAGAGAAGCTGTGTGTGCGCGTGTGTAAGCGCCTGTATATAAAAACAAGGAATGTGCAGGGGCCTGTATACTTGCACCAAATTGGCCATGCCTACTGCTGCGTGCACACAACAGGAAGTAAAATGAATATAGGAGAGAGGAGAAGCTGAAAGAACAGACGCACGTCGCAGGCTACGTGTGCGCTGCTGAGAATCAAAATTTCTGAGCGAAACTCAGATACCCCTGCATGTATGCGTGTGTAGTTGTAGTCAATATGCTCGGGTATCGAGCTCGAGGACGGTGGTTCAACATCGGCGGCAGCGATTCGATGAAGGCGAAACGCAGAAGTGGTAGGAGTTAACGTACTTAAACCGAGTAGACGTCCGAAATCAGGTGTCCATTCAATTGGATGGGTCTCTATTAATCTCCGCCATAAGAGTATGAGTCGATACCTTTAGGTTGTTAATGCCTATAGATGCAGATTTGGTCATTCTCTACTTAGGATTCACACATGGCCGCGAGTCCGCATACCACTATCATCGTAGTGACGCAGCGGTTAAGAGATGCGCCACTGCACTGGCAGGCGGCTGTTTCTATCACAGCCACCGGTAGAGATTTGTTATTTATTTAATTTATTTACCATATACTGCTTACCTCATTTGAGGCTTTGACAGGTTTGGGACATATTATTGCACAAAGGGAGCCAAAAATAGTGATAACAGCGAAAGGAAAAAAAATCAAGAATCCAATTGTGAATCAGAAGAGCTGTAAGCGAAGAGAAGAAACAAAACGAAAACACACTGTCTCACAATCTCCCATCGCAATAATTCAATTCTACCCATGTTGCGACCCATTTAGTGTGACCCATCTAGCTCTTCCCAAGGAACCTGTTGCGCAGCTGTCTCGGCGCTCCTCCGAACTTACACGAGTTGCTACCCGAGGTTACCCGAATAACTCGGGTAAGCTCGGGTCGTAACTCGGGTTGCTAGGCAACGGCACAAGATTTTATGTGCGGTGGTAAAGTTCTTAGTCGGTATTGGTGAGCGTTTGAGCGATTTTGCACTAAAAGAAACGGGTGGCCAGCAGAACCGCACCGTAAGTTGGGACGGAAGAGGGGAAGAGGGGGAAGAGAATGACGCGTAGGTATCCGAAAACCGAATGCCTAAGAGGCCATACGACCGCGCAGTGAATACGCCTCTGCGGGTTTCGTCGCTTAGGTCTCATTCCCAGCACGTGGACCGAGATTGCACGACGCCCCACCGGAAGGGATCGTTTCGTGTGAGCATTGACGAGCTCTCACGCACATAACAGAGACCACGTGGAACATGTAGGGCGCGGGAAATGCTATTAGTTTGGTCCACCGTGGTTCGCAGTGTAGTAATGCATGAATGGTAGCTCGACGGAACACTCAAGTGAGGAGGCAGTGGCAACCGTTATTGCCAGAGTTTAGGAGGTTCTTCTGAAATGTTACCAAACCAAAGCAGGAGTAGGCAGGAGAGCGCTTAAGTGCTTGTACAGGGCACAATGTGTTCAGGACAGAGTGCGAGAAAAGCTCGAATTCTAGGAGAAGCTTAAAATACTTCCCTCCCGGTATACAGGGCGTCTCGGGAAGCGCGTACCGTTGATGCGACGAGGACGACGTGTCCTAGAATGCGCTACGCCTTTCCTGCAGTGCAACTCATGCTGACACCTACTTTAGGCGAGAGATCATCAACCGTTATTCTGGGTCTTCTGCGGTTCTTAAAGATAACGTTCTTAGTTCGGGTATGTAATCAGGTAAAACTGGTAAAAGTACTTGGTGCCATTTATATTCCCTAATTGAACGCTTTTCGACGTTTTAGCGGCTTGGAACATTCTTTTCCTACATAATGTTACAGATATACTCATACATTTATTCATTTATTCAGTTCCGTAACTTCTAGCAAGCCAGTTCTCTTACTGTACTGTAATGCAAACATGAACCAAATTATTTTAAATATCAGCATCAGATTATGTGGGATACTAAAAATGTAGGCATTAGTTCTCCATACATAGAGCATTGAATACTGTGTTTAACAATGCTTCTAAACATAAACCTTGAACGTACATGGAAATGCTGCTTCCCAGTAGTCTCCGACATTTCCCTATTGGCTGGCAAGAGGAGGAGCCACCGGGCAGGTAAGCACCTTTCAATGGCGGAGTTTGCTATCGAGCAGTTACACTCGTCCTTGAAGCTCACGTGCTCTTCCCGGCTTCTAACTACGAAAGACCAACAGCGCAATGACGCAGACAAAGTAGAAGAAAACACAGGACAAGCGCTGTCCCATTACTGCCCTTTGTTTTCTTCTACTTTGTCTGCGTCGTTGCGCTGTTGGCCTTCAATATGTACCACCACCTCGCACGTTTGGCTATAGTTCTAACTATGGCTCCGGGCGAATGAGCCATAGTCCAAACAATACGCAAGAAAAACAAATCGCGTACAAGATGTCAAAGGCGCCATGAGCTGCAATACCCAGCATCACTTCAAGAGCCTCAGGAAAAGGCGTCGCTTCGAGCCTTCCAGGGCATGAACTAAGCGGCCACGCGTGGACCAAAAGGAAGATGGCAGAGCTTGAGGGCGCATTCGAAATGAACACGACACCGCTAATACAATGTACGATCCATTGCTTCGAGGTCGCAGTCTTTTGAAGGGTTGAATACATTACTGTTGGGAACTACTTATGCACCCCGGTTTTTTTTAATGCATGTAGCAAAACAGGCCAAAAACACAATTAGGCAAAATTACACGGTGTTTTGACCTAGCGCTTTGAGCCGGTGCTTTCGAGTCGATGAAGGAAGGCGCTCAGCAGGTTCCACGAACAATTTATGCTAATGGTTTCTAACAGATCACACATGGCTGCGGCCTATGTGTGATCTCTGGCTAATTTTTTAATATCACCCTCCAGGCTTTTTCAATGACCAGGTTGTGTGCAGCAGAGCATATTGTCCCGAAACAAAATACTCAGTTTGATATTTCAGCTTGGAAGGAGCTAAAATAGCTTCAGAATGGAAGGAGAAACTAGAATCATGCAATCAACGGATGAACAGTTGATTTTCCCTATCGATCTTATGATGGAAAACAGGGTTCGTGATGAATAATAAAGGATACTTTTCGTCACGTAGATTAGATATTGCTCATTCAAGTTGCTCGAGGACACTTCTAGAGAGGTTGACGTTTCATTTACAATCAAACAAAGAAAGATACAAGCAAGGAGACAACTCGTAGTTTTACCTGACTAAACCATCCTTCGGTCCCGCCGAAACAGTTGGTTTTAAACCCCATGTCGCCGCTCTTGGTGGGTACAGTAATCAGTTGGATAACTCCAGAAACATACACCCAATAAATCATTGCTGAAAGGAAGACATCATCGATTAACGATTGGGAAAGGAAAACAAACCCAATAAATGATTGGGGAAAGAAGATAACCCAATTTGACCAACAGTGTACAAATATGCACTTTCCATAATGGATATTTCAGAAGATTCCCCCTTCCTCCCGCAAACGCCGCGAACATTCCCGCTCGGGTGCGGGTTGTTTCAACCTCTGGTAAACCAAGGTTCGAGGAAAGTCATCTTCAACACCCATCTGTTCGGCGCCGTCCCTCGCAAACTGTCATCATGCGCAGTAGACGGACGGACTCAAATTTGCGCAAAGCGCATCTCTCACGTGTCCCTTCCCTGTGCATGCGAGCTGAGGTTGACTCGTACTAACGAGCGGTCATTCTTCACGTTTGCAGTTAGCAAGGCAATGTGTTGTTGACCACTCCGTGACGCAGCGCGGATTACGATGGCTCGTCGCCGCCCGCTTGCGCCCGCATCGCAGGAAGAACGCGCACAGAGGGTTGAGTGCCCTTTCCCGAATTCTCAAAATCCTCCGCTCTCCGGCTCCCCTTACCCGCTGGGTAGCGACTGTGACTTAGTCTGAAATTGTGCTCAGGACAGAAAAGAAACTCAGTGGGCATTCTCATTCGTCAAGCCAGGCGCGGCAAACACGCATAGCGTTGGAAATTTCACCCTAACCAATGGAAGAAACTTAGCGAAAATTACATGACACATGACACATGACACATGTTCACATGAGAGTGAACAATATCGAAATGTTTTATGAGAGAACTAGTTGCAAAATATTAGAAGAAAATGCAAACTCAGTAATTTCCGCAATTACATCGACCGCGTTGTCCGCATTATCCCGCGGAGGTCGCTGGCGAAAGATGGCTCCACCAGACTACCCGCTGATCACTGCTGAACCTGGATCATGTCCACAGCCTCTAGTGGTCGGCAGCGAGCGCCAAGCACCGAGTCGGCCCCCTTGGCTGCTCACCAACGGGGGCCAGGGAGCCAACCAGCAGTGCCGCCTCTACCCGGAACACAGCCCCAGTGAGAAGGGCAGCGGCCGCTGGTCCTTGGACAGAAGCCGGCAGTGATGCAACGCAGGAGGGGCTTCCTGCTGGTGGTCGATCAGCTGCTGTTGGTGGTGCTGCTGCTGCATGGTGGGATCGCAGGACGACGCCACGCTGCTTTGGTTACCTCTTCAGGAATAGCGTATGTACACTCGCCAATGGATACTCTTCGACAGCGTTTAGTGTGGAATAGGACTCGCAGGCACAGGTTTCGAAGTAGCGAAGGCACTAAAACGGCATATTTTTACCCTTGGCCAATTTGAACGAGCAAGACTAAAGAAAAAAAGCACGTGGGAAGCAAGTTTAAACCAAGCTTTGGGATTTATATTCCGATTTATATTATTTCTCTTTTTTTTTCTTATGAGCGTCTCAGTCCGCGCTATTTATCAAAATGTCACGATTCCAAGATGCGGGCTCGATCCCGCTTGCGGGGGTCGCATTTCGACGGAGGCGAAATGATAGAGGCCCGCGTACTGCGCGGTTCCAGTGCACGTCGAAGAACCCCAGGTGGTCAAATTTTCCGGAGTCCTCCCCTATAGCGTCCTTCACAGCTTGAATCGCTTTGGAATGTTAAACCACTTAAAACCAAAGGCCAAACCTTCTTTATCCTAAGCAGGCCAACGAAATTAATTCCATCATCCAGACCTTTTCTGAAAAGGCGATTGCCTCTGGGCAGGCGGTCTCCAACGACCCTTTGGATGTTGGAAAATGAACGCACTCGATTAAAGGTGCACTGAAGAGGATTCTGAACTTGTCTTTTTGCCGCGGGAACTCGGTCTACACGTTCCTAGCATTCTTAGAAATTGCAACTTATTGCCCTGTATGGCCGAATTCCCTAATTAAATTGAATTACGTCCGGCTCCCGCCCTTTTTTTTTAATTCTGCCTCGTACGATGGGCGGAGTCGACCAACGCGTGAAGTTCCTATCAGCCAGCTCCGTGGAGGCTTTGCTTTCGCTTTATTTTGTTTTTTAGGTTTAAATGAATAAATAGTTTCATTCGCAGATAATAGAGCCGCAAAATAAGCCCGCAGAAATAAAAATACGCGCGGACTATTTGCTACTACGGACTACTACGTGTTACTCCGCCGATGGCAGAGCGGCAAGCCGCCACGGGACTGGGTGAAAGGCACTCCACGCGTTGGTCAACTCCGCCCACCGTACGAGGCAGAATTCAAAAAATAGGGCGGGAGCCGGCCGTTAATTCGATTTAATTTGGGAAATCGGCCATACAGGGCAATAAGTCGCAGTTTCTAAGAATGCTAGGAACGTGTAGATCGAGTTCCCGCGGCAAAAAGACAAGTTCAGATTCCTCTTCAGTGCACCTTTAACACATATGAATTACGATCATTGTACGCATTCCTACGCTTGTGTACGGCTCCACAATGAGTGCAACAAAGGCCTCCTTCATTTCTTGTAGCGAGCTTTTTCAACCGCCTCATGCTTTCAGGAAGCAGCCGACGGGTGACTTCAAGGCGTTCCTCCGTTCTTTGCTGCCTTTTTTTTCTGCCTTTATCTTTGGATTCCCAACACACAGAAGTATGTTTCGCGAACTAGCTCATTACTGAGCGCTGCGACAATTATCGCTATAGAACTTGCGTCAATCATTTTTAACCTCTACTGCTTAGTTTGTGTAGATTACACCCTTGGTTTGATTTATGGAGTTCTAACATTCCAAAAAGACTCTGAGAGCCGCCGTAGCGGAGGGCTCCGAAAATTTCTACCACCTGGGGTTCTTCAACGTGCACTGACATCGCACAGTACACGGGCCTCTAGAATTTCGCCTTCATCGAAATTCGACCGCCGTGGCCGGGATCGAACCCGCATCTTTCAGCTCAGCAGCCGAGCACCATAACCACTGAGCAACCGCGGCTGCGTGTACATTAGAGCGGCAGATGGGCAGCTGTCATATACACGAATATGGTTGGTATCGATTCTAACTCTTCTGTAGACGCCGCCTACTATTTGTTTCGGGAATTGTTTCCCTCATACACTGTCGCTGGAGGATTAAGTCAAGGAGTCGATTAACATTGTTGGCAAGAAGAAACACCCACTCTTGCATTCTAGTGGTATGTACAGAGTGGCGTACAAAGCTACTGGCTGACTGAGGCGGTAACCGGAGCGTAGAGGTGCTTCAAATGTCGAGTGGCGAAAAAAATCTATATTTCTTTTGACTGGTGCAGAGCCCAGAAACATTTATTCACTTCCTGTTTCATACAGCAATCTCGCAAAACCCACAGCTTTGATTTCTGAGAATATATGAAAAAAAAAGGCAAATGGGTTTGGAAGTTTTAATATCTGCGATTAGGAGCCGACTTGGCTGTAGCATGTATTACAAGGTGCTCTCTACAGGATATGTCAAATGACCCTATACTCGCGGTTCTGTTGTAGTGTGGTAGGAGTTCGCACATCCTGGCATGGCAGCTGAAGTAGCAAGAGAAGTATTTTTAAGTTCAAGTAAAGGACCTGGAAGAATCGGCTAGCTCCAGTAGGCTGGCAGAGTTTCTGGAGGGACCGTCAGCCTTAGATCCGCCGACATTCTTCTTATCATTGAAAATCACTAACTAAAATCTCCGTGGGCGGCATCTTTCCTTGAGGTTTTGTCCAGTCTTGTCCGCGCAGACATTAAAAGGTGCATTAGGAGTAGCAGTCACAGTCAGATAAAGGCACACTGAAGACAACGCTATCAATATTTATTTTTGTTTGTATAGTCCGGTAGTTCGGCATTTCGTCACTTTGTTACCGCTTGTGCGGTAGCCAAGGGTGCATTTATTGCTTAGAGATTTGGATTCGAAGTTGACAAAGTTTTCCCGCCGCTCAGATTCCAACTCGGGACTCTGATGACAAAAATAGGAGAAAGTGACGTAAAGTGGCGGAAACGGCGAATCCGTGATTGCTCGCTGCGAGCGCTGGGCTGCCGCCTTACAGTAGCCGAAATGACAACTATTGCTGGCATGACGCTGAAGGCCTCTATCAGCCGTCGTTGCTTAGTTCACGGTTGCAACAGTGTTACGATGGATGCAGTTCCCCATTCCGACAACGAAATTCGCGCAAAGAAGTGCGGCCTGCATTCAGAGACCTCAACTTGACACACTGCAGAGTGCGATGCTTTTGAGGACTGAGGTGGCGCGACTGGCACTTAAGTCGTAGCGCCGGGCCACCGTCACCTCCGAGCCATCGTCATGATTGATGTGTAGCGACCGGTACGCGCGGGCATCTTTAAATCCTGTAATAACAGTTCTCTCAGGGCTCGTTATGCAGCCCAGCGTCTTGGTACGTTGAAGAAGCGAACACGCCGCGCGGTGCGTTTGCTAACGTGGAGGCGCTTGGATCATTAGCTATTCACAGCTCTTTTTCCTTGTCGTAGGTGCGTGCCGTTGCACCAACTTCGTCCGGCGAACACTTAGAGTGGCACTTGAAGGGCCTCTGCTGCCCCGCCCTTGCAAATTGGGGCGCATAACAAAACCATGCGGGCACACAAAACGCATTAAAGTAAGGGTTTAAATATCATACAGGCTGACCTTTAACAAATTTATTTTTAGATTTCAGAAAAACAAACACCTAACAGAAAAAAAACCGCGTAATTACTATACAGAGAGTGCTAATCTGTGGAACGCAAACTGTCGTTCCTGAGGGTTGACCAAGCTGAGAAAAAAGTGCGTGACTCTGATATGTAGAACACTTTGTATGACGCGTTTCAAAGTGTTGATCACCCAGAACTGTGCAGCATCTTTAATTACAAAGTTAACCTGAGAAAGCCACCAGCAACCAGCTGTCTGCCGATGACAATCGCTTACAGGTCTTTGGGGCGCTCCATCTACGACTGCTGGTCTTGGGGCGTCGGCGCAGGAAAGGAACTCGCCCGTGATGCCCCTCCTAGAGTTCTCGTCGCTGTCAGTGGCGGGAGCCAAGGCGAGTTGCCATTTGAAGCGCACGACTGCCATGGCAGTTCCATGGCGGTCGCATGACACTTCAGCGCTGCGAAACAAACGGAACCGCCCAGGAAATGCGTTGTAGCCAACCCCGAGAGCTCTCTTCACGCCCTCATGTGAATCCATAATGACTCCTAAAAGTCGACATTGGCCTCCGATTTGAGATGCCTGAGTTCTCGTGCCTTTCGACCCCTTGTTGTACATTCGACTGGCACCTCCAACAGGCATATCACCGTTGGGGGAGGGATCCCGAACCGCAAGCGCATTCTCCGCAAGCTTAACTAAATTGATGACTTCTCTGCACGCAGCATGGAGGTAGTAAGACCCAATGGCGATTAGCAAATCGATGGTGGTATAATATGAAAATCCATCTCGGTTTGGACTCCGCTCTAAATGAACTGTGCAGACACAATTTCGACCTTTAAATGATAAGCTGCGCGCTCACAGTTCACTAGGTTATAGTGAATACAGGGCACAGAATAATTGGGGACGGATATGAAGAATGAATTTTTTGAGCCTCACCTGCCCACACTGAAATGCTGAGAAAGTGACGCTGGTAACAGTATGCGATTAATGTGGATGAATCAGCGCAACTGAACTCAAGTGTATTTTTTCAGAAGGTTCCAGAGATCCCTTCTAGGCCAAAGATAGATTTTCACGCGAGCTCAGCCACAAATTATATTCTTTCACATTACATGGCTCTGAGGATATGACTGTTGATTCGTATTAATCTCAAGGGTATAGGGACACTGTGTGTAGTTCCAGTGTATCGTAGTAACTATAATTATTCAAGATTCCGATGCCACGATGCTAGCTGGCGCACAAAGCTGGCTGGTGAAGATATATCAATAAAGTTTATTTTTTAATCTTCAAAAGCGAGGCCTGCTGAGTAGTGCAGGGTCTGCCGCTTAGTTATGGCATGATGTGGACAACGGCTCGCCATAAATTACAGGCGTGAAAAGGAGCCCTGGCATGTAACAGCAGGCTGACAGCTTGGCAAAGTCAAGAATTTCTAGATCTTGCAAGATACATGTCGTAATTATGCACAGAACGACTGCCCTGCTTCAATCTGGCCATTTCCCGATTTAAGGATATGGGGATTCGCGCTGTAGGGAGGGCAGCCTGTGCTTCTCCCTTTCAACTCCTGCGAAACCCCGTCCGCTAAGTGAGGCGCAATAAAGCTCTCGCTGCGCGCGCGCTCCAGCCACGCTTCAGGGTGTCGCTGTACTTCGTACTCTTCTTTCGGCCACGCGGGCATGACGTACGCTCAAGTGTCTGCTGGTTCCGGAGTCAGTCGCGGGTGCGTTAGAGACAGGCGAGCGACGAGTCTGGGACACGAGGCAAGGTACGTGAGGAACTGTTTTTCGCTTTTGCCGACGTTCATACCAGTGTCTTGTCGTACAAGTTCTTAACGTCACTAGCCGAGAGCCTCGCGCCCCGCCCTAGCAGAACCTGCGAGTGCCGGATGAAACCCGCTGAGTCAAGGCCACCGCTGACCCACAGCGGCGGCCGTACTATCCTCACACGAACACCGTCATCCGTGCGCTGATCTGCTGCGGCCAGCTGTCGGCTTTCGAAGGGCGCCGGGTATGATCTGAGGAAGTGCAATACAGTGCTTGTGTTTGTATGGTTGTTGCCTGCGTAATAAGTATACGTGTGCTTTGTATGTTCCCAATTCTCTCGAAGTGAGAGCACCCAAGCGCGGCAAAAGCAAACAGGACCCGTTTCGGCTCGGTGCTCGAGCCACGCCGTGGGTCCTCTTCCCACGCGGCCCCAACAATATAAGGAATGCCACTATGGACCACTAAACACCGCGCGCGGAGGAATTTAACTAGACACGATCAATGTGATGGAGACACGAATTGCGGTCGCGCTGAGGAACACTCGAAGCGATCGCTGTGAATTTTTGAAACGAAAAGCTTCACTACTCTCACCACAGCGAAGCTTCGTGTGAGCCGTCGGAGCCAAGATTTGCCACAGCTGCGCATGCGCGAAACCGACTGACGTCACACGCGGCGGAGGTGGCTGCAGCCGTCGCCGCCGACTCCGTCGCCTGACCTTTCGCCGCCGCCGCGCGCTACTGCGCATGCGCGCCGCCGCTACCGCTGCGCACGCTACTCCTCGCCACAGTTTGACCTTTCGATGCAGCCGAGCGCTACTGGGCTATAAATGCGCTTGTCAGAGAATAGGCGTTCGCACTCGCCATGGAAGGAGAAGCACCCAGACGTAGCTGTAGAAAATCTACCGATCCAGAAGTGCTAGCTTGAGAGTTGGCCGAAAAGCAGCAAAGAAATGAAAAGCGCAAAGCTGAACCTATGGCCGAAACCTCAGAAAACCGGGCGGAACGCCTCTCAAACCAAACGTAACTGAAGCTTTTCGCTTTTATATCCAGGCTTAACCATGCAGAGCTGGGTCACTGCCAATTTTTTTCCACGTGTGATGAATTATTTCACCTATGCCTGTTAGATTTTCATGTGTTGGCCGAGAAGATTCACGATCGTGCCTGCGTCTTTCCGCCTTTCTGGACTCTTCAGGAAGATGTAAGCGCGTTATCTAAAAGCCAAACGCAGAGCTGCCGAGACCGACCCTCATTCTCATAACGCCGATTGCGGAGCTGGGGCATCGCTATCACTGCCAACGAACCCCCTTTTCTAAGAAAACGAGTTCATCCATATAAGCAATTGAGGTAGTTTCTTGTTGTAGCAATGCCTCATCTATTATCAATGCTTGGCAGGTAATGTTTCTAATGGGAGCCCGCAGCGCGCATGCGTCGTTCACAGGCCCTCCGCGTTGCGACTAGGCCCGGCGCACTCCGGTGGGACACTACGTCACCTTGGCAGTCATTCAAACAGAAGGAATTTATCAGCTGCGGCGCCGCTTTGCGCTTCCCACACCTTCCGCAACGCGGCGCAGTGAGACGGAACCGCTTAAGAACCGTAGACCAGCCGGGCCCCTTTAGCAGCCTGAACCATAGGCCAGCGAGTGAGAAAAATCAGAAGAACAAGAAAGGAGAGGCTTAATTCTTAATTTTCGGCCGATCTGATTTTCAACGACATTGCGAAGGTGTTGATGTTACGGAAACCTGTTTGTCTCTTTTTTGATCTGCCCGCCTTCGCCTTTGGGTGAAAATATTGCGGCACAGCTCTCTTGTATTTTTCGCAAAATTGTGGCAAATTTTTTGCTAATCGTTCCGGCTACCGGTCCATCAAAATTGTCTGCTCTAGCTGCCTTCACGAACAGGACGTATGCCCAAGCGTTAACAATAGAATGAATTCAACTGTACTTATACTAACAAGTTTTAGAACGCTCCCTGCCTCACCGAAGATGCCTTAGGAGCTTCTCTTCTTTCATCAGTCAATTTTTAAACGCGCCTTACTAAAGAGACCTTAGTGAAGGCTCCTTTGGAGCGTCCTTTTCTTGAGCTAGGCCCAACGCTACCAGTGTGATTCCTTTCCTGGATCCTTCAAGTGAACGCAAGCTTCACTGCAGCACCATTCGCTTTGCGCTTGCACCGTAGGGTGTCTCCGGCGGGTGCGTCTATATCGAGTTTAGAGCGAACATTCGGTGCTGCCTCTGCACTGTCGCTGCACGGTACATAATGCGATGTTACCAAACCAACTAGTTTTTCTTGCCAAGCCGTGTAAAGCAATGAAATAATACACGTGACATGCAAAACAAGCGCACATGGGCGAGCGTGCTTCAAACCAAATGGAAAGTTCTAGACGTGCAGTCACTTTCATTCCAATTCAGACATGCATACTTCCATTATGAGCTGCATATTCTCCGCACCAGAGAGTGCAAGCGGCTCATCGTCGCTAGGAGGGCGTCGTTACCGAAGGAGCGGCTAAGGACGGTTAGGAAGTGGTTTACTCTCTTGGGCGCTTTCCTAAGTTAAGGAAACATCGAGATTCAACAAGGCTGTTTCTCGGGCTAGTTGGTTGTTCGTAATTTCGAAAAAAAAAGCAAGTTCGCAAGAAGACCGGGACATGAGAAAGGCATAAGACACAGTATTGTGTGCAATGTCTGATATCTCCACCTCATTCTGCGCATACGTTTTAGTAATTATGATCATGGAGGGTTCCTTGTTTCTGGTAAGGAAACCGTATAAGCTAGGGAGTATTCTGAAATTCGGCCCAATTGGACATCTTATAGATCACTTGGACGACGCGGGAGTTGTCGAAACAGCTACACATGCAACATATGTTTGTATATCTGGCGACTCACCCATCCCAAGAGTGTTCAGGCACGTGCGACCATCCTTCTGAATTCTCTTCTGTGATTTCTGAGACAAGCTTTTGTGCTCGCCGCTCAGCACAAGGTGCATAGCTCAGGAATGGCGTGCCACGCAGTCTAATTGGTTTTTGTGTCTGGGTTTGGTATAAGTACCGCCCTATGGAAAACTGACTCACCCTTGACATGCTTGCAGATGCCTGGCAGGAAGCACAGGAACACAAGCGAAGGCCGCATGCCAGCGGTGCGAGCGTTGGTTGGTAGCCGTCTCATCTTGGAGCTGATGAATGCCGTACATTCGTACACGTTGGTTAGCGCGAACGCCAGGTGTGATTTCTCGAGGTATCCTGCGGAGACGTATACAAGCAAGTACGGTCACGATGACTCAAGGATTTTACTCTGGCAGTAGCCACAGAAAGCACTCGCGTCACTCTTGAGGTAATGCACTCGACTAGCGTTGTGAACTCTTCCGTACTTCTGTCGACCACAGAAAAATCTGGTAACAACTGTCCTTAAAATATTCGAGGTGTGTCAGAGAGGAATTCATTAAAATCATATAACTCTCTTAAAAAACAAAGACTATTCTGCGCGTTATCTTTTTGAAACCGTGTCAGACTGAAGTTTTCATAACTTGGGCATTGTTTGAAAACGATTTTGCAGTATTTGCATGGCAGCCGGTTTGTCGTGGGGAGGGTTTAATCGCTCATAGGATAGCTGCCTCTCGTCCAGCCCTTTTGCCTCCAGGAAGTGGGCGATGATCACGTGCACCTGCACCCGTGTACAAGCTGTCCCGTCAGAGGCAGCACGGCATCACCGCAATCTGATATTACCAGGCGGTGGAGCACTTTCGTTCGGTTCAAGCCTTTTTGAGATGCCCGTGAGCTAGTCAGCTGTGTTATTCAGATGCAGGTTAAGAACTTCGTTAGAATGCTGCTGCCCCACCGCTATGCACAAATAAGTTAGAATCGCGCACTTACACGAAGTGGACCACAATGCAAAACGTGCGCCGATTCTTAATATGAACGAGCTTCGCAGTTAAAGGCAAGATGAGCCGCTACAGACGGCAGCTTAGGCTGCATTGTTCCGCCGTGGTGGAGGACGTGGCCGTCGCAGTGTCTCTCCTGCCATGCGGAGCCGTCTGTGACCGCCAGAAGGTGGTCGGCCAGCTCTTAAGGCGCAAGGGTATGACTCTCGTGTGCTGCGTGACGGCGCATCCCGGAATTATGTGGTGCACCTCGGCCAGAGGCGCACTTGTCAGTGGGATCGGCTGAGCGTAATGCTCAGCGGTTCCTGCACGCGGTTTCATGATAGAGATCGACCATGCGAGGCTCGACAGAGCCTGCACTCTCGCGTACATCGCAACACAAATTCCCCACCCGACGCACGCAGTACATGTATAGACGATTAAAGTTGTGCTTGCATATCTGCGCTGCGACCTACACTGCGAAAAAATTCCGTGAATGTTACGTACAAACTCTCCATAACAGAACAAACGCTTGCTCTGTTGCATCTGAAATGGAGGGTCCATCCGTAACACATTCGTGAAGGTGGCTGGCCGTATTATGCATTTTCTGAAACGTATTACTCGCCGTAACTGTTGGCCCCCGGACTAGGCACCACATGACGTCCCATTTCCGATCTGTGTGGTTTACTCTTGTTCAACAATGTCCACAAACTAGCATGGCGAAAATGAGATTAACCCCATGTGCAAAGGTGAAGATCCGAGGGGGGGTGATAATCAAATTAGACCCAAGTGACGCATAATGTTGCTTCAACGTTGAGGGATTGCTAAAAATTGTGAGCAACATTAAATAGCAAAGGACTTACTTTGCTATAACTTTAAAAGAAGAACGTTGACTTCATAAAAAAATATTTTCATGATGTTGCTAACCACATGACAGGGTAACAATTAATAAATGCATTTAATAAATAATTTAGAAATGCAGCTTAATGAGGTCAAGAGATAAAAAAAATTTAGACACAGACAATGATTAGACAACTTCTCTAAATTGAAACTGAACACCAGCTGAAAATACATTACAAACATTACATACAAACATTACAAACAAGGTGAAAGCCGAATTTCCGTCTGCCGTTTGACAAGGAAACGAACCACTGAGAAAGCCAAAAGCATGGGCAAACAAATTTGTGAATGAAGTGCAATGTAGCAGTCACATCTTTGCTACACAACCATCAATCAAAAACGCTAACTCCTTCACGGATAACAAAAGCACAGGCACAACAAAATATTGCTAATTACAATGTTCAATTTATTAGGTACCTATAGCCGGCCATTCATGCCTGGTCTTCCTGCGGATAAATGAAACGCTGCAAAAAAGCAGTGAGCAGCCATAATTGCTGTAGTGACAAGGAGGATGTGCACCGTCGGTGCTGCTCCCTCATCCTGACTAGGAAATAATAGCTGTTTTTTTCTGGAATGTACTCTGGAAGCATGAATTTCCTATCCACCTTTATTTAGCTTGCACTGACACGACCCATCATGAACTCTGCAGCTTTGAGAAACATGCGGGCCAGTCGACAGCCACAGAAGACTGTAGAACCCTGCTAACTTGCAAAAAACCAGTGCTCAGAAAGAAAAATTATAAAAAAAAAACGAGGAGTTCCTTATACGCACTATGTTTTATATGGTACTAAGAATGCTGCTAAGACATGGCATGAATATTGTTTTTTTCTGCTCAGTTACAAACTTTCTTGCCTGTGCTAACATATTACTGCAATGTAAATAATGAAACATGCCAGCATTGCACAACATGCTGTAAGACTTACAAAATACACCCCCTGCAAGGCTACCACATGCCTCTTAGATGTGGTAATGTTTATATCTACCAAACTATCTAGACTAAAATGAGACACCAAGCCTCTGACATCTGGAGATGTGTACCTCCCATGCAATTAGAGTGATTGGAGATGCTCCTCATTGATGGCATTTCAGTTGCTAGGTGTGGAAGGACCGGATATGAAGGTGAACAACTAGACACCCACTTTTTAAGCAACGTCACAATGAGCAATGTGCCTTGGCTTTTCTTCCATCCAAAAAGTTTTATGTTCCATGTTTACGTAACTGCTTGCATGTGCTCATTTTGTCTTGCTGAGAGGTTCTTTTCTTTGTTAAACTAGCTTTAACTCTGACCTCAGTCTTCTGCACCTTCTGAATTTTTTGCTAGTGTTCACCTTAAGTCATGTGTAAGCTCACGCAGATCTCTACTTTTCTACGTTTCCAACTGTCACATCTTCTCTGCCTTCGTCATGTCCATCACTGCATCCGTCGCCTTGAAGTATAGTATGCTGTGTATAATCACCTTAACTAATCTGCCTATTACACATGTATTTTTGTTAGCCACCCACTCCTCTATCTGGCGCTGATAGGCCCTGAGAGTAAATAAATGAATTGTAGTCTAAGCTAAGTCTCAGCAAGCATGCATTATGTTCAGTTTATCTTACCATGTTGACCAGTAAAGAGTGGACAGAAAAAAGCTGCAAAGTAGAGCTTGACATGCCTCTCGGCCCTACACTGGAAAGCAGCAGGCAAGGCATTTGCAACCACTAACGACAACGGAACATGCCAAGTGTGAAGTAAATCAGTAGTGTTCCTCGCATTTATCACAAAGTATACTCTCTGCTCAGTTAATTATTACCCCCTTAGACATTCTGCAAGGAGTGCATACAATGATGTGTCACCACAATACAATGAGAATCATTAACCCTGTGCCAATACAACAGCAAAGAAATTTATGCCCAATAAATGCATTGCTTACATGCAACCAAGAGGCAAGAATGGGCCAACCTGGTACATATATGGAAAATAAGCTCAAAATTATAAAGAATGACATTTGAGCAGCCGCTCATTCCCCCACCCCCTCCCACAAAAAAATATGAAAAAGGGTCCTCTTCACGGAGACCGGTTCTGACCTTTGACCGAGTCGGACGTGTTTTTTGACGCTCCTTCGACTTCGGCCGGGCCTAGCTACGCCGTGCAGCAACCGGGTTGGGCCCGCATCGCCTGCACGTACGACCCGCAGGCAACGGACCTGGACCTAGGATAACGACCTCCCGTGGCCCCCCGGCCATGGAGCCCCACCAGGAGGCCCGCGGCCGCGGAATGCGCAAGCCTAGGACAGTGCCGGACGGACCTCGTTCGCAGAGCGCACGCCGCGACCGGTCTATCGATTCATCTCCGCTGCTAGAGAGATGGATAGAGTGCGTGCAACGCGCAACACAGCGCGCTGCCCTGACTCCGCAGACGGCGAAGGCAACGCTACGCACCTTGGCCCTTCCGCCACGTGCTGCTGCGATGGCGGCGCGCGCGGACCAACACGTGGGAGCCGCCATTGCCAGCCCGGTCCTGCAGCCACCACTCGGCGGCGGCTACATTCCAGAAGCGGTGGAAGCAGCTGTAGAAGAGCCAGAGGGGGACGACGCCATGGATCAAAGCACCCATCGCAAGCGGCGTCGTTCCACCCACTCTGAAGAGGGAGAGGGGAACAAAGGCAGCGGGGGCGAGGAATCTGCTGCTAAGCGCGAAGCGCTGCAGCTAACTGCACCTGTCTCACCTCCCCCTCCGCGTCCTGAGGGAGCGACCACAGGACAAAGAGCCAGGGAGGTGACAGCCGACAATGGCGTGTCTGCCAGTGCTGGCTGCTTTCCCCCTGCTCTCGCCGGAACGCAAGCCCCCACCCTGAGGGACCAGCTGCCGGTGACGACATCGGCTGACGCGGCGCAGAAGCCAGCAAACCCAGCACGTGACTCAGAGGCCGCAGCTGCGGCTCTCAGACGGAGCGCGGCGCACGCTGCCAGCGTGCCTGACAGCAACGAACGCCACGCCCCCCTAGCATCCTCATGCTCACTGGAGACCGCCAGCCTGATCCCCTGGCGCCAGGCTTCAACCCGAGCACAGCGAAGGCGTAAGGCTGCCCTGCAGAGAGCTGCTGCCGCTGTGGCGGTCCATGAGGAGCTCCACTGGACAGTCCTGTTCCGGCCAGCGGAACGCGGCGTGGCCATAAGCAGGGAACAGGGCTGGGAGATTGCTGAGGAGCTGGGCCCGCGCCCTGGCGTGCTGGCGGTTCGCGTTAACACGCGGCGGAACGTCGTGGCGGTGGACACCGGCTGCGCAGCTACCTTCGGCTCGCTTCTGGCCACGACTGTCATCCGTGGCCTGGCTGTGTGCGCCAGGGAGCCAGCTCCTCGCAACCAGTCCAGTGGGCTCGTGTTCGGCGTGGACGCGCGCCGCTCAGCGGACCAGCTGCTTGCCGCAGTGGAGTCGGCGGTGGCAGTGACGTCGGCGTCGCTGTCGGGAAGCACGCTGCTTCTCCGATTTGCGGCGCCGATCCCGCCGCCGCATGTGTTCATTTACAGGCGGCGCCTCGCTGTCCGGCCCTGCCGCCCGCGCCCACTGCAGTGTTCCCGCTGTTCCAGCCTGGGCCATGCCACCGAGGCCTGCAAAGCTGCTGCCCGCTGTGCCCACTGCGGTGCGCCACACGACACTGGAGCGTGCACCAGCGGAAAATCGCGCTGCTCAAATTGCGGCGGTCGACATCCTGCCACGGACCCTTCATGCCCCCACTGGCAACGAGAGAGGCATGTAGCCACGATTTTGGCTTCGTCAGAGGTGCCTCTCTCACGACGGGCCGTGCGCGCGGTTGTACGCGAAGAAACGGCTCCGCAGGCTGCACAGCAGCAACCAAGCAAGCGCAGCTATGCGCAGGTTGCGGGCCACAGCAAGCAGCAGCCTTCTCAGCAGCTCCGGCCTCAGAAGCAGCGGGGGCAGCATCCGAAGCAGCAGGCCGGTTCCCGCACCGCACCAGTGAGGCCCGCACCGACTACCTCCGGTGGCTCCCCTCTGGACGCACGCGACGCCTTAGTCGAGCGCCTGCAGGCCGCGCTGCGAGCACTAAGCGTGCTCCTGTCAGAGGGCTCCGAGGGTCGCCGCATCTGTGAGGAAGCGACAGGCCCTCCTGCACTAAACAGCCAACAACATGGCTAGTCGCCGGGCAGTACCCCGCATTCCCACAGTCCTGCAATGGAACGTCCGCTCCCTTGCAGCGCGATACGCTGAGCTCCGCTCACGCATAACATCCGAACAACCAGAGCTGATCGCGCTGCAGGAAACTTATGTTCGGCTGCGGGATGGGGAGCCCCAAAGGCGGCTGCCCAGCTACATCGGTTACCATTCACCAACGAAGTGTGAGGAGGAGTCATGTGCATCGATCCCCTGCGGCGACCCAGCCCATCGACCCGGGAAATCGCGGGCCTCCATTTATGTGCGACGCGACGTCCAGCACGCGCTCGTCGGCACGGCGGCGGCGACGAGTGACGTTCAGGAGTGCGTGGCAGTGACAGTGCGCGTCGGGGGTGTTGACACATCAGTGGCCAGTGTTTATGTGCGCCCAGCTGTGGCGTGGAACGCGCTGTGTTTTCGTGCAGTGTCGTCGTGTTGTGCCCCGCGCCAGCTCATAGTGGCAGCATACCAACACCCTGTGCACAACGTAACCAGCATACTCTGCCCTTTTTGCAGTTGTGAATCGGCTCAAGATATCCTGCGATACCCACCTTCGTCACCAAAAAGAAAAAGAAACAAGGGGGCGTCGCCGACTGCCCGAAAGCCTACCTGCGCATGCGAATTCGACAAGTGACAGCGCCGTAGCCAGCATCGCACTACAAGAAGGGACGCACGGACATCGTGGGACCTTTTGGCAGCAGTGGCAGCATACCAACACCCTGTGCACAACGTAACCAGCATACTCTGCCCTTTTTGCAGTTGTGAATCGGCTCAAGATATCCTGCGATACCCACCTTCGTCACCAAAAAGAAAAAGAAACAAGGGGGCGTCGCCGACTGCCCGAAAGCCTACCTGCGCATGCGAATTCGACAAGTGACAGCGCCGTAGCCAGCATCGCACTACAAGAAGGGACGCACGGACATCGTGGGACATTTTGGCAGCAGTGGCAGCATACCAACACCCTGTGCACAACGTAACCAGCATACTCTGCCCTTTTTGCAGTTGTGAATCGGCTCAAGATATCCTGCGATACCCACCTTCGTCACCAAAAAGAAAAAGAAACAAGGGGGCGTCGCCGACTGCCCGAAAGCCTACCTGCGCATGCGAATTCGACAAGTGACAGCGCCGTAGCCAGCATCGCACTACAAGAAGGGACGCACGGACATCGTGGGACCTTTTGGCAGCAGTGGCAGCATACCAACACCCTGTGCACAACGTAACCAGCATACTCTGTCCTTTTTGCAGTTGTGAATCGGCTCAAGATATCCTGCGATACCCACCTTCGTCACCAAAAAGAAAAAGAAACAAGGGGGCGTCGCCGACTGCCCGAAAGCCTACCTGCGCATGCGAATTCGACAAGTGACAGCGCCGTAGCCAGCATCGCACTACAAGAAGGGACGCACGGACATCGTGGGACCTTTTGGCAGCAGTGGCAGCATACCAACACCCTGTGCACAACGTAACCAGCATACTCTGCCCTTTTTGCAGGTTGGTCTCGAATTTGTCATTTTTTGCATAACAGATCGTACTTAGAGCCGCTGCCACTGCTGCCCACTATTCCTCCTTCTGAAAGTGTTACATGCTTGTGTTGTAATGAGGAATGTACGGAGAGTGAAGGGATACTTTGCTCGGAATGTAGTTACCGATATCACTTCGGAAACTGTTCGAATGTGTCTGAAAACACATTTAAGTCAAAGGGCGAGTCTTGGAGAAACGCATGGCGTTGTCCCACTTGTAGAACTAGTCGGTCGAGGGGTGCGCAAGAAAGCAAGCCCAAGACCGAACCCGACTTTTCAGCTCTTTTGGTTGCCCTGCATGAAAAGGTGGACGGACTCGTAACACTCAAGCATACTGTTGAAAGTATCGAACAATCAGTTCAGTTAATGTCCAGTCAGTATGACGAGATACTGGCACACATCCGTCGTCAGGACAAAGAAATAGGCGAGCTGAAGAAACGTGTTGACAAAATCGAAAACAGCGAAAAAACAAGTGATAAAGCTGATATCATGAAGGAAGTTGATCAGCTAGAATGGCAGACCAGGAAACTTAACCTTGAGTTTCATGGCATCCCCGTAACTGACAGAGAAAACCTGCTGTCAAAGGTAAATGAAGTAGCAAGAAAGATTAAGGTCCCGGAATTAACCGATAACGACATTGCTGCCATCCACAGGCTACCCGCGGCAAAGGGTAAGGTGCCAGGGATCATCGTCCGTTTTGTTAGGCAGTCGGTAAAGGAAGCAATTCTAAACCAAAGAAAGGAACTGAACACTCCAAATGAGCCACGCCACATCCTTGAGAACCTAACGAAAAGAAACAGAACATTGCTGTCCAACGTGAAAAGCTGGGCACTGATACATGGCTTCAAGTATGCGTGGCATCGAAATGGGAACGTCTACGTTCGTCAGACAGACGGTCAAAACGCTATCATCATTCGCCATCAAAGTGATTTAGATAAGCTTGCTTAGGTCCCTCGATCCCCGATTTTAACCATGGCTCCAAAGTTCACCATGGCTGACGCAAATTACGTTTTGCCATCAGATGTTTTGACGTTATCTGCCAAGGAATACTCTAATTTTCTTAAGTTTTTTCATCTCAATGTGCAATCCGCGAAAAATAAAGTCGCTGAACTTGAAACATTGTTCGCCGAATTCCAGTCCCAATTTGACTTTGTGATGTTAACGGAAACTTGGTATGTTGACAATTCAAACACCTTGAATTTGAATTTGTACAGTAATTTTCATCTGAACAGAACTGTCGGTCGAGGCGGTGGAGTTTCAATAATGGTAAAAAGGGAACTTTCGTGTGAACTTTTGTCGGCCTATTCATGCATCCATCCAGATTATGAAATTCTGTCATTAAGATACGACAAAACCATTGTTTCTGTTGTTTACCGCCCCCCATCTGGAGACCTTCGCAATTTCTTTGCCTTGTTGGAATCTTTTCTGGCCTTCGTTGGTGATAACATGTACGGTGTTGTACTTGGCGGTGACTTTAATATCAACATGCTAGCTGATACAGCAGCTAAGCGAGAAATGGAACAACTCATTCAGTCCTTCGGATGCACAAATGTTATCAGCTCTCCTACCCGCGTTACCACCACGTCTGTGACGCTTCTTGACTTATTCATAACAAATAGATACACATCATCATGCAAAGCCGGTGTAATATGCACAGATATTAGTGACCATAATGCCATATACTTCTGCGTTGAGAACAACAACGCACGTCCCAAGAGCGCACCTGTTTTTTACCAAGAAATAACACCTAAAACTTTAGAACTTTTTAGACACGTAATAAACAGCTTCGACTGGAGGAATGTCCTCCGAGAAACAGAACCGGATTCTGCATATAACTTATTCTTGAGTAATTTTGTGAGATTATATAATTCTACGTTCCCTCAGAAGCATCTAAGGCAGTCAAAAAAGATCCGTAAGCCATGGATAACACCTTGTTTGCTCACCAGAATCCTAGCAAAAGATAGGATGTACAAGAAGTTCCTAAAAACACGTGATCCCAATTTCTTTAAAGCATACAAAACTGTGCGTAACAAATTAAATAAAGACATCAGAGCTGCTAGAGATGAATATTGTCGCAATTCCTTCTCTAATCCAACATCAAGGACCGACATAACTTGGAAAAAGCTAAACATGTTAATAAAGCCTAGCAATCCAACTCAAGTTAAAACACTTATTCACCAAAATGAAGAATGGTCTGGCAAGAAGTTAGCAGATGGATTTAATGACTTTTTTGTGGAACTGAAAAGAAATGAATATGATGAAATGGCTTTGAATTACATAAAGTGCACCGTGGATCACACCTGTTTCTTAAGTCCTGTTACAGAGGCTGAGGTAGTGTCAGTATTTCTGGCATTAAATAACAGCGGAAGTAGCGAAGCTGACGGTATTAAGATTAAACCTGTGAAACATGTCCTCGACATAATTGCACCCTATATCACACATATATTTAACATTTGTCTAGTCAATGGCGTGTTTCCACAGAAGATGCAGACTGCGAAGGTAACAGTTGTATACAAAAAGGGAGATAAAAATGACTTTGCAAACTATAGGCCATTGTCAATATTGCCTGTTTTCTCCAAAGGGTTTGAAAAAATAATTTTGTCCCGGATGAATAACTTCTGTAATAAGCATAATATAATGACACCTTCACAATTTGGATTTCGGAAAAATCTGTCAACGGAACTCGCTTTGTTAGAACAAAAAGAATTCATTTTAAACTCTTTCGATGACAAATGCTTAGCTTTAGGAATATATGTAGATTTTTCGAAGGCCTTTGATCATCTTAACCACATGTTACTGCTTAAAAAGCTTCAGGTATATGGTTTCCGTGGACAATCCTTGTTACTTTTGAGCAGTTATCTAAAACATCGACAGCAGTATGTAGAATTAAACGGTCACCGATCAGATGTCAAAGCTATCTTATCTGGTGTGCCCCAAGGCAGCATCTTGGGCCCATTCCTTTTTAATATATATGTGAATGACATAACACAAATAGACAAAGAAACAAAAATTGTAATATATGCAGACGACACCACCTTGCTTTTTTCCGGGTCATGCGCCTCATCTATGATTGCAAAAGCAAACACAACGCTTACTCAACTTGAAAAGTGGACAAGATTTAATGCCCTCAAGATTAATACCTCAAAAACTAAAACTATTATTTTCCGCCCCAAGAACAAGAACATCCAAAATAATGATGGTATATTTCTTGATAATTTTAAAATAGATGTTGTTAGCTCTTTCAAAATACTAGGTGTATTTTTCAATGAGAAAATGACTTGGGACGAGCACATAAATTACATAGCATCTAAACTATCCCGTGTCATAGGAACAATTTACGCTCACAAAAACATTCTCCCTGTAAATGTGAAAATGCTTTTGTATAAGTCATTGTTCTGCTTGCATCTTAATTACTGTCACTTGGTATGGGGAAATACATCTTTCACAAACCTCCGAAAATTACTTACCCAACAAAAAAGAATTCTTAGAATAGTATATAATGTAGCATATGACCACCCATCCAAACCACTTTTCGAGAAAGGGGACATAATGCCAATTAATGATTTATATGCATACTACTTACTCTTTAAATACAAAACCGAAAATAAAAACAATACTCCTTTCATTGCCACACTGGCTTCATTATGCAAAAAACACGCATCGTACAAAACAAGAAACAACGAAATATGGCACATTTATGCATACAGAACAGGGTATGGCAAGCAGATGCTTAGGTATAGTCTACCGCACTATCTCAACCTCTGCCATAGTCACAACATGACTGTTGAGCACTCGAAAAAAAAAGAGTTGCAAAACTTTGTTTCAAGTATATGTAACCGGGTGTAACTTTGAATTGTAATTTCTGTAATTTTGTATAATTTTTGTGGTTGTTATTTTGTAACTTCTAAATTGTAATTCCTGTAATTGTGTTTAAATTTATGTTATTACAATTTTGCAATTTGTAATTTTTGTGTAATTTTGCCTTTACGTTTGATTTTTACGCGTTACAAAGTGTTACAGTTGTGTCAGAAAATAGGTTCTGTTCATGCTTCCTTTATTTCGTTAGTATTACTGCCACGTTTTTCTTTTTTTCTTTTTTTTCTTTCTTTTTTTAAGTTTTGCCGGTATGCTGTTATGTTGTCTGCATATTTTCCCTGTACAAGTTATATCTATTTTTGGGGAGGCGAGAGCTCGTCAAGCTACACCCCTAGCTTTTTCTCTCTGCCTCCCTCATCCTTGTGATGAAAAATAAAGGCATTATTATTATAGTTGGAGACTTCAACGCCCATCATTGTGCGTGGGGCAGTGCGCGCAACGACCGGCGCGGCGACGACCTGCATGACACAGCAACGCAGCTGGGACTCACTCCTCTCAACACTGGCCAGCCCACCTTCCGACGGCGTGGATCGTCAGGCTCCTGCATCGACGTTGCGTTCGCGACCAGCGGCATCGAGGCGATCTGGCGTCGTGCACCATCACTCTGGGGCTCGGATCACTTCTCCATCACCATAGAGCCCACTGCTAAAGAGGCGCGCCCCATGCGTACGTACGTAATCGTGAATTGGGGCCGCTTCCGCCAAGAGGTGGACGCCGCCGCTGCGTCCGGCGCCGATTACTTCACCAGTCTTGTCCGGAGCGCCCTCGCAGCCACGCGTCGCGCAGAGGTGCGGGCAGGTCAGCCAACACCCGACAATAAGCTGCTCGATCTGCGCGACAAAAGGGACAAGGCGGAGCGCAGGGCGCGACGGACGGACAAGCCAGAAGACTGGACGGTCTACAATCGGCTGGACGCAGCGGAGAGGCGTCACTCCAACAAGCTTTATCGACGGCAGTGGGCTTCTCTCTGCAACACGATGGAGAAGGATCGCAGCTCGCGGCGGCTCTTCACCACCCTGCGGCGCATCACTACACCTCAGGCGAACCCTCAGCCCCTGGCCGCTCTCGCCATCTCGAGCGGCCAAACAAACCAACAGCTGGCTGAGCAGTTCGCTGACCGATTTGCGCCACAGCGTCCCGCGAGCAGTGCAGTGACGACATCGGACCCCAGTTTTGACGCCAGGTACTCTTCCCCCGCCCCGGATGACGGCCCCTGCAACGCGCTCTTCACAGCGGCGGAACTGAACGACGCGCTGCACCACTGCACCCGCCGCTCATCGCCCGGGCCAGACGGGGTTACGTACCAGATGCTGCGCAACCTGGACGCGGAACAATGTCAAGTCCTCCTGCGGCAGCTCAACCTGGTGTGGGAACGCGGGGTGCTACCTGAGGAGTGGCGCACAGCGGTCGTCTGCCCGATACCGAAGCCAGGCCGCCCACCCACGGAGCTCAGCGGATACCGGCCAGTGGCGCTAACGTCGGCGGCATGCAAGCTGATGGAGCATATGGCGCTCCAACGCCTGCATGCGCGGGCCGCGGAGGCAGACTTGTTCGACGAGCGTCAGACAGGGTTTCGCGGGATGCGCTGCGCGGCAGATTCAATCGCGGACGTTGTCTCCGCACTCGAGCACGCCGTGGCGGCGCGGCAGGTAGCACTGCTCTTGCTGCTCGACGTGTCGAGTGCGTTTGACAACGTCCACCGTGCGGTAATTCTCGCGAGGCTGGAAGAGGCGGGCGTGGCCGGTCGTCTGTTGCGTTATGTGCAGGGGATCCTCAACGCGCGCACTATTCGCGTGCGCGTGGGAGCGGCTCTCTCTCAGCCCCGCCCGGTGGATCTAGGCGTGCCGCAGGGGTCGGTGTTGTCCCCGTTCCTCTTCAATGTGGCGATGTCGGCGGTGCCGGGCTGTCTGCCCACAGGCAACCGGCACCGCGTGTACATCTCCATATACGCGGACGACATCGCTCTGTGGTGCTTGGGACCTCCGGGCGAGGCTTCCCGCGTGAGAGACTGCCTCCAGGGGTCCCTTGACGCTATCGGCGACCGGTTGCGGGGCCTCGGCCTGGTGCTTTGCGCGGAGAAGACTGCAGCCATGGCCTGCGCAGCTCGCAGATGCGCCCGCCTGGTGCCGCTGACGTTGGCTGGGACGCCGCTGCTTTGGAAGAGCTCCGTGCGGTACCTCGGCCTGGAAATCGACCAGCGCCTCTCCTTCCGCCCCGCGGCGACCAGGGCCTGCCAGCAGATGAAGAGGACTACAGCCGCTGTGCACAAGCTCACCGCCCGGGGCCAGGGGATTTCTCAGCAGGCTGCGCTGCGCCTCTACAACGCCGCAGTCTTAGGGGCTATACTCTACGCGCTGCCCCTCGTCACGGTGCGCAAACCATCATGGAAGGCACTGGAGGTGCAGCATCGCAAAGCGCTGCGGACCTGCCTCGGTCTACCCGGAAACTCGCAATGCGAGGCGACACTGGCCGAGGCGGGCGCGTGGCCGCTGCAGCTACAGGCCACGCAGCGCTCGCTGCACCACATTGACCGCCTTCACCGCGCACCAGACGGCGCGGAACTCCTGCAGCGCCTTCGTCACTACCCGCGCTCAAGAATGGGCGCGGCACTGCAGGTATATGACCAGCTGACGCGCGCCACGCCCCCCTACGGCTTCTGCTCCCCCTGGCCCCTCACGACGGAGGTACAGCGAGAGATCGTCGGCATCGCGGGAAAACGCAGCACACCACTATGTGCAGTGCAGCAGCTAGCCGGAGCCGTCATCTACGAGCAACTGCGCGACCATCTGCTTGTGTTCACTGACGGCTCCGTGGTGAGCGAAAACTGCTCGCTCGCCGCAGCGGCCACCATCCCCGCCCTGCAGCTGCACCGCCAGCAAAGAGTGGCTTACCTGGGCTCTTCGACCACGGCGGAGCTACTGGGTCTTCGCCTGGGCTTGGACCTGGTGCTCACCCTTACTCCGCCGCCACCCAGGTGTGCTCTGCTGTGTGATTCCCGTGCCGCCCTCAGCCGCCTGCAGACTCCCGCCCGTGGCACCCCGTTGCTGTGCGCGTTACGCGAGCGCATTGAGCGCCTCGCGGAGCGCAGATGCAGTATTCGCGTGCAGTGGGTGCCCGGTCACTGCGGCATCCGCGGCAACGAGCAAGCCGACGAGCTCGCCACCGCCGCACATCAGCTTCCTCCCAGCGACGAGCCGCTCGCCCTGGAAGACGTGCGTGCGGTGATCTACGACCACCTCCGTCAGCAACACCCGGACCCTCGCATCGCGCGAGGAGAGCGCATTTCTCTCGTCGGCGCGCGCTCACTGTCGCGCCTCCAGCGGGCGATGATCATCCGAGTGCGCGTCGGCTGCGTGTGGCCCGGGGAAAGACGGGTGCGCCACGGACTTTCGCCGAGCGACGCGTGCGCTGAATGCGGCGCAGTGGAGATATTGGAGCACATGCTCCTTCGCTGTACCGCTTCTGCAGTGCCGCGTCGCGAGATGCTCGCGGCCTACAGGGCGCTGGGAATCATCCCGGACAGTCTCGAAGCGCTCCTGTGGCCGCGCGGCAGTGCGCGCACCCGTGACAGAACAATGGTGAGCCTCTGTGCGTTCATCGAGCAGGCGGACTTGACTCCCCGCTTGCTCTACGCCAGGTAGTGCACGCGCGACACGAACGCTCCGTGGGTGCTACCTCGGACGGTATACGCGGCCGGGCGCCCCACCCCGGCCGCTAGTGCAGTGTGCCGCGCGCGCGATTAATCCGAGACAGGACGCTACGTGCGCGCGGCTATGTACATACAGTTTACTTCTTGTGTAAGTGATTGTGCGCAGTGGCCGCTCGGGCGCACTTATTTTCGGACAATGCTTGGACATTAGCGCGCGAGCGGCGCGAACTTGATTACTTTTGTATTTTGTAAATAGTGTACAAAGCTCTACCCTGTCCTTTCTCGCTGTCGCTCCCCTCCATACTTCTCCTCACTATCCTCTCCCTTTCCCTTTCGTTTCCGCCGGCTGCAGCTCGGGTGCTTAAGATATTAGATAGCAATTGCCGCGGCCGGCAACACTCTTTTGCTTCACTTTTTATTTTTATTTTTTTTTTTAAATAAACCACTACCACCACCACCACCTCTTCACACGGCACGTTTGAAAGATGCGGCTGTAATATTTGCGAAAGTTCAACTACGTGTGAAATTCAGATATAAATAACGCCAACGCATGCGGTTGGAAGCGAGGCGCCAGGGCGCGGGCAAACAGTAATCGTCTTCAGGTATCGACTGGTTCCACCTCCTGAGGGCCGCTGCTCGACGAATACCACTCAAGGCCACGTTCACATCCAACAAGCTTGTAATAAACTTTAGACAGGTGTTTATCATGATGCAGCAGCAGCTCATCAGTGCTATTGGCCAGTGCTGAATTTTTTAGCTTGATAAACGCAATCATCCACCGAAACGTGTGTCGACTGTTCCTCGCCAGATTCTTGCAGTCCCACGAGGGTGAGCAGCTTTTCCGCCGGCTTCAAGTCTCCTCTTTCGTGCAGGGCCACTGGCATTGTAACGCACATTCTGCACGGTCGTTTTACTATGCATCGATGCCGCATGGGACAGCAAGCGGTTGTACACTCCAATGCGGCGTACGGGCCGCACACATACACACACCGTAACGACAATACAGCGCGCAGGACGCACGCAGCGAACACGGAAGAACAAAAACCGTTCTAAAGCACCTGTTCACTCAACACCACACACAATCCGCACATGGTTCCGACTGCGGGCTTCGCTAGCGCTTCGACTCGTCACGGCCAAGCTGCATGCACTGCGCTCTTGTGGTAACAACGCTCATGAAACGAAAAGAAAATTTTAATATGTAAAACGATTCAAATTGTCAGCTAAAAAAGCTACGGTAAAATTAAATACATCTGATATGTTTTCAAGGTGGTACGCTTTTGCGCCGTCAGCGATGTAAGCATGGATGCGAATACGCGAATGACGCTATGAATTTCCCGTGCAACTCTGCTAGCCACCATAGCCTATGCCATAGCTCTGCAAATGGCATCGTGCTCGGCGTTTTGCGCGGCTGACTTGCCCGCGTAAATTTTGCTTCCTCCGTGCACACATGCTTGGTGAGGTGAACGGTGGTCGGTACGAACAGTTTGAAGTTTAATCGACTGAAAATTGCTCAAGGAAAGTCAGCGGAATTGCATTTTTATTGTTTCTGTGCATCGCGAGTGACTGGCGGCAGCCACACGGCATCGTCTCCGGTTTGGTGAACTTGTGAGAAGGTGTGCAATTTGTTCTCAGATTTTGAAAGCGGTTCTTTGTTTCTATAGTAATCCTGTGTCTCGTCGCATGTTATGTTCACGGTAACATCAGCACAACGTGCATGCGCTTTCTGTCTCTATTTGAAGTAACATTGGTCGATGAGCGTAAACTTTTGGATTCAAATAAGCACAGGCTGTCCATGTTGGTAGTGCGTGTCGAATGTGCTTTGAGATCATTCTGCGCTCGAGATGGTCTTCTGATAATTTATTTATTACCAGGTATAGTCGAGATTTGGAACCGTTCATCCCACTGCAACAGTGCTGAAAAGGTGTTTTGTGTTCATGCATCTGCTGTCCTTAAACTTTTCGGTAATCATTCGCGTGGTTTCTTTTGATCTGGACAACCGGCTACTGTTGCTAGGGACGCCTCGCAGCAGAGCCCTTGGGGACGCCCAGTGGGTCAGCTGTTTGCCCAGGTGCAAAGTTACCTAAGGTACCATTCCAGACTTTTTTTTTCCTGTCCATCAATCTCATATTCCTTGCAAAAATTACAGTATGTAATTAGGCACTAAAAAATTGGTAACTTATACACATTTCAGGACAGTTGAGAGAAATGAAATTAAAATTGGTTTTTGAGGAAAGGAAATGGGGCAGTAACTGTGTCTCGGTGGGCTCCTGAACCTAAGGGAAGGAATAAACGAGGGAGTCTAGAGAAAAATGCACATGCAGCATCAGTATTCTCTCTGTAGACTTTTCGAGACCTGGATTCATTCCTTCCAGGACAGTGCCAAGCAGTAGGTGAACTGCACACAAATTTATTTTCCTCTGGTGCAAAGTAAAGAGTGAAAATGTTCTAAGACAAGTCTCTAGTCTGTTTCATTCTCACTGCATTTGCTCAAAGCATAATATGAAATGCTGTATTTCTTATACCCTGGTTTCCTTCACTTTGAGCAGTAGGTATTGACAATGAACATCAAGGCAACTCCACTCTCATTGCTTATTGCTGCTTTTAGGTTCCCTCCATGATTTTCTGTTTGCTCAGTCCTGTCCTTAACATATTTTCTTCTGCTGCTTAGCTTCGAACTATTGGCTAGGTTACATGGTTCTACTACTTCTATGTTCACTGTGAGGTTTGAGAGCTTGTTGCTTTGTTCTTTTTTTATAAGCATCTTTGTCTTCTCGAGGCTGATTGGCAGTCCGGAACAGAGACCACATGCATTGTTTATGTTAAGATGATGACATGATAGCCTAACACATCGTATCGTTGCCATTCGAGCCCCCTGTGTACTTGCTTTGTTGCACTGGGAGCAAAAAAGTTTAGTGGAAGTCGCAATGAGGCGCACTTTTGTTTAGACTAGTGCAAAGGTTTACTGTTGCTTCGAAGTATAGTGCTCCCACCTGTTGCGCACGAGCATTTAGATGGCTGTTAAATACTACTATCAAGGATTTAGCCATTGTAATGTCGCAGGTCTGTTGTGTAGGATTTCAGATCATTGTCTTGCACTGTCCCCGAAGCCTGTTGTGTGTCAGTTACGCCACTATGCTGTTGTATTTCTGTCCAGTGTAAAAAATATTTTCTGTGATTATGCTACACGCACAGGTTCATGGGGAAGTAAATATTTTGTGTCGCTTCAACCGGGTAATGCTTCAGAATGAACACATGCAAAAACCCATGCTGTTAAAAGCCTTGGCTTGTGTAACCCAAGTGTGAGGAGAATACTATTATGGCAGGGATTCTTGCATTGCAACCTTTTAAATTCCTTTTTTGTAAAAAGAATGACGTGAGGTTTCATGAGTTACAGCTCTCTTTCATTGCTTGCTCAGAGAAAGCGTTTATTGTAAGTAAGCAGTAGTCGCTTTTTTCTATTGTTCAAGCAGCAGCATCAGCATGCCTCATCATTTTTGTCTTGAATGACTGAAGGTGCTTCCAGAGCATTGCCTTCTTTTTTTCTTGTTGTTTATTCAGCATGCAATATTGTGTCTATAGATTGCTCTTTAGCATTATTTTGCGTTCTCCCAAGCAAATTTTAGGCGACGAAATTCAGAAACACCTTGTATTGGCCTTACATGCTCGCTATTAATGCAGAAGTAATTATATGCCACACTAAACACCAAATCTACATCCTTCAGAGTGGGTCTAGAAGCTTGTCTCCAGACTCTTGCCTTCAAGGAGTTCTTACAGGTTTCACATATCTGCTTGGTGTTGGAAGTGACAGCCTTTTCTACTTTGCAGCGAGGTATACATTTAGAAAGGGTTTATATATATATGTATTAGGTAGATCTCTTAACCAGAAACAGGAATCAGGCTAGCTGCATACGCAAGCTGAAATCACACAGGTGAAATATTTTGTCTTGTTCATAGGCGCTGTTTGCATTTCATTCCAGCCTGATTGTGCACTACTGCCATAGCAAGTACCCTATCTAAACG
Source organism: Amblyomma mixtum (assembly GCF_055824585.1). Taxonomy (NCBI): domain Eukaryota; kingdom Metazoa; phylum Arthropoda; class Arachnida; order Ixodida; family Ixodidae; genus Amblyomma; species Amblyomma mixtum. Next base: position 281,944,550 of record NC_143014.1, on the reverse strand, counting down.
AGACACTATCTTGTGGCAAATCATGCGCATATGTTTTAGACACGTGTATGAAGAAATGTGCAGCTACAAACATTGCATACTTGGTTATTCATAATGCTTTTTTTTCTCATGTGCATAGAACAATGTTCAGCTACATTGCTTGCTTTGTTGTTACTACTTCTATTTTTCCGCTAATATTAAACTACATATTAATCTCAGAGACCCGATGTTCGACTGAATGATCCTTCTGTGTCCCTCTAGGAAGGCAAAAGCATCACGCCTAGGGCTCATTCACCGCCCTTCATCCCTGTTTTGGTTTCAGTCGGTCAGTTATGCTATTAATGAATGTAATCACTTTATAGCACAAGTATATATGAAAATATATTTTGGGCTAAATGAGGTTAACAAGTTATCCACTGTGCACAATGGTCTGGTTGGTCTTGTACATCTTTACTTGGGTGTTAATGTTTCTTTTGTGGTTGCTGTCTAAATAACTTTGCCTGCCTATTGTATCCTATGTCCTTTTATGTTTTTTTATGCCTGTCTTCCTTCCTACTGGCTCTCTCCCTTTTCAGTCATTCCTTTTTCCTTTAAACTGGCGATTGGTCACAAGCCTGCTGTGGGAATGGCAGCTAACACTAGGCCCCTTTTTTTTCATTGAAGCTGCACTGCTAATATTAACACTAATAGTACTGTATCAGTATTTATGTGATACTGCATTTTTTGTTATGCATAAATAGTTGGCTAAGCCAATGGTAGCAGTGTTGAATATCACAATATATCATGCATATATCTTGCATGCAATATCAGTATCAGTTTATTCACTTTGGATGAAGGTTATTCAAACAGGGTGATAAAAGCATCTGGGCCCTTAGCAAGCTGCTAGTTCGGGCCCATGCAATAAGTGCACAAAATAGTGTGCCCAGGCGTCAGCATAAGAAAAAAAAAGTGTACATTTTATATGAATAGAAGATGTTACACAAAACTATATCAGTATATTCACTATTATGCTACCCTCTATTTCTTTCAGCTCGGCCGTTTGGCTGTAGATATTTTGTGCTGCTTTTCTAGTCTAGTCCACTCAAACTAAAACTTTGCTTTCTGTGTTGCAGGTAGAATCTACAATGAATGCCGCACTGCGTCTTGTAAGCAGGAGGCGGTGTTAATGGAGCCATGAACTTTTCTTGCGGATGACTGGTGTTGGCTTTATTATGCACTGAACCTCAAGTGTGAAGAGGAAAATGTCGTGTTGGATTTCTGCAGAGGTGAGACATCATGGTGAATCTACCAGTGCGAAAGACGAGACAAGAGACAAGACAGTCGCTGAGTCGCGGCCATAGTTTATTGAAGTGAATAGGGAATACATGAAGAGCCAAGCAACACCACAAACCACACAATTACAGATAAGCACACATGACAACATGAGTCAATGGCCCTGAACATTCCCCTGATCGAGATAGTCCAGCTCATTGCGTGTTAGTGCGATAGACAACACACTTGCACATTAGTCACCGAGTCGTAAGGTGTGTCTAGCCTCAATAATCTACCATTTAATCTTCTCTGAATTTACTGCCAAAATGTGTGCTGCCAAAAGGAAAGGGTAGCAGCCTTCAAATCCCTTGCAATATACAGAAAAGTTAGAACCCCTACCCTCTTGTGCTCCTGTAATCTTACATTGATACACCTTCCAGTTTGACCTATATAGACCGGACCACAAGATAGAGTGTCTGATACCATGTTCATTTTACAAGGTACATATACATTTCACACCACATGTGTACTTTTCTCTAGCCACATTCACAGAATTATTCTTGACAATTTTACATATTTTAAACAACTTATTAGGGGCCAAGAAAATCTCTTTTCCATCATACCTTCTGGCCGCATTTTTCAATTTGTACGACAATCTATGTGCGTACGGTAACACAACCGGTCTTTTGGCATCTCGCTGGCTGGCCCCGGCCTGATTGCGCCGGTCGCCGTGAAAAGCTTTCGGCTTCTTTAACAATTTATTGTATGCTCTTGCAATAACATGGTTAGGAAATCCTGCGTTCATTAACCTAAAATGTGCTCTTGGAAACTAGTCGTCATCAATTCTGAGCCCAGGCTTCACAGTCCAATGCTATCTTTCACTAGCTTGTAATAGCCAACCTGTGTCCAAGCAGCAGCTTAACACTCCTGGGTGAATATCACCAGCACACATGGTGTGTGCAGATCAAGGTAAGGTCCAGAAACCGCAGCTCTTTTTGTGGCGACATTTGCTCCAAGGTAAACCTAAGAATATGTTCACATCCCAAATTATCAGAACCTTTGTAAAAGACCAGAAAATCATCAACATAGCAAAAGATTTTTTCCCCCAGTCCATGCAAGTCCTTGACAATCATTCTATACACCCTACTTAAAATATCTCTTAGCACAAGGCCCATCTTCGAACCACTACATATCCAGATTTTTGAACACATACCACACTGCAGTACTCTACAGCTATGCTCTTAAAATAAATGCTATTCACTAGCATGCTCTTCAGATAAATTTCAGAAAAGGGTTCTTGCAAAATTTTGTCTGGTTATTTGCAAAAGCATTTGTCTACTTCGCATCTTGAAGATCCGTTTCTTATACTCAATTCGCAGCGTGGTTGAGTATCTGAAGAATGGCAATCCAGCAGATTGTCTGGTGGTTAGTGTCGATGTAGAACTATTTTATTCCATCCCGTATGAGGACCTTATGAAAAGCTTGTGAATGTGTATATCGGAGCACAATGATGAGCTTGTGTTTAGGAACAGGTGCGTAATAGTCTTTTTTTTGGACTTACCTGCTTTTATTTGAAGAGCATGTTTCTGGAGTATGGCTGTGCGGCATATGTTCAAAAGTCTAGTATATGTATCGATTGAATGCCTCTGTGCTAAGTAATATTCTCTTAAGCAGGGTGGATGGAGTGATTGCCAAGAACTTGCATGGGCTGGGGGAAAATCTTTCACTGCGTCTGATTTTCTGGTCTTTTACAAAAGGTTGCGATAGTGTGGGACCTGTGCATATTGCCAAGTTGTTTAAGGAGCAAGGCCTTTCTTTAACTTAGCATTTCCTTAGAGGAAATGTCCCATCAAAAAGAGCTGCGGTTTCTGGGCTTCACCTTGATGTTCTGCACATGCCATGTATGCTGCCGATATTCACCCCAGGAGGGTCAAGCAGCTACTTGACTATTGGCCGAATCATTCTAAGCTAGTGAAAGATAGCATTGCGTCATCTAGGCTAGGCTCGGTATTGATGAAGTGATGCTTTCACAGCATGACAAGTGGTCTCCATGAGCAGATTTTAATGCTTATGAAAGCATTATTCCCCAGCCATGCAGGAGTGTGTGATAAATTGTTAAAGCTGAGCATATAAGATTGATCAAGTTGGTCAGACATGCTAAAGGTAAGAATGGCATAGCATCATGTAACGAGGACAGCAGGAGAGCACACACGCATTAGTGCCAACCTTGGAGCAGATACAGAATCCAAGAGCGTGTGCTTGACATTCAGCGTTGGCAGTCAAGGATCGGGCTCATTCAATCTTGAATGTTCAAATCAGTGTTTTCTCATTTCCTTGACTGTCAGTGCTGATTGTCAAGCTCGTGCTCTTGGATTCTGTACACACTCCAAGGTTGGCACTTGTGCGTGTGCTTGTTGTCCTGCTGTCCTTATTACTTGATGCTGCGCCATTCTTCCCTTTAGCATGTTAAAGCTAAAACCCCTTCACAGGGATTGGCAAGATACGGCCGGGGCCAGCCATCGAGATACCAAAAGATCGACTGTGTTACTGTACATACGTAGATTGTCGCACAATTTGAAAAATGTGGTCAGAAGGTATGACGCAGAAATGGTGCTCTTGGCCCCTAATAAGTTCTCTACAAACTGTAAAATTGTTAAGAATAATTTTGTGAATTTGGTCCTGGAAAAGCATATGTGCCTTGTAAAATGTATGTGGTGCATCGGATACTGTTATCTTGGGGTTGGGTTTATGTTGGTCAAACTCGAAAGTGTGAATGTAAGACTACGGGAGCACAAGAGATATTTGGATATTGGTAGGGGTTCTAACTTATCTGTACATCGCAAGGACTGTGAAGGCTGCTAGCCATTCCTTTTGGCAACACTCATTTTGGCGATACATTCGGAGCAGATTAACCGGAAAATTATCGAGGCTAGACACATCTTATGACTCGGTGACAAATCTGTGAGTGTGCTGTCCATCGTGTTAATATGCAACGAGTTGGACTATCTAAATGAGAGGAAAGTTAAGAGCGATCTTTTACTCATGTTGTGGTATAGCATATCTGTAACTGTGTGGTTTGTGGTGTTATTTGGCTTTTCTATGTACTCCCTGTTTACTTCAATAAACTTCAGTTGCGAGTCAGCGCCTGCTTTGTCTCCTTTCTTGTCATTGTCTCGTGCTGGTATGTTGACGTACTTGCAGAGTAGATTCACTGAATTGTATACTTGCAGAGGCTTGTGAAGAAAACCCAGAGGAATTTTCTTTCCTTTGTCTGGAATGGAAGTTAAAAATTTTTTTTCGCGTAGCTAGATGGTTGCAGCATGAAATTCCATTCTGGAAGGGTAAACCCACTAAATTGTACATTTTGTGTGCAAGGGTACTGATGCTTGCATGAAACTGAAAACATTCGCCCAGGCTATCTGGCTAGCTTCCTTCTTCCTTGTGCCCAGATTTTTTTAAACAATACTTTGTCAGATTTATTTTGACCAGAATTTCTAACATGTTAATTACACCTCATTTTGTGATCATATACAACAAAATTAAAACATGATGATCACTGGTGTATGGTTTAGTCTGGGGTAGAATGATGAGAAGTACCTAGTATATAGTAAAATTTAATATTACTAGTCTAACATAAACAAAATTGCTCTTTTTTTTAGAGGAAAATTTTGCTACCAGGGAGTCGGAGCGGCATGGCATGATGAAGACTTGGACAGTGTGCATTCCAAAGTACCTGTATTCATGTCGGCACGAGAACTTGCGCACAGTGCTTCAAACAGTTGGTGAGTACCTTGGTGCTGTGCTTCTGCTTAGATAGGTAAATATTTGGTTTTAAATGTGCCTGAACAGCCAATTGGCCTAAACGAGTGCACACTAAGTCAATACAAACACCATGACGTGAACAGACATAATACAGAAAAATGGTCACAAATATGATGATAATAATAGTAAAGAAAAACAAGCATAATGATTAAACAATGAAAACCGCAAATTAGACAATATTTCTGTGTCATAAAAAGTTGAATTGTGTTATTTGCAAATGAGTCATTGGTGAAATGGCATGCATGTCGGGATAAAATCTATCATAGCATTTGGTGGTTTTTCCCTGAGGCACACGAAATCGCAGTGACATCAATAACGGCTCACAGTCAATAGAGCCGAGCACAACTTTATGTAGAAAATCCATGTCATAAAGGGTAGACATACCAAGGTCTGCTAGAAGAAAGTCGTAGTCTTAGAAACGACAGCGCTCAATATATCTATCACAAAGGATGCATACAATCTTCTGCTGAACATTTTCGATTTCATTGCCAGAGGTAACAGAGGCACTATTCTAAGCTACTGATGCAAACTCAAGACGTGGCATCACGAGAGCACAGTAGCCAAATTATGTTTTTAATCTGAATAAGAGTGTGTATCTGAAAATTTGAGCAAAAATTGAGTAGCATTTAGATATTCTTGCACGAAATACCACTGTTAAAATTGGTTATAAATGATATGTCTCACATGTACGCTTGTCTGCTGAATATAGTAAGCATGGCTTGCGACCTGAGTGCCTCCGATGTATGAAAAAAAATGGCCAGGTTACTGCATGACGCGTGGAGCAACCCAGTGTAGCACATTCAGGCTTCATGGAGTGGAGAATGAAGGCAGTAATAACTTTAAGAATAGAAAACATAGGACCAGGAAGCTGACAGAACACACTGACACTCGGTGCATAAAGGGCATTATGGAGTTGCCTGTCGTGTTGTGCAAGATGGAGGTCGCACAGACAGATGTTAAACATGAGTCGATGCAGATACCTTCTGTCATTACGTAGTACTCACTGCAGAACTCAACAAAAAAGAAGCAAAGGTAACAGCTGAGCATGGCCAGACTCTTGTGCTTTCCTCCGCAAGCAATCTGGAAGCGCAACTCTTCAAAGTCTTTTATGCTTTCGCTCGACATATACATCATCACTGCATGTGTCGAGGAAAAGTACATACCCTTAATGTCAAATGACATAGCACTTACAGGACTCAGTAACAGCTTACTTAGGTGTTCTGATGCATCTACAGGGCACCTTATGAGAGATTCTTAGCCTTCAGAGCACTCAATCTACAGGGCGCCTCATGAGAAATTCTTAGGCTTCAGAACACTCAGCCCTTGCAGAAATTGTTTCAAAGTTTGTTGCCACATGGACCTCTTCGTAATAATGACCCTAAAAGCGAGCCTTCCTTTAGTGTCACAAAAAAAGGCCTAGGACATGGGTCTTTTTTGCTCCTTCATTAGAACCAAAATGTTTGCGAGCGAGATCTTTCGCAGATATGGAATGATTTCACGAAATGTCAAAGAGAAGACTGAAGCTGTGCGAAGCAATACCAGCAACAGCCCTGCCGTGGTGGCTCAGTGGTTATGGCGCTCGGCTGCTGACCCGAAAGGCGCGGGTTCGATCCCGGCCGCGGCGGCCAAGTTTCGATGGAGGAGAAATTCTAGGGGCCCGTGTGCTGTGCGATGTCAGTGCACGTTAAAAAACCCCAGGTGGTCGAAATTTCCGGAGCCCTTCAACACGGCGTCCCTCATAGGCTGAGTTGCTTTGGGACGTTAAACCCTAATAACCAAACCAAGCGATACCAGTTATAAACACATCAGAGCTGTTGAAGAAGCTGAAAGATTCATGCCTTCATCCTTTTTCTACATCAGACACATGACTACACTTTGTCTTTCTGAGCCATCATTTTGAAAAGGTTAACATGGCAGCGGCCTTCGGTTAAATTTCTGCAAGGAGCCCTTTGTGGAAACTTAAGCATCTGTTCCTCGTGAGGCGCACTGCAGAGATATTTGAATACCTTAGTGAGCTGCAACCAGCACCTGTGGCTGCATTTTCACTGACATCATAGATTAGTACATTTTCGTGCAGATGCTGAGATAATAGAAACTATGACTGAAAGCATAACGTTTCGGGGAAGTATGCTTCCTGATTGCTTGTGGGCAAGTGCTGGGTAACCACCAATCCAATGGGTACAAGCTTTCTCCTCACCTGGTGCTCGTCTTCTTTAGGGTGAAATGCCTGCCAAATGGTTCATTGCCCCACCTTGAGATGAAGAAAATACCTTGTGCCATGGTGCTCTTTGTCCTCAGATTCCCTCGCGCCATCAAAAATCACAATCATCATCATGCTTGTGGACAAGTGTCTGGCCTTTTTCAGATGTTACCAATGTTACTTGCTCACTAAGTTGTGCATTGAGTACTATGTAATGAAAGGCATCTGCATTGAATTGTATTTGGCACCCATCCTTAGCTACTTTCTATTTGCACAAAATTGTAGACAACCGTAAAGACTTTCATGCACACAGTGGTGTCCGAGTAAGCACATTTTGTCTGCTTCTTCCAGGCCCTGTGATTTTTGCTGTTTACTGTTATGAGAAATGAATTTTAGGCAATGAATCATATTGGTTTGGTTCTCAGTAAATGGCTTTTACAAGCTTCTACGAAAGCCGATTGTTCAATAGCGGATGGTTCAAATGTATTTGTGAAATTTATAATAGGTGTTGTGTGGCTACTAAATGAGGATTTTTTTCTCTTTTCAGATGGATCCGACAGCAATGTTTAGAGGTACAATGTGTGCAATTTGTCATGAAAATAAAACGTATGTACTTGTACTCAACCAAACACTTGCCACTCTTTCATTCTAAGTTGCATTCTTTGTACGTGTGCAATACATAAAATGCATGAAAGTCTTGTACATAATACTTATTTCCTCGGCCTCTGGACTGCTATATCTGCAGTGAACGTTCTGGGCAGAAGCTATACACAGATGCATGTGCATGTACTACTGAAAGTATTATCGAGAGCAAAAATAACAGACCCCTGCCAGCGCGTGCCGATCCGCGCCAAACTGCATGCAAGCGCCGATTGACGAAGCACTCCAGATGCTGAGACGAGCGCAGTGGCACGCAATGCGTAGCGCCCCTCGAGATGGGCGCACGCCACTGCGCTGGTCTCGGCACTAGGAGCACTTCGTCAGGCGGTGCTCGCATGCAGTTTGGCGCGGATCGGCGCGCGCTGGCAGGGGTCTATTATTTTTGCTCTCGATAGTACATAATTACAATGCAGATTATTTCCGTTCTAGATCAGATGACTTCCAAGTGAACGGAGGAAGTATGTATACACATTACGGGACCTTTAATAAGAACACAACAGAAGCATTCGTTGCAAAGAAACTATTTCATTCTCGTTCATAGCATAGCGTAATTTTCCGTTACCAAGAATGTGACAGCCGTCGGACGGAGTCGCTGTATTCATGTTGCGGAAACCCTCCGGCAACGCATTACCAGCGGGTTTCTCTGTACTGAGGAGCATTTTTTTTACAGTGTACTCGAGAGGCCACGCGTCTGCCTCTGAAATATTAAGCGTCGCTGCGTGTCGTGCGATTTGAGGTGTCTATGCGTTGATTGCCGGAGCATCGCCAGTGCCAAGGCCTACAGTACGGAGCTGAATGTCGTGGCCATGCCGCTGAGCGCAAAGGGAGCTTGCGCACTGTGAGGACCTACCAACTGACAAGCCCCCGCAACTCCTTCGCTGTCGGAAGTAGCATGAGACAGTGGTCTTCGTTATCCCTCTGAGGTATATCATCGTCGTCTGCCAAGGCTGGTGATTCCCCCCCTACGTGCAGACGGTCGATGTGTAATGTCGCTGATGCACACAGATGTTCGAACAAAGGAATAGCGAGTTACAAAACTAAGCAAGATACCTGCTTCACAGTCACCTCATTGACAGTACCACGTGCGAGTTTCCTTTTAGAAGCTCAGTGTTTTTCCCAGCCGGTCAGATTGAAACTCAGAGGCAGCAGAATTGACATATGGCACTGCTTCTTATTCGCTCAAAGACCGGGCAAACGTTCCATTTAACCGTTGCTCACCTGGGTGGATCGGACGGCGACGGCTCTGGTAAGCATGGTTATCCGATCTGACGCCTTTCCAAGTCGTATAGATCATCAGATTCCGTATGACGGTGGCGGTACATCGTCGCAGAACTAGTTCTGGGACGTTGCTCATCTATTGCTTTGTGTGAACGTAAACACACTCCTTGCTAAGCCACTCAGGACATGAACTACAAAGCATGATCAATGAGTTAGACAGGCAGAGCAGAACGGTGGGGCTAAAAATTAACGTGCAGAAAACCAAAGTAATGTTCAACAGCCTGGGAAGAGAACAGCAGTTCGCAATTGGTAGCGAGGTGCTGGAAGTAGCAAGACAATATGTCTACTTAGGGAAGGTAGTGACCACTGATCCTGATCATGAGAGGGAAATAACTAGAAGAATAAGAATGGGGTGGAGCGCATATGGCAGGTTCTCCCAGATCATGAACAGCAGTTTACCAATATCCCTCAAGAGAAAAGTATACAACAGGTGTATATTAACGGTACTCACCTATGGGGCAGAAACGTGGAGGTTAACGAAAAGGGTTCCCTTTAAATTAAGGAGAACGCAGCGAGCTATGCAAAAGAAAAAATATCGGTGTAACATTAAGAGATCGGAAGCGGCGGAGTGAGTGTGAGAACAAACGCGGGTTAATGACATCCTAGTCGAAATCAAGAGGTATAAATGGGCTTGGGCAGGGCATGTAATGTGAAGGCAAGAAAACCGCTGGTCCTTAAGGGTAAGGGAAATGATTCCAAGACAAAGCAAGCGTAGCAGGGGCGGCAGAAAGTTGGGTGGACGGATGAGATTAAGAAATGTGCGTTGCTACGGTGGCCGCAACTGGCAAAGGTCAGGGCTGATTGGAGAGACATGGGGGAGGCCTTTTCCCTGCAGAGGGCGTAGTCAGGCTGATGATGATGATGCTCACTCCACACCCTTTTACATAGCGAACGGGGCATAACGCGATTTCCGGCGGTTGCGAGAGTGCCGTCGGATCAGCATACGCAGTTGTGGCGAGGCGCAGTGAGTCACGTGATTCGATAGTTGCGAGGGTGCTATGCCAGCAAGCGCTGTTGGCTCAACGCGCAGTTGTGCCGACGCGTGGAGACTCATGTGGAGGGACGTCCGAGCCAAGACTCCGCTCCTCCTGGTTTCAAGGTCAAATTTCATAGCCACATGACCTTCAACTTTGTTCCGAAGAAATAGAGCTTTCGCTCTGAAAATAGAAACTTTTGAAAGACTAAGAAGCAGTTTTCAAGCCCGAGATGCCGCTAAAGTCTTCACTTAGGAAGGCAGGTGTTTCAGTCACGAATAGTGCTTCAAGCTAAAAATAACTGAAAGGTTCCGAGTAGCGACCGAAAGCGCGTTTTGTTTGAACGCACGCAGCCATTCACCAATCATCGCTCACCAGAAGTATCCCCTAGGTATCGATGGTGGTTTCGAAAAGTACCTTCCTTGACCACTGACTGGCACACGCTGGAGCCAATAAAGTTGGGCTGCAGGGCAGCCGTACTTTAATCAGCGTTGGCATGGCAGGATCAACACAGGCCCGCCATGTGTTGCTCTACTTTATTCATCCAGCTTTCAGGTAGGATGCTCGACGTGCAGGACATAGCATGCTTTCGACAAACTTTGTTGTGAAGCCGCCAGTACGCGCGTTAACACGTTTTGCTTGCTACACGGGACACGACAACATCGCATTCGGGGGATTGTGCTAAAGCTTCTGACCGTCCCCGGCATCTGTTCATTTTTCGTTGTTCTCTTTCGTTGTATTCTCTTCATATGACGTGATAGCAGCTGATAGGTGGCGCCAGCCGTACAAGAGAAAGAGAGGAAGAAGCGAAAAGAATGTATAAATACCTCCTTCGGCCAGCAAAGTTTCTGCCACAAGTCTAGCGTGGGTCCTGTTGGGTTTCTCTGGCTGCGTCTATGCATATGCGCTATAGTAGACACGTGGGGGGGGGGGTTATGATCAAGAACGAAAGCTTCGTAGGTATTCTAAAGATTGTTCTTGGTATTTGGGCGCTCTGTTTACCCAATAATGGTTACATAAACAATAACCATGGCGTTGAGCCGCGATAGTTTTTGTGAACCCCGCGACAGTGGATGCTCCGTTTTATACTGCCGCCACCGAGTTGCTTATTCTTTCCGGGCACAAGCTAGCTGCAAGCCTTGTCTGGAGAACCGTCTCTGCCTGTCGTGACCACCACGTGACACGATATATTTGTGTCAGGAAAGGTTAGCCCTTGCCCTCAGCTTTAAGGACTTTTTGCTCCGCAGGAGTACATGTGCAGTCCAAAACATGGTTGAGAAGCGAACCCTGTTGCTAGGTTATTTTTCGCAAACAGACACGCACACACACACGGTGGTGCACACGCGGAGGCGCAGACACGCCCACACACGGACCTGGCCGCACGCAAACGCACCCCCCCACACGCACACACACTAACACGCACGCACAAACAGATGCACGAGCACACACACGCAGTCGTGCACGCATACACACACACACACACACACACACACACACACACACACACACACACACACACACACACACACACACACACACACACACACACACACACACTCGTGAACAAGCACAGACCCGCGCACACGCACACACACACACGTACGCAAGCATACACACGCAGATGCATGCGGACACGCACCAAACCACGCGCACACTCGCGTACTTACACACACACGCGCACACACACGCGCACCCACAGAGACGTGCGTACATGCACACAAGCACATTCAGGCCCACAGACACATACACATGCGCGCGCAGACACGCAGATGTACACAGGCACGCGCCCAAACACACACGTATACACATACAGAAAAGACACACGCGCGCGCACATCACACACCGACGCGCACGCATATGCACACGCACGCAGATACACACGCATGCGAGCACTCACGCACTCATTAAAACACACACGCACTCGCACACGCACAGAAACAGACTGGCACACGCGCGCACTCACTAACACTCACACGCAGACACAAACACGCACACACACAACACACATAGACACACGAACAAACAGACATACAGCCGCCGCGGTGGCTCAGTGGCTATGGTGCTCGGTTGCTGACCCAAAAGACGCGGGTTCGATCCCGGCCGCGGCGGCTGGAATTTCTTTGGAGGAGAAATTCTAGAGGCCCGTGTACTGTGCGATGTCAGTGCACGTTAAAGAACCCCAGGTGGTCGAAATTTCCGGAGCCCTCCACTACGGCGTCTCTCATAGCCTTAGTCGCTTTGGGACGTTAAACCCCATAAACCAACCAAACCAACCAACCAAACAGACATACGCAGGCAAGTACTCATGGATTCACGCACACACACACACGTAAACATACGCACACACTCACGCACGTACATCCACACACGCACAACATACACACACGCAGGTATGGAGGAACCCATCCAAATTTTCTCGAATCAGAAACCCGCTACAAACCTCATTTTCATAACATGTCAGAGTATGCAGCGACAAAAGTTTGTCTGCCCTGCGCACTCTGCACACTGCACCCCTCACTGTCAGCCGTGCTTTTATAACATACAAAATTTAGCTTTCTCGTAGCTTGCGCATTAGACGAATAGTAGTATAAGTTTTGCTCGGTCGGTCTTCCCTGGTCCGGGAACCCGATGACCAAGTCCGCTTGACAGACTTGGTAAATGACCTGGCGCTGTAAAGGCAGCTCTGGGTTATCTAACTTCGCCTCCCACGGCTCGTAGCCAATCTTTGCGTTGTTATATATTAATGCGGAAGCATTGTATGGCTATGTAGGCAGTTTCGGCGTGGACTGCATAATCTCGGTCCTATAACAGAGGAATTAGTTGGTACATCGGAAAAAGAATGGTATCGTCGGATAGAGCAACCAAAGAGGGTGTTCAAGTGGCAAAATGGTTAAGGTGGGTTAATTAGCAAATCAATTAAAGGCAGAAATGTCTAAAAGTGAGTGAGGCCGGAGCAAAAGTGGCGCCAGATTTGAAAACGCCGGTAGCGTGGCACGACGTGACCAGAAGTGTGGGCGGAGCAAACCATAGCGCAAAATTTGAAAACGAAGCATGGCGCGAAGGTTGAAAACTCAGATGGGCAATTTATTGAACTTGATGATCCTGTGGGATGATTGATCCTGTGGGACTGCAAAATAGAGCCACCTCCGGGTGATCTAGTTACAGCTCCTTCTCTCGAGCGGTGGGAGACCGTGCTGGCTAGCTCTGACCCCAGAACGCAAGTTTTGGCGGTGGAGTGGGCTGACAAAGTCGTCGAGGGCTATGTACTCTCGACCACTTAACGCGACCTCTTGCCAAGCTCTTCCCGGCGAATAAAATGTTTTACAATCAATGAACTTGATGAAGTAAGACAACTGTGGTATCGATAAGGTATCAATAGGTCATTGATAACTGAACAATAACAGATCGATAAGTGATTGACTTCCAGTTTCAGGGCCTAGACTTCCGATCACGAGTCTCAGTTGACGTGAAAAATGTGGAAGTGTTACGTTGACGTCTTGATGTGACACCATACCGTTTGACGTCATATATTGTGACGCCATGCTTACGCATTTCTCCAGTGCGGGAACCTCAATGATCTTTAACGTTTTATCGAGTTCGAGTTGTGCTTGATCGTTCGAGACCACGTGGAGGACATTCGATGTCTCTGCACAGGCCTGCTCTCGTCCCTAAGATATTTGTCTGGCCAAATCACTGTATCGCGCGAAGTTGCGGAATATCCACGCCTGCAAGTTTCCCCAAATTTTGGGTTCTGTTCTGTGAAGGCTTTGTGGGGAGGGGAAAATTTCCAGCGACTGAGTTTATGAAACTCCATAATTTTTCCGTTTGTCTGGGGGATGGAGGGTGCGAGGTCGGGCGCCGACGGGGATCGGAAAGTGTCGCCTGTCCGGTCGGTCGCCTCGTAGGATGCCTCATAGGATGCTGTGGCGGAAGCACGTTGCGAGGGCTATCGCGAATTCTTTGGCGTCGGCAAAGGTGGTGTGGCTCTCAACTGACGCGCTGGCAACCTTTTCTCCGAAGGCGGTGTGGACCGAGGATACAGCCGTCGCTCGTTTCGGCCTGGCGCCTCGCCAGCGCATTATAGTAGTACCGACACAAACTTCTGGGTGTCTTTTTTTTTTGCCTCGAAAGACATCGAATGCACAAATAATTGATATTGAATAAAACAACTCTAAAATAGCTCACGGACTGGTGAACGGCTCTGTAAAATTATGGAAAAATCAAACTTTCAAAATTGCGCCAAACCATGCCAACCACAAGAAAGAAGACGAGACACAGGCGCTTCAGTTATGCTCCAACAAGCCCAAAAGGACATGTTAATGCACTACTTACCGCTGCGCTAAAAGCTGTCACCGCAGTAAAGTCTATCGCTTACCGGTATTACTTGTGCTTATCTACTCGCCTCCGCTCTCGGACCGTTCGCATTTCAACGTACTTCCCTGAGAACTCTTTTTACACGAAGCTGTCAAACTGCAACACATGCGCCCTTAGCACCAGTCTCTTTCTACCGATGCCGAAAGGGGTTTTGGAAGTTCAAGTGCTGTTCGTTATTATTTAAGATTCGTGCATGATGTGATATCCTTATACGCAAACAAAATTGATGCATAGAGGCGGTTTTAAATATAAAGGCAATCAGTTTCATTATGCGGTGTCCAGACTTACCACCGTGGAGTCGATACGGGCTTTAAATCTCTGGAGAGGAGGAGAAACTGCTCACACCACCACACTTTACGGAATTCGTAGGGGGACAACAAAAGCCTCGATGCGCCGCCATGGAGTTTAAATGACAATGGTGGTGAGCATATTATCGACAATACTGAAACAAAAATATTAATGAAATAGTTTAAGTTGCTTTCGTGGTTTCCGCTCCTTGTGTCCCATCCTTCGCGATCTTATAAGTATGAACGAAAGCGGTGGTGTTCAATTTCTGAGGGTGTGATGGTTACGGTAATATCGGAAGTGTTTCATACCACCTCTTAGTCATCTGATACAGCTTTATTATTTGGAGTTCAGCAATTTCTGAGAGACATTTACGCTTCTGTAACTTTTGTCGTCCTCCACCGCGAGGGGGTTGCATCTAGATCTTCCGAGCTGTTCTCTCGTCTGAGTTTTCTTTCTTTTGACATCGCCAGATGTCATCGGAGACTTCATGCCTATAACCACTACGGGCTGAAGCAGAAACTGTGCAGCTCTTTGAGGCGCGTGCCCCTCCTGCGAAGCCCTCGCAGTTACGTGAGAACGTCCGGTCGAACTCTCGTATCTGGGAGGTCAGTTGAAGATTGCTGTGAGGCCCATTCTAGCCGGTATCCAGCACAGGTCCAGGGACTAGGAAATGGATAATGAATTGGGCTTGCGATTCAGACACCGTTGACCACCGGCCGGCTTTGGTGACGTTGGTACCACTCAGCCGGCAGCGCAAAGAGCTCATTCTCGTCGGCGCCTTCTGCTCGAGTTGAGGGATAGTGAGCATAATCACGTGTATAAAGCTTCCCTCTGATGGCTGCCTGGTAGGCCACACTTCAGTTGTTATGCCTCAAGTTATTCAATTCAGGGGCACTACAGCGATATGAGGCACACTGAAATCGAGTAAAAAGAGACTTTCAGTAAAATTTGGACACAGCAACTAAAATGTTTCGACTCAGCAGGAGCTCGGCAATTGAGAAATAATGTAAAAGGGCGAACATACAAAGCATTCCAGCTAATTTTCGCCAAAGTTTGAAAGAGGACAACTTAAGACACGAAGAATTGAGTTGTGCAGGGTTGCAGCAAAAGGTATTGCAAAATCCACATATATTTTAAAACGGCACAATATGGGAATTTCTCCACAAAGATAAATTGGCTATATTTGGCATTGTTAAATTTAACGCAAAATCCTGTGCGCAAAATTTGTTGAGCATGTTAAGAAATGCCTGTTGAGTTTTTTTTTCCTTTATTGTAACTTTAGAGTAGTTACTTTTTTAAGCTTAAAATAAAGCCTACAAAGTTTAGAAACTGTCACGCCACTAGCCGTTTTCGCATCGCGATGTTAGCACTGTTAGCACCCTCACACGCTTACGTATTTAAGGAACTTAGTTACGAAAGCTGCAACGAATTAAATGACCATCAGTCAACGCGACTGTTCACGGATAATTGTGGACACTTCACTTCGTTAGAATTATGAACCTGCCGCAGAAGAATGATCCAGTCGTCGCCGTTTAACGGCATAGCGCGGATAATTTCTTTGGAGAGAAAAATGGCTGCGCACCTCGCGACGAAGCGTCCTGCAGCGCATGGGCGTTCCACTCAGGAAGAGCCGCCATTATTGTTCGGTCATGGTCTCGGCATGCCCATGTGCCTCTCACGCGCTGCGCTGCTTCATATTCAAGTGATTGCGACGTCGGGACTCTACTCAGGTGCGTCAAAGAGGTAAAGATGCGTCGAAGAATGTAACGAAGTGGGTATGAGGGTAGGGTGGGCCGGCAATTATTAATGAAATGAGTTAACTGTTCGCTGATTCCACAAAGAATAATCATGACAAGTCAGTGCATGAAGAAGAGGAAAGTGTACAGTGGTGTCCCCTGGCACCAAATGTCGCACTAAACCTAGCGCGTGGAGTCACCTGATGGATTATAGTCACGGCAGTTGTATGTGCGCACGCCTGTAAGTGCCTATATCTAAAAACAGGAAATATGCAGGGGCCTGTATACTTGCTCCAAATTGGCCACCCCCACTGCCGTTTGCACAGAGCAGGAAGGTGAAATAATTATAGGAGAGAGGAGAAGCGGGAAGAACACACGCGCGACGCAGCCATGGCGTGCGCTGCAGCGAATCCAATTGCTGTGTGAAACTCAGACACCCTGCATGTACACGTGTGCCGTTGTATTTAGGGCGATCGGCTACTGAGTTCGCAGGACGTGGATTCAATACTGGCCGCGGCGGCAGCGATTGTATGAAGGAGATACGCAAAAGTGGTAGGGGTTTAACGTACTTAAACCGAGTAGACGTCTGAAATCGGGTGTTCATTTTTCAATTAGAGGGGACTCTACTAATCTCCGCCTTAGGGGTATGAGTCAATAGCTTTAGGGGCTTAATGCACATAGATGCAGATCTGGTCATTCCCTACTTAACATTCACAGATGGCTGTGAGCCCGCATACGACTATCAGCGTAGTAACGCAGCGGTTAAGCGATGCGCCACTGCATTGGCAGGCGGCTGTTTCTATCACAGCCACCGGCAGGGATTTCTTTATTTATCGTTGGGAAAGCTACACTACGCGAGTCGCCGAGCCGTATCGTGGAACTGAGGCAAGATCATACTGCGCATGCGTGAGGAGCAGTGACGTCACACGGCGCACAGTTGGCGTGCCTCACCGTCGCCGCGCGGGTGACTCATAGGTGCCGCCGCCCCGCTCGCCAGTTGCGCATGCGCAGTAGTGGCGCAAAGCTAGCGTGCCGGGGCATACGCCGCTGCCGCGCGCTCTCCATCGCCTCTCTCTCTCTCTCCTCGTTGCTTTAGCAATCCTCCAGGTTTAACCAGAGCTAAACCACTGCCAATTTTATTTTAAGTATTTACAACATACTGCTAGGCTCATTTGAGGCTGTTGCAGGTTTGGGACGTATTATAGCACGAAGGGAACAGAAACAGTGAAAATAGCGAAAGGAAAATGAAATCTCAAGAATCCAACTGTTAATCAGAATGTCGAACAGGGGTTAGGCTTGGTTTGTGGGTTTTATGTCCCAATGCGACCCAGGCTCTGAGAGACGCCACAGTGAAGGGCTCCGGAAATTTCGACCACCTGGGGTTCTTTAACGTGCACTGACATCGCACAGTACTGGGGCTGCTACAATTTCGCCTCCATCGAAATTCGACAGCTGCGGCCGGGATCGAACCCGCGTATTTCGGGTCAGCAGTTGAGCGGCATAACTACTGAGCCACGGCGGCGGCTTACACAGGGGTTAAGTTTTAAGCGAACAGAAGAAACAAAACGAAAACACATTATCAAACTCCAGTCGCAGAAATTTAACGCTACCCATGTTGCGACGCATTTAGTGTGACCCATGCCGCTCTTCCCGAGGAACCTGTTGCGCAGCTGTCTCGGCGCTCCTCCGAACTTACACGAGTTGCTACCCGAGGTTACCCGAGCAACTCGGGTAAGCTCGGCTTGCAACTCGGGTTGCTAAGCAACGGCACAAGATTGTATGTGCGGTGGTAAAATTCTTAGTTGGTGAGCGTAGGACTGCAGGGTGTCGAACCGGCATTTTTTCGGGTTCGGTTCGGGTTCGGATTCACGCCTTTCGGGTTCAGTTCCGGGTTCGACTCCAGAGGGCCATTCTGTTCCGGTTCGAACCGGTTCGGACCTTCTCGAACCGGTTCAAACGGGTTCAAACGGGTTCAGGACAAAACAAAATTAGAACGCAGATGGGTTTCAGTCAACCTTGCTATGCATTTTCTTTTTTCTGGCACATCGGTATACAAAATAAAAAAATGCAAAGATTTGTTTACGAGAACATAAAACTGGGCTAGTTGGTAAGGTTTCATGCTTAAGCAGCGCAGTAAACGGGACAAAAGGAAGACTGGAGACGACACAGACGCTGACTAAAAACTGGTTAGCACATTCTCGGAAAAGTATATGAATGTGCAGGTCACAGTGAACAATCCAAAAAACAGAAGAGCTAAAATTAAAACTAAAAAACCATACTGCGCATGAATATCATAGTCTAGTCATGACACCTTTTTCAATATAATTCGAAGACTATATTCCATAGTAGACGGCACTCTCCTATCTCCTGGACCTCACACAGTTGCCACGAAAGCCTGACTCCTTATCTACAAAATTGATGGATGGTGAAGCAACACGCTCATCTCCTTCCTTCCTGATCATAAAGGCCTCCACCATCTCTCTACAATTTCGATCAGGGTAATTAAACAGGAGACCTGTATTTCTAAGTGGGGAAGCAGAGGGCATTTGTTCGAACATCACAGATGGGTGAAATAAGTAGCGGTGTCGTACAACTTGGCTTTGCACTGCAGAAAGTGCAACGATTGCTTCCCTCAGTAGAGAAGACAAGTGTCCTGCTTAATAACCCTGTTTGCATTTGTAGGGAGTTGGTCGAGGCCTTTATGATCAAGAAGGAAGCAGATGAGTGTGTTGCTTCATCATCTGTCAATTTTGTATATAAGGAGTCAGGCTTTCTTGGCAATTGTGTGAGGTTCAGGAGATAGGAGAGTGCCGTCTACTATGGAAGATAGCCTTCGAATTTCGTTGAAAAGGACACCATGACTCGACTGTGATGTGCATGCGCAGTATGGTTTTTAAGTTTTGCCCTTTGTTCTTCTGTTTTTGGGGGTTGTTCCCTGTGTCCTGCGCCTTTATATACTTTTCCCAGAAAAAATAACCAGTTGTTAGTCAGCGCTCGTGTCATCTCCCGTCTTCCTTTTGTCGTGCTTAGTGCGTTAATTAAGCATGAATAAATTGTTTAATGCGAGATGTTCTCAATTTACCCATTTTATTTTATTGCCCGCAGCAAAAAGATGAATTTACGGCAACAACAGCAAAATGAAATGAACTCGAAATTAAAGAAAATCGGCTATGTATACGCTATAATCCACCTTATGAGGTGCAAGGCGAAAAGCCGGTGGATTTTGCACCTACAAAACCCTCCTGCTTGGGCAGTTTCGGAGACCCCGTCGCTCGAGTAATAGGTCTCCCCCTGAAGCTTTAGTCAGTTGGGACTTTCTCGTACGCAGTGTACTCACGGGGCTCCAAAATTGCCGCCGCACGCGCCCTGTACGTTCATGCGCACTACTGAGAAACGAAACTCATGTAGCGGCACCTACATAGAGACAGAGACCTTTCCGTCGCCCCGAAACCGACTTGCCAGTCTCCCCCTCCTTCACTATAGGATGGTAAAAAAAATGTGCGAGAGTCCCTCCACCGCCCATCCGCCGCCCAATGAGAGCCTCGTGGGAGCACTGGATCTCGCTAACATCCAGATGTCACCAAATATATATTATTTAAATCACCTATTCGATATCACCTTTGTGACTCACGTTATATATCCCGAGCCCTTATAGCTCAGTATCTTCAAAAACACAGCTAATCGTGGCTTCTCACTATAATACAGTAAGAAATTACGACATTGGCTTATTATGATGACGTCAACGTCTTTTTTTATGATAAAAAGAGTATTATAAAAAAAACACACGCTTGGATGGGTTGAGAAAGCTTCGTTTTTGTACGGACACAAATTGGCAACATCTTCGTTGCGACGTTGAGCTGCAACATTCTTGCAAGTGCAGCATTGTGCGAGGAAGTAGATATACTTGCACTACATAGAATGTTTGTGACTTTTCCTGGGGCGCTATCAAAGGCAACCGTTGTGCCAACAGAATTTTTGGCGCCCT
The DNA here is from genome assembly GCF_055824585.1 of Amblyomma mixtum. Classification (NCBI taxonomy): domain Eukaryota; kingdom Metazoa; phylum Arthropoda; class Arachnida; order Ixodida; family Ixodidae; genus Amblyomma; species Amblyomma mixtum. The sequence goes on along the minus strand of NC_143014.1, from coordinate 281,924,003 downwards.
TGATGGAGTGATACACAGTGGTTAATCTGGCCTGCACCATTTTTCCACCAACTTGTTTCAGCCATTTATCTTCAAAACTACAAACAACCCCTTTCTGGCAGCTGTGTTTAATAGGCGACTAAGTGCTCGCCTGTTATTTTTGGACATGCTCGCGAGAAAATTTTGTGCTGATTCATTCGGTTTTCTCACTCTGCGTTTTTAATTAGCTGTACGGCCTCTCCACAAGGCAGATGGCAAATGTTGCGATCGGTCATTACTTCCTCTACCCTTACATCTACAGCCTTACCTAGACTTTCTTGATACTAGTGTATCATCAGCGCATGTACTGACGTACGTTGCAAAAGTTTACAGCCCACCGCGCCTTCATTTCATTGGTGCGGTGGGCTGTAAACTTTTGCAACAGACGGTACCTTCGCGCCAAATGGACGTTTGTGCCGTGGTCAGTGCATTTCTACCTGTGCGATCAACGAGAATCAATTTGAGCAATAAAATGATATTTGTTCGCTATGCTGTGTTTTTTTTTGGGACATGCTTAGGCAGACTCTTAAAAAAAACCATTGACATCATACATTTGATTGTAACATTTATGGCTGCGAGAAAAAACTTCGGAATTCCGTGCGAACTCTTCGTGTTCACAGGACTGTTTAGCGTGTGGAAAACCCGCTTGATGGATGAACACGCAGAACCGCCGCTTTCAACGAGGTCACTCTTCAGACAACAGTGCACTTTAATGCAGGATGAATATGCTGCGCAAGTTCAACCTCCTGACTGGTTCCCCTTTCTTGACGTGTGCAACTCAAGCTGCGCGCTGAGCAAGCTGCGCCGAAATTACATGAATGGCAGGATAGGTCGTCACGCGCTCCGTATACTCCTCGCAGCGAGCGACAGAATTAAAAACCAGGAAGAACAAAACGACAAGCTCCCACACAAAATTGTGTGGGTACCTGGGCACACGGGGGTGGCAGGGAACCAAGAGGCCGACAGTATAGCTCGAGGATACATTACTTTCCGAGCATCCGACGAGACCGCGGAACTCGCGCCATCACCCAGGGAATACTCGGCTATATTACAAAACTATAGAGGCAGAAGAATGCGATATCCCCCACCGCACAAATCTTTCAGCAGACAGGACGCTGTCACTTGGAGACAATTACAAACAGGCTCTTTCCCAAACCTAAATATACTAAACAAAATGCACCCTACGATATACACGGAGAAATTTCCCTCGTGCGACGAAAAACCTACTCTATATCACATCACATGGGCCTGCCAAAACATAGACGAGGTCCCCAAAATACAAAACCCGAGTGCGGAGCAATGGGAGGCTCTGCTGTCCAGCGACCGCTGTGAAGACCAACGAGGTCTGGTACAGCGAGCTCAACGGGCGGCAGTGGCCAGCGGAGCCCTGGACTGAGGGCAAGCGACCATTGATTAGAGGCGTACGACTTCGATAGAGAAGGCTCCTGGGGGTAGATCCAAGACGTCTCTGAAGATACCCCCAAACCGCAGGAAGAAGCAATACTGAAAATAAAGTTTTCCCTTTCTTCCTTCCTTCCTTGACGTGTGCACTGTCTGGAATTTCCATATGCGGGCGGAGAAAGGTAGTTATGCTGGCATGAGGTCTTATGCCGAGAGCGCTGAATTAGACGGGGTCAAGTAAGGCATGAGGAGGGTCAGAGAGGTTCCAAATATTCCCTGCAACAACCATAAAAAGCAGCCTAGAAGATAGCCGTGTAGCCTAAAGCATCTGTAAACAGTTTTCTGTTGTGCCGCCATTGGTGCGAATCCCACTCGGAGTCAGAGGTCAGAGTATGCATACTCTTTTAGATTTTCTTTTTACTGCGCCAGCAGTATAGCCTGCTTTCCCAAAAATAACCGCGCTGTGCGTGTGCGTGTGTGTGTGGGGGGGGGGGGGGGGTGCGTGAGTGCAGCCCCCATCCTTGAGGCACACTCCGGTGGACGCACATCAGGGCATTCACTGGTAAAAATGCACCTTCAAAAACTTTCACCCATCTCCCCACCCCCATCACCCACCTTTACCCGACATAGCCGAGGCAGATTGTTGTGAAGGCTCAACGTATTCAGTCGCCCAAGCGTTCTACGAAAAAAAAGCCAACAATCATAAGTCTGTCGTGTCAGACACTAAGAACCGGAAGTATGACAGCGAGAAGTAGATGTAAGTGGCCAGACAGAGAATTCAAGATGGAGCAGTGCGAGAACAGCGGATGGAGCCGCGCACTGGCGACTGGCAGATATTTTTTCTTAGAAGCTGAACGATTTCAGCAAATCGGCATAACGAAATCACTTCATCGCAGTTACATTTCATCGCAGTAGCATCTTTCTGGGCGTAATCATTATCGCATGCCAGCGAGCGCATGTATTTCCGCATTGCCATTTTGTGCAATCGCTATTTATTTTTTTTCTTATTAGTACATCTCCACCGTTGCCAAGAACCCGCTTTTGGTTGCATATTTCCGTCGCGCACAAACAAGAATATGCGGATTATAAAGAAAAAAGAAGCTGCACCAATTAATACATTCTTCGTTTGTTAATACTAGTAGTAATATCTCGGGTTTAGCGTGCCGAGTAGACATTGGGGCTATAGGATAGACGGTGTAGTGGAGGGCTCCAGATTAACGGAGACCTGCTGGGGATTTTCGAAATGCAACACAGCATGCTGGTTTTTGTATTTTTGGAATCAGCAGCCGAGCTCCACAGCCATTGAGCCATTCTTTTTTTCCTTTACTGCCCTACAGACCCATCCTGAGGGGTTTTATTTAGAACCTGCTGTCTGAGACAATGAGCGCCTGCAAAAGTAAATGTTCCACTACCCACTGCGCTGGCTCAGTGGTTAGCGCACTCGGTTACTTATTCGGTGTACCCGGGTTCGAACCCGGATCCGGGGGCCACGTTTCGATGGAGCCGAAACGCAAAAGGTACCGTGTGCTGTGCGATGTCAGTGCACGTTAAGGATCCCCAGCTGGTAGAAATTAATGCTGAGCCCTCGCCTACTGCGCCTGTTTCTATTTCTTCTTTCGCTCCCACCCATGGGTCAGGTGTCCATAAAGAAGTGAGAAAGTTAGTGCGCTATTTCCTTTCCTAAAAAACCGCCATCACAACGTTGTTGGGTCCTTGCGCTAATATTTCATCTATTTGTGGGAAATGATGCAAAGGAAAGGAAGGCCTTCTCAATCGGTGCTGAAATTACTATAGACACCGAGTTTTGTTGCGTGTTTTCTCCTTTCAAATGACGCCATAGTTATTACAATACATGGTTCACCGTGTGGTATTCGCCTACTGCCAATAAATAATTTAGAAAATAATTTTTTCTCCCATGCTGTTTCGGTTTTATCAACCGAATGATGGCTGTGACGTGAGTTCAACAGTTGGTCACGAGAGGCACGGGAAAACTAATACAAAAGATGATAAGTTGTTTAGACTCACTATAGCACTTTAATCAGCCGGCGGCTCCAAGACATATAATTACAACGAACGACGTATCAGCAGCTATATTTCCGTTTTATTGCACCTCACGCGACCTAATTTCCACTACACGTCACAGCCATCGTTATATTGCTGAATCCGAAACAGGGTCAGCAAGAAATTCAAATATAAATTATTTATTATGTGTTTGGTAAAAACCACGGGATGCTCCATGTACATCAATGCCTAGCGCATCGATTGAAAGAAGAAAGCACGCAAGCAAAAATTTGGTGTCTATAGTACTTTATTGAGTTCGAGCCGTCCTAACAATCTGATTAAATATTTACGCAAAATATGTAAAAGGGGAGGAGTAATAACTCAAGATTTAACATAAACCTGATGTACAAGTCTTCAGAATTGGCGGTAGTACATTACAGAAACGTCAATTAGGCTTCTTCCCAGGCACCACACTTCCTATAAGTTTGCTGTCGCATATACTGGGTACCATTTTCGCACTTCCCAGCAGCTGTGGATGGGTAAATCTATACGCTAGATCATCTAATTTTGTCCGTAAACATGAGGTATGCCGGGATACAAAAAAGTGGGGCTGAACCAGGTCCCGAACCGGTTCGGAACGGTTCCTTTGAATCGTTCCGGTTCAGGTTCAGTTCCAAGATGGCGAAAAAAATATGGGCTCGGTTCGGTTCCGGTTCCGGGCGAAAATTCGGGTTCGGTTCCGGTTTCGGGTTCGGTTCCGGTTCGACACCCTGCGTAGGAGTGATTTCGCACTAAAAGAAACGGGTGGCCAGCAGAACCGCACCGTAAGTTGGGACGCAAGAAAGGGAAGACGGGGAAGAGAACAACGCGTAGGAACGCGAAAACCGGAAGTCTAAGTGGCCATACGCCCGCTCACTGTTATACGCCTCTGCGGGTTTCGTCACTTAGGTCTCATTCCCAGCACGTGGACCGGGATTGCACGACGCCCAACTGGAAGGAATCGCTTCGTGTGAGCCTTGATGAGCTCTCACGCACATCACAGAGACCACGCAGAAGAGCCCGTCGCTCCCTGCGAGCGCGCAGCAAAACGCCATCCGTGGCGCTGGTGTCGCTGCGACGCGAGCGCCCTCCCCTGTTAGTTAAAGTAACCAAACTGAGAAGAGTGCGTTTCGGGGGAGCTAAATAGAGTTGGAGTGCATTGCGGGAAAGCGAACCACAGGGAACAAACGAGTGCGTCCCCATAACCTTGAACGTATGACTTGGAAATGCTGCCTCCCAGTCCCCGAAATTTCCCTATTTGCTGGAAAGAGGAGGAGCCACCGGACAGGTAAGCACCTTTCAATGGCGGAGTTTGCTATCGAGCAATGACGCTTATCCTTAAAGCTTCCATGTTCTTCCTGGCTTCTCACTCCGGTTCCGGGCTGATGAGCCACAGTCCTAGGAATACGCAAGCAAAACAAATCGCGTCCAAGACGTCAAAAGCACTATGAGCTCCAATGACCAGCATCAGTCAAGAGCCGCAGGAAAAGGAGGCGCTTCGAGCCTTCCAGCGCATTAACTAAGCGGCGACGCGTGGCCCAAAAGGAAGCTGGTAGAGCTTGGCGGCGCATTCGAAATGAAGACGACACCGCTAATATAAGGCACAAGCTGTTGCTTCGAGGTCACAATCCGTTGAATACGCCACTGTGAGGAACTGCTTATGCACCCTAGTTTTTTTAATTCATGCAGCAAACCAGGTCAAAAACTCCATTTGGCAAAATAACACGCTGTTTTGACCTAACGCTTTCAGCCGGTGCTTTCGAATCGATGAAGGAAGGCGCTCAGTAGCTCCCACGATCAAATACTCTATGCTAATGGCTTCTGAGAGATCACATATGGCTTCGGCTTGTTTAGGTCGCAGCCTTGTGTGATCTTTAGCTAATTTTCTAAAATCAGCGTCCACTAAGTTTACAAAAGCAGTGGTGGCTTTTCAATTACGGGGTTGTCTGTAGAAGAGCAGAAACAAAAGCCTTAGTTCGATATTTCAGCTTGAAAATGTATATCGTCAAAACGTTGGCGCGGTGCGGTGCAAAGGATAAGTTTGGATGGAGAGACTAGACTCAACGAACGAACGTTTTATTGTCCCTCTTCTTCTTAGAGGGAAATAGGATTGATGATTCTTGAAGGATGCTTTTCTTCATGTAGATTCGAGATTGCACAATCGCGTTGCTCGAGGACACTTCTGGAGAGGTTGAACTTTCATTAACAATAAAAAAAGACACAGGCAAGGAGAAAATCTAGACTCGTAGTTTTACCTGACGAAACCAGCCTTCGGTCACGCTGGAACTGTTGGTTTTAAACCTTATGTTGCCACCCATGGTGGGGACAGTAAGCAGTTCAGTAACTCCACAAACATTCACCCAATAAATCACTGGGGAAAGCAAAACACAGCCAATCAATTATTGAGGAAAGAAGACAACTAAGTTAACAGTTAACTAAGTTAACTAAGTGGGACGTTAACAGTGTAAAAAAAATGGCTGAGGCTTAACTTGGTTAAGCCTGGAGAATGCGAAGCATCATCGTGTCGCGTAACTTGGAGGTGCACAACCACAGCGACGGCTCGAGGTGGGCCCCCGTTTCTCCACTGTCGTGACATCATCGTGTCACGTGGTGTGACGTCATGTATCACGTGATTTGGAGGCGCACAACCACAGCGACGGCGCGAGGTGGCCCCCCGTTTCTCCACTGTCGTGACGTCATCGTGTCACGTGGTGTGACGTCATGTATCACGTGATTTGGAGGCGCATAACCACGGTGAAGGGCTGAAGTGGTAACTAAAGTAGTATGCTTCGCATAAAATATAGAATTTCCATCATAGAGATTTCAGAGGATTCTTCCTTCCTCCCGCAAGCTTCGCGAACATTCTCGCTTTCCCACGGGTGCGGGTTGTTTCAACCTCTGTTAAACAAAGGTTCGAGGAAAGTCATCTTCAACGCCCATATGTTCTGCGCCGTCCTCTGCAAATTGTCATCATGCACAGCAGACGGATGGACAAATTCGCAGAAGGCGCATCTCTGACATGTCTCTTTCCTGTCTCGACCGGGGTGACCACAGCGGCGGCGGCGAAGGCCAAGGGCTGGCGAAGGCCGAAGGCGAACGCACACCACTCGGGCAACGACCTGCAGACCCGGGGAACGCAAGCCCTACGCGCGGTCGTCTTTGACTGAAGGGGACGTTGGGATGAAGTTTGGGGTACAAAAGCGTCGCATTTCCTGTGTCGCCCCACGTGCCGACAGCCACCACAGCGAGCAGTCGATCGTTATCTCCCCCAATGATCGCGGCCAGGTCTGGAGACGGAGGACTTGTTTCAGGTGTTGCCCTCCTTCGTGCCTGCCCCACGAGTCGGGTGTTATTAAGCACATGTTTCGGCAACACGTGTCTTCCAACAGCTGGGCATGGAACAACCCGTGCTGACCTACTGCAGCCTACGCGACCTCGCCGGCATTCTTCTCACTCAAGTTCTAACATGCGACAGGGGCGTGGCTACAAGTGAGAGAAAGTGTGAGCTGGTGCGCGAAAGTGAACATTCAGGCCACGACCTCCTGGGCGTCTAGAGACTCTAGAAAATTGGAGCAATATTTAACTCAGCTGTGAAGTGGCCGAGAGGCTCACGTTGGCGAAGAAGCTCCCTTCCACTGACAGGCACTCTCAGTTGCTCTTACTTGTAAATAATGTAAACAGTCTATACAAAGTTTTTTCTTGTTTCCCTTCATAACCCCGTCTCCCGCATTCCTCGTCCCTTCTCCGGCCCGACCACGTTACACCCGATCCTAATAGCATACGAGTTGAGGTTGACTCGTACTAAAGAGCGGTCATTCTTCACGTCTGCAGTTAGCAGGGCAATGCCTTGTTGACCAGGCCTCAAGCTAGCAACAAACGCCGCCATATGCACCCTACACCTCGAGCAGCGGCGCAGCAGATATGGGACAAAAGTTACGCGAGGCAACGCTGATTGCGATGGCTCGTCACCGCCTGCCTGCGCCCGCCTCAAGCAAGAACGCGCACAGTGGGATGAGTGGCGTTTCCCGTATTCTCGAAATCCTCCGCTGTCTGGCTCCCCTTACCCGCTGGGTAGCGACTAGGACTTATCCCCTTCTCTGCCATTGTGCGGAGGGCAGAAAAAAAGAAGCTCAATGGGCATTCTTTTTCGTGAAGCCAGAGGCGGCAAATAGGCATAGCATTGGAAACTTTACCCCAACCAATGGGTACCAACTTAGTAGTAAGAATTAAAATTCATGACAGTGAACAATACCAAAATGGTTTATAAGAAATAAGTTGCAAAAATTTTAAATGAAAATACAAACTCAGTAATTTCCGTAATTATTGCGACCGCGGGGTCTGCATGATTCCGGGCAGGTCACTCGCGGAAGGCGGCTCCACCAGACTACCCGCTGATCCCTGCTGAACCTTAAGAATGACGACACCCTGTAGAGGTCAGTAGCGAGCGCCAAAGGAACTGCCGCCTTGGCTGCCCGCTAACGGGGGCCAGGGAGGCGACCAGCAGTGCCGCCTCTACAACGGACAGAGCCCCAGTGAGAGCGGCAGCGGCGGCTGGTCCCTGGACAGCACCCGCCAATGATGCAACGCAGGAGGGTGTTCCTGCCGGTGGTCGATCAGCTGCTGTTGGTGGTGCTGCTGCTGCATGGTGGGAAAGCAGGAGGACGACACGCTGCTTTAGTTCCCTCTTCAGGAATAGCGTATGTACATACACTCGCAAATGAATGCTCTACTGCGGCGTTTGGTGTGGAATAGGACTCGCAGGCATAGGTTTTGAAACAGCCAGGGGGCTAAAACGGCATACATTTACTGTTGGCCCATTCCAAAGCGCGAGACTCCAAATACAAAAAAAAACACTTGGGAAGCAAGTTTAAACCAGACATTACGACTTATAATTCTGCTCATTTCTTTCCTTACGAGAGTTTTAGTGGGTGCTATTTATCAAAATGTCACGCTTCCCTCAGCGCTATGTTCAAATACACGCTCCAGTGAGATGTATATATATAAAAAGAAAGTGTAAATTCCTTCGTTATTCTAAAGCCCCAGTGGCGGCGCAGCGGTTACGGTGCTCGGCTGCTGACCCAAGATGCGGGCTCGATCACGGCCGCGGCGGTCGCATTTCGACGGAGGCGAAAGGATAGAGGCCCGCGTACTGTGTCATTTCAGTGCACGTTAAAGAACCCAAGTGGTGAAATTTTCCCGAGCACTTCCCTATAGCGTCCTTCATAGCCTGAGTCGCTTTGGGATGTTAAGCACCACGAAACCAAAAACGAAACCCACTTTATTCTAAGGAAGCCAGCGAAAATGATTCCATCATCCAGACCTGTTCTGAAAGGGCGATTGCCTCGTGTCAGGGTGTCTGGAACTACCCTTTGGATGTTGGAAAATTAACACACTCGGTGTGCAAACTGCCCCTTCGTTAATATCTGGAACACCTGAATGACTATCACTATACGCATTCCTACGCTTGGGTACGGCTCCACATTAAGTGCGACCAAGGCCTCCCGCATTTCTTGCAGCGAGCTTCTTCAACCACCTCATGCTCTCAGGAAGTAGCCAACGGGTGACGTCAAGGCGTTCCCCCGTTTTTCAGTATTTCTGTTAGGAATTCCACAATGCCCAGATGTATGCATCGCGAACTAGCTCATTACTAAGCTCTGCGACAAGTATCGCTATTGAACTTGCGTTCATCATTTTTAACGTCCACTGCATTGTTTGTGTAGATTACAGCTTTGGTTTGGTTTATGGGGTTTTAACGTCCCAAAACGACTCAGGCTGTGAGGGCCGCCGTAGGGGAGGGCTCCGAAAATTTCGACTACCTGGGGTTCTTCAACGTGCACTGACATCGCGCAGTACACGGGCGTCTGGAATTTCGCGTCCATCGAAATTCGACCGCCGTTGTCGGGATCGAACCGGCGCCTTTCGGGTCAGCAGCCGAGCACCATAACCACTGAGCCACCGCGGCTGCGTGTGCATTACAGCGGCAGATGGGCAGCTGTAATATACACGAATATGGTTGGTATCGATTTTAGCTCTTCTGTAGAGGCCGCCTACCATTTGTTTCGGGAATTTCTTCCTTCATACGCTGGCGCTGGAGGATTAAGTCAAGTCGATTAACGTTTTGGCAAGAAGAAACGCCCAAGCTTACATTCGAGGCGTATTTACAGATTTGCGTACAAAGCTACTAGCTGACTCAGGCGGTAACCGGAGCGTAGCGGCGCTTCAAATGTCGAGTGGCGAAAAAAATCTGTATTTCTTTTGAGTAGTGCAGATCCCAGAAAGATTTATTCACTTCGGGTTTCATACAGGAATCTCGCAAAATGCACAGCTTTATTTCTGGGAATCTATCAAAAAAGGCAAATAGGTTTGGATGTTTTTATGTCTGCGAATAGTAGCCGACTTGGTTGTAGCATGTATTACAAGGTGCTTTCTACAGGATATGTAAAGCAGCCGACAGCCCTGTTTGCAAAGGACTGTCATCATTTCAGTAAGTATCCTGGAAGGATACCGCTGAGGCTGCTGAGAAGGATGCTGCTCGAAGCTGCTGTGTCCGTCAAACGACCCTGTACTCGTGGTTTTCATGTACGGAGGGATCAGTTTGGATATTCGTGCGTTGCAGCTAAAATAGCGACATAAGTATTGTGAGATTAAAGTGAAGGACCTGGAAGAGTCGAATAGCTCCAGTAGGCTGCCAGAGTTTCTGATTGGACCGTCAGCCCTCGATCCGCTGATATTCCCCTTATCATTGAAAATCACTAACTAAAATCTCCGTGGGCGGCCTCTTTCTCTGAGGTTTTCCTCCGGTGTCTTCTGCGCGCACATATTAAAAGCTGCATTTAGAGTAACAGTCATGGTCGTATAAAGGCAGACTGAAGACAACGCTATTAAAAATTTTTGTTAGTAAAATCCAATAATTCGGCATTTCGTGGCTTTTTTTGTGGCTTGTGCGGCATCGAAAGGTATATTTATTGCTAACAGATTTGGATTCGAAGTTAACATAAGCTTCCCGCTGCCCAGATTCAAACTCAAGACTCTGATGACGAAATTGGAGAAAGTGACGGAGAGTGGCGTAAACGGGGACTCCGTGATTGATGGCGGCGAGTTATGGGCCGCTGCCTAGCAGGAACCTAAATGAAAACTACTGCTGGCCCGACATTGAACGCCTATATCAGCCGTCGTCGCTTCCTTTACGTTTGCAACAGCGTTACGATGGATCCTATTCCCGATTCCGACAAAGAAGTTCGATCAAAAAACTCCGGCCTGTGTTCAACGACCTCAGCCCCCCACAGGGTGCGACGCATTTGAGGAGGACTGTGGTGGCGCGTCTGGTAAGAAAGTCGTAACGCCCAGCCACCGTCACCGCTGAGCCAACGTCATGACTGATGTGTAGCGATTGGTAATGCGGGCATATTTAAATTCTGCAATAAAAGTCCTCGTAGGGTTCTTTACGCTGCCCAACGTCTTGGTACGTGGAAGAAGTGAACACGCCAGGCGGTGCGTGTACTAACGGGGAGGCGCTTGGGCAATTAGCTATTCAAAGCTCTTTTTACTGGTTGTAGGTGCGTGCTGTTGCATCAACTTCGTCCGAAGAGCAATCAGAGAGGCACTTGGAAGTCATCTGCTACTCCGCCCTTTTAAATTATGGCGCGTAGCGAAACCATGCGGGCACGCAGAACGCATTAAAATAAGGGTTCAAAATCTTATAGATTAAGCACCGAAAAATTTTATTTACACTTCTGAAAAAGAAACACCTAACGTCAAAAGCAGGTAATTACTATACAGAGAGTGCTAATCTGTGGAAAGTAAACTGTCGTTGCTGGGGGTTGACCAAGCTGAGAAAAAAATTACGAGGAACTTTAGCGGCTAAAGTGGTGAAAGGCGAAAGCCTGAGTGCTGCATTCTGCTACGCGATTGCTCACTGCACATTTTGTTGGTGCATTAATTAACTGCCAATTAATGACGCTTAAGCTTCGCCTTTAGGAGTGGAACGCGACAGCGTGCTGTAGCGCTGCCACGGAGTCCAAGGAACGCCACCACCCGTTCGGCGCGATGCGTTGCCCTTTGAACGCAACGCTTTTTGAGGAAAGGAAATGGGGCTGCAATTCTCTGTCATCTCGGTGGACACCTGAGCCGCACCGTACAGGAAGGGAGGAAGTGTGAGTGAAAGAAGAAAGAGGGGCCGTAATGAAGAAAATGAAAATTGTATTTGACGAAAGAAAATTACGCATTAACTGTGTCACATATCTCAGTAGACACTAGTCGAAAATTGTATTTGAGGAAAGGAAGTTGCGCAGTATACTGTCTGACATATTTCGGTCGACACCCGTCAAAATTCGCGTGCGGTGACGTCACGACAATTTGTACCAATCTGAAACGAGGACAAATACGACTTGCTCGTCGGTAAATTGGTTTTTGAGGAAAGGAAATTTATTTATTTATTTATTTATTTATTTATCATCATACCCACAGCGCCATTGGCTGGCATTACAGTGGGGGGGTAGAAGAAAAAGTACACAAATGCCACCGCGTGCAGGTGGTTACAAAAAAAAAAGATAACAATGAGATAGAAAGAACACGGAATTATTATACACAAAAAAATGTCACAGCATGGAAGAAAATGAATCATTTGATAATATGGACACTACTTCCTCAGGCAGCTTGTTCCATTCCGAAACCGTTTTGGGGAAAAAAGACATTTTAAAAAGGTCAGTCCGGCACCTGTATTCTTTAACTTTAAGTGAATTATCTCTACGTAAAGACACGTAATCAGGGTTGGCTATATATTTGGTTCTGTCTATTCCAGTTCTAGAATGAAATATATTATGAAATAATTTTAAACGCAGTACTTTCCTACGTTTTTGAAGTGAGTCCCAACCCAAAGATTTTTTCGCGCTCGTTACACTAAAATATCGCCCATAGTTATTGAAAACAAAACGAACGGCCAAATTCTGAACTCTTTCTAGCTTTTGAACGTCAAGCAAGGTTTTCGGATCCCAGACAGTGCAAGCATACTCAAGTATGCTTCTAACGTTTGTATTATACAGCAGTTCTTTAGTCTTTAAAGGGAAAAGTTTAGCGTTACGTCGCAGGAAACCTAAAACACGACAGGCTTTGGCAGTAACGAAATGCACGTGACGATGCCAAGACATTGAACTTGTTAAATATACACCAAGATATTTAAATTCCAACACTGAAAGCAGTCTGCTATTATTTATGTTATAAGTGAAAATATGGGGAACCTTCTTTTTAGTGAAACACATATGTACAGATTTTTGTAAGTTAATATGCATTCTCCAGCTCTCACACCACTGGGCCACTTTACACAAATCCTGTTGTAATGCATCGCAGTCACTTTGATCGTTAATAATTCTATACAATACACAATCGTCCGCAAAAAGACGCATGTATGAAGAAATACCTGAGAAATGTATCTGTCTCTCATATCTCGGTGGACACCTAAACCTCGCCGTAACGGGAAGGGAGGAAGATGGTAGTGATCGAAGACACCGTATTCACTAGACGCACCTTTGTTCATTCGAAACCACCCAGCTGGCATGGCGGAGTGGTAGCGTGCTCGACTCGCACTCTGGAGACCGGTGTTCGATTCCCAAGCTCGGCCAATTTCTTACTCGGTTTTATTTATTTATCTGGTCTGACTAGAAAGGTTAATTAGACTAATTAGCATCACTATACGATCCCTTTAATTGGTTGCATGGTTAGTAGCCAAAGTACAATTGGCCCCGTTTGAAATTCGCGCACTGTGACGTCACAACCGTTTCGACCAGTTGAAAAGCGTGACATTTCTGTCGACAGCTCTTGCTTACAACGATGAGGCATTAAAGGCTTCCGCCTTAAAAGTGAGTGACTCTGCCATGTAGAAAACTGTGCATGCCGCGTTTCAAAGGTTTGATGGTCCAGAACTGTGCAGCATCTTTGATTACAAGGTTAACCTGAGAAAGCCACCTGCAACCCGCATTCACAACCAAGCAATCGGTCAGCTGTCTGCCTATGAGAATCGCTTACAGGTCTTTGGGGCGCTCCATCTACGACTGTTGTTCTTGGGATGTCGGCGATGGAAAGGAACTCGCCCGAGCTGACCCCGCTCGAGTTCTCGTCGCTGTCAGTGTCGGGAGCCAAGGCGAGTTCCCATCTGAAGAGATCGATCGCCGAGTCGAGGAAGAGAGAAGCGCCATGGCACTCGAGTGCTGCAAAATAAATGGAACCGCCCAAAAAGGCGGTGTAGCCAACCTTGAGTGCTTATGTCAATCCAGAGTGATTCTTAAAGGGACTATGCAATGAATTAAAAGTCACTTGTAAATGTTTGTAAATGATGGTAAGAAACGAGCTGCAGTTTTTAGATATAAGATTGACAACGAAGCAAGATCACGTGTGCTGGTCCTTCCTTCAGAGATCAGAGAAGCCTTTGCTCAGTTTTCGTTCAGCGCATTCCAAGGTTGTTAAATGTGGCATAGCAGTTTCTTGCTTAGGTGCTGCCATAACCAAGTCATGCGTGCATGCCATCAGTACAAGTTTTAATCAGCAGGTTCTGAGGATAAGAAGTGCGGGCTTTCCAGATGATGTTTTATTACTTGCTTGCAGTAAGATAATTAAAAGGGTCAAAAGGCATGAACCAAAGGAACCTTCAAAAAAGGAAAAAAAAGAAATTCGTTGTTCTACCGTACATTCACCAAATGTCACACCGTTTGAAGCAAGTAGGCAGCAGATATGGCATTGACGTTCTTTTTTCGGCACCAAACAAGCTCGGCAGATTGTGCGCCATTGTAGATAGAAGGGCCAGGGAAGAGGAAAAGAAACGAAGAAAAACAAAAAAAGGTTGCCAGATTAAGCATGACCGGCGGTTTGTCCCTTGTGCTGAAGGGGTTGTGTATCAAGTGCCGTTCACGTGCGGGAAGACCTATATAGGCCAAACAGGAAGGTGCTTGAACACCCGCTTAAGAGACCACAACACTTCATTAAGGGGGGCTCCGTCGTCAAACTTGGCCTTGCATTACAGGAACTGTTCCCAGAATAACCAACCTGATTCTTCTGAAAAATCATGTACCCCCATTTTTAACGAAACTAAGATTCTGTACAAACACAAAGATAAACTAACACGGGAAATCAGTGAAGCCTTTCATATTCAAAAAAACAGTGACTCGAGCGTGAGCATCCCCTCTGTAACAGTTCATGACTGTGAACTGAAGTATCTGGATCCAGGTGATTGATGTATCATTGTAGCTTTTGGTGTTGCCATGCGTTCTTGGTTGTCATTGGAGTATATATTGCGTGTTGTTCCTAATAAAGCCTTCAGTTGATAGTCAGCGCAGGTCCTGTTGTACTCTTTTTCGTTGTCCTTTGGTTAAGCGCTGTTTTTTCCAAGAAACATGTACCAACTAGCTCAACTCTCCGTTTTATGTAAGAAGCATTTACACCAAGTATGAGTCTTCGGATCTGAGCCGGCAATTTATTATGAATTTTTAAAAACCGCGTTTTTTTAAATTCGCGGGCCGATTGATGTTTTCGTGGAGACAATTTTGAACCTAAAATCGGCATAAAAAAAAAAAACGTCACTAGTCCCGTGAGTTCGGCAGGCCACTACACGTTGTCATTCGCTGGAGGCACGGCAGCCATGACGTCACGAGTACGCTTCCGGTAGCCGTGAAAATCGTCTGCTCGAGCCGCCGCGCGACCACCTCGGTACCCTAGATCAAGCGCGAGCCAGGGAATTGCCTTCACGCATATGTTTTCAATTTACCTCTGCCGCCTCTTTCTGTCAGGAGTTCGGGAACTACTCGCAGTGCCTTTGTCGCAGCGACAACCAAAGAAATCCGACGTGCGACGCGATCCAAGAAGGCGGAGAGAGACCGGAGAGACGCTGCCGACGCTGCTGCTGGGGTGCTGGGTGCCACAACCGGAAGTCGCAAACCAAACGGCAGGGAATGACGTATACGTGGGCGGGGCCCAGTCCCAGAGCTGTTTTCTTTATTTTTTCTTCGTGCTCCACGCGTACGAGTTCAGGGGGGAGAGGAGGCGCGTGATTTTTAATCGTCTATAACTTCGTTATTATTGATGCTAGCTCAAAAATTCTTGCTCTCGGGTGACGAGTGATGGAATGCCTGTCTCTCGTCTGCTTTACGTAATCGCAATTAATTTACTGCATAGTCCTTTTAAATGTCGGCATTGCACTGCGATTTCAGACGCCTGAGTTCTCGTGCCTTTCGGCCCCTTGTTGTACGTTACACTGGCACCTTCAAAAGGCATATCACCGTTGGGGAGGGATAGCGAATCGCAAGCGCATTCTCAGGAGGCTTAACTAATTTGAAGACTTCTTCCCACGCAGCTTGGAGGTATTAAGACCCAATGGCGATTAGTAAATCAGTGGTGGTACACTACGAAAGTCTATCTCGGTTTGGGCTTCACTGGTAACGTCCTGGGCAGATACAATTTCGAGTTTGAAATGATAAGGTGCGCGCAACAGTTTACTAGGTTATAGTGAACACGGGGCACAGACTAAGCGGGGACGAATATGAAGAATGAATTTTCTCAGCCTCACCTGCGCACACTGAAATGCTGAGAAAGTGGCGCTGTCAACAAATATGCAGTTCATGTGGAGGAATCCACACAACTCATGTGTATTTTATCAGATGATTCCAGAGATCACCTCTAGGCTCAGGAATGATTTTCACCCGGCCTCACCCAAAAATTTTATTCTCTCACATTACGTGGCTCTGAGGATATGACTGTTGATTCGTATTAATCTAAAGCATATAAGGACACTGTGTGTAGTTCCAGTGTTTCCTAGCAAATATAGTTATTCAAGATTCCGATGCCACGATGCTAGCTGGTGCACGAAGCTAGCTGGTGAAGGTAACAATAAAGTTCTTTTTTTAATCTTCAAAAACGAGGCCTGTATAGTTGCGCAGGGTCTCCCGCTAAGTAGCACTAGGTAGAGGTGATGGCCCGATGTGAATAATGGGTCGGCATAAATTACAGGCGTGAAATTAACCCCTTGCATGCTGCAGCCGAACGAAAGCATTGCAAGGTCAAACATTTCTAGATATTGCAAGATACTTGCCGTCATTATATGAAGAATGACTGCCCAACTTCAATCTGGCCATTTCCTGATTTCAGGCTATGCGGATTCGCGCTGTAGGGAGGGCAGCCTGCGCTTCTTCCTTTCGACTCCTGCGATAGACTGTCCTCTATGTGAGGCGCAATACTGGTCTGGCTGCGCGCGGTCCGGCCACGCTTCAGGGTGTCGCGTTATGTGGTCCTCTTTTTTGGTGCCGTGGGGGCGTCACGTACGCTCAAAGGTGTGCTGGTTCCGGAGTTTGTCGGGGTTCGTTGTCAGGCGAATGAAGAGTCGGGGACACGAGACAAGGTATGTGAGGGACCGTTTTTCGCCTTTGCCGACGTTGATGCGTGTGCCTTGTCATACAGGTTGTTAACGTCACGAGCCGAGAGCGTCGCGTCCCGCCCTAACCTGCGGGCGCCTGTTGAAACCCGCTGAGTAACCTCCGCCACTGACCTACACAAGCGGCCGCACGGTCCTGCACACGAACACTCTCATCCGTGCGCCCATCTTCTGCGGCCAGCTGTCGGGTTCCGAAGGTCGCCGGGTGCGAATCAACTGAGGTAGGGCAGTAAAGTTCTGGTGTTTGTACGATTGTTGTCTGCGTAAGAAATGCGTGCACTGTACATGCGGCCGATTCTCTCGGACTGAGAGCGCCTAAGCGTGGCAAGACCAGACCGAAGCAGTTTCGGCTCGGTGCTCGAACAACGCCGTGAGTCTCTCTCTTCGCATGTGACTCCGGGAATATAGGAAAGCCCACTCCTGGACAGCTAAACATCGTGTGCGGAGGAATTTAAGTAGACACCAACACCGTGATGGAGACAAGAATTGCGGTTGCGCTGAGGACGACTCGAAGTGATCGCAGTGAATTTTTTTCAACGTTTGACGAATTATTTCACCTATGGCCGTTACACTTTAATGTATTATTCGAGAAGATTCATGTTTGTGCCTGTGACGTTCCGCCTTGCTGGACTCTTCACGAAGGTATAAGCGCATTATCTAAAAGTTAAATCGAGAGCTGGCTAGACCGACCCTCCTTCTGATAACGGTGATTGCAGAGCTGCGGGATCGCTATCGCCGCCAACGAACCAGCTTTCTTAAGGAAACGAGCTCACCCATATATGCATTTAAGGTAGTGCGGGGTTTTAGCAATGCCTCCTATATTATTAATCCTTGGCAGATACTGTTTCCAATGGGAGCCCACAGCGCGCTGGCGTCGTTCACAGGCCGTCACAGACCACTTTGACGACGCGGGAGTTGTCGAAACACCTGCAAAGGCAACATAGGTTTCTCTGTCTGGCGTCTCACCCATCGCAAGTGTGTCTAGGCACGTGCAAGCATCCTGTTGAATGCTATTCTCTGATTTCTGAGAGAAGCTTTTGTACTCGCTGCTCAGCACAAGGTGCTTGGCTCATGAATGGCACGCCACGAAGTCGTTCATTGTCCTTGTGTCTGGGTCTGCCTTAAGTACCGCCCTATGGTAAACTGACTCACCCTTAACGTCCTTGCAGATGCCGGGCAGGAGCCACAGGAACAGAAGCGAAGGCCGCATGCCAGCGATGCTTGGGGTGGTTGATAGCCGCCTCATCTTGGGGCTTATGAACGCCGTACGG
Source organism: Amblyomma mixtum (assembly GCF_055824585.1). NCBI lineage: Eukaryota > Metazoa > Arthropoda > Arachnida > Ixodida > Ixodidae > Amblyomma > Amblyomma mixtum. The sequence goes on along the minus strand of NC_143014.1, from coordinate 281,905,862 downwards.
TCGTACATGTTGGTTAGCACGAACGCCAGGTGTGATTTCTCGAGGTATCCTGCGCAGACGCATACAGGCAAGTACGGTAATAACGACTCAAAGATTTTAAGGCGGAACCCTTTAATGTCTCATCGTTGTAAGCAGCAGTTGTCGACAGAAAATGTCACGCTTTTCAATTGGTGGAAACGGTCGTGACGTCACTGTGCGCGAATTTCATACGGGGCCAATTGCACTTTGGCTAGTAACCATACAACCAATTGAAGGGATCGTATAGTGATGCTCCAAGTAAGTGGGACTGAGCTTAGTTAATTGCTTAATTACCCAATTAGCCTAATTAGCTTTACTAGTCAGGCCATATAAATAAATAAAAGCGATTAAGAAATTGGTTGAGCTCAGGAATCGAACCCCGGTCTTCGGCGTGAGAGACGAGCACGCTATCCACTCCGCCATGCGAGCTCGATGGCTTGGAATGAACAAAGGCGCGTCTAGTGAATACGGTGTCTTCACTCACTCTCATCCTCCTCCATTCGCTTCCGGCGAGGTTTAGGTGTCCACCGACAAATGACAGACAGATACATTTCCTTTCCTCAAAAGCCAATTTACCGACGAGCTAGGCGTAGAACCGAATGGGCGATGGCGTTCTATGGACTCCTTGGCAGCGTTGCAAGACGCTGTCGCGTTCCACTCTTGGGGGCGAAGCTTAACATCTTAACCACACATCAGTGACCACACTTTAGGTCAAAAAAGTGCCCCCCCTGAATTTTGACGGGTGTCCACCGAGATATGTGAGACAGTTACTGCGTAATTTCCTTTCCTCAAATACAATTTTCATTTTATCCATTACGGCTCCTCTTTATCTATCTTCTTTCAGTCCCACCTCCCTTCCTCTACGGTGCGGTTCAGGTGTCCGCCGAGATGACAGACAATTACTGCGCCATTTCCTTTCCTCAAAAAGCGTTGCGTTCAAAGGGCAAGCCGAACGGGTGGTGGTGTTCCGTGGACTCCCTGGCAGCGCTACAACGCGCTGTCGCGTTCCACTCCTAAAGGCATTAATTAGCAGTTAATTAGTATTCAGGCATTAGTAATTAATAATTAATTAGTGATTTGCCATCACTTAGTAATTAGTACTCAAATATATGTGACGCCACCAGTGCCACAGAAACAGCGAAGGTGGTGCGGAAAACGCTTCCGCCTCTACCCACTTTAGACAGTCAAAGTGCCCCCTGAATTTTTACTCTAGCCAGTAGCCACGGAAAGCACACGCATCACTTTTGAGGTAATGCACTAGAGGCAGTGCGGCTTGCGGCTTATGAGGCAGTGCGGCTAGAAGACGACGATGAGGAGTGCTAGCGCTGGGCACATACACACAAGAATCGATTACACATACGCAAGAGTCTATTTTGCTAGGCTCCTAACGTCCGGTTTAGAGCTTTTCGTCATACACGTAATACCGCAGGTAGGGAACGAGTCTCTTCCTGGCCCCAGTCGGGACGCGCGACCGCGCTTGAAAGCGACGTATCGGCGCCCACACGCCACCCTCCTGTAGGCTCTGACTGCCGCGTTTTTCTAGATCTCCGAAGCCAGCGTCTGGCGATGTGGGAAGGAAACTATTGTGGCCGGCTGTACAGCGTTTTAAAGCTCACTAATCGCGTAAGGCGCGTCGCCTGCGGGGGTGGCATTCCCGTTCGCTTCAAGCCCGTTTGATGGGCCCGCGAGCTAGACAGCTGTGTTATACAGATGCAGGTTAGCAACTCTGGTAGAACACCGAGTTCCCATCGCTGTGCACAGATGAGTAAGAATTGCTCACTTTGACGATGTGGACCACAAGGCAAAGCGTGCACCGATAATTAACATCGACGAAGAGCCACTACAGAGGACAGCACAGGCTGCATTGTACCACCGCAGTGGAGGCCGTGGCCATCGCAGTGCGTCTCCGGTCATGCAGAGCTGCCTGTGAACGCCGGAAGGTGATCGGCCAACTCTTAACGTGCAAGGGTACGACTTTCGCGGGCTGCGTAACGGCGCATCCCCGAATGATGTGGCGCAGCTCGGCCAGAGGCGCGCTTGTCGTCAGTGCGTCGGCCCAGCGTAGCGCCCACCGGTTCCTGCGGTTTCGTCATAGAGACTGACTATGCGAGACTCGGCAGCGCCGGCACTGGCGCAGTCATCGCAGGACGAATCCTCCACACGACGCGCGCAACGTAAGCGACTCAAGTGATGCTGGCACGTCTGCGCCGCGACATACTCGAGAGGCGTGCGTCCGCCTCTGAAATAGTAAGCGTCGCTGCGTGACGTACGGTGCACGCCGAAGCTCACTCCAAGCACGTGTCTGTGAAGCGTCCTGAGGCGTGTATGCGTTGACTGCCGGAGCATCGACAGCGCCAAGTCCTAGAGTAAGGAACTGAATGTCGTGGCGGTCCAGCTGAGCGCAAGGGGAGCATGGGCCCTGTGGGGGCCAACCAATTGACCAGGCGCCGCAACTCCTTCACTGTCAGAAGCAGCATGAGAAAGTGGTCGGCGTTATCCCTCTGAGGTATATCATCGTCGGCTGCGAAGGCTGGTGTCCCCCCCCCCCCCCCCCCCCCTACGTGCGGACGGCCGAAGGGTAGTGTCGCTGATGCGCAGGGATTTTCGATCAAATGAATAGCGAAGTACAAAGCTAAGAAAGGTAGCTGCGTCTCGCGCACCTCGTTGACAGTACCATGAACGCGGTTCATTTTAGAAGCTCAGTGTTCATTTCGGCTGGTCAGGTTGAAAAGCGGAGGCAGAATTATTGACATATGCCACAGGTCTTATTCGCTAAAAGAATGGGCAAACATTCCATTTAACGGTTGCTCACCTGGGTGGATCGGACGGCGACGGCAGTGCTATTCCTGCGCTGGTGGCACCGGTCCACAGACAGCCGCCACGGCTGGTCCAACAAGGTGCTCGCCAACCGCTCTAGGTTCACAAAAATCCTCCGCTTTGAGTGGTTGGTTGCGCAGATCAGCCGCGGTCAGGAACACTGGAGATCGGATTCCACCAGGGCACTTAGCTGGAGCGGGTCGATGGAACGTTCGCGAGAGGCTTCTGGCAACCGCTCGAGCCTCTCCACGCGCCTCGAACCCTGCGCCGGAATGCGATCTTCTTTTTCTTCTTCTCACAGCTTGCAAGGGACAAGGTACACTTTTTGCCGAGAGCGCTTGGCTGAACACAGGTAAAAAAAATTGTTGATTCAAGCCGGCTGAACCTGGTTATCCAATCTGGTTATCAATCTGGGCATGGTTATCCATTGTGACGCCTTTCCAATCGTAATGAGCACCAATTTCCGCATGACGGTGGCGGTACATGGTCGCAGCACTAGTTCCGGCACGTTGCTCACCCATGACTTTGTGTGAAGGTAAGCACACATCACAAGCTTTCATACACCGAACGGTGCGTCACTGCGATTTCTGACAGTTGCGAGAGTGCCGCCGGCTACGAATACGCAGCTGTGGCGAGGCACAGTGAGTGATGTGATTCGAAATTCGCGAGCCTGCGAGGCGAGCAAGCGCCGTTGGCTCAACGCGCCCATTTGGGGCGACGCGTTGCGAGTCACGTGAAATGTCGTCACAGCCATGCTTCGGCTCCATCTGGTTTAAGGCTTGAAGCCACATGACCTTCAGCTTTGTACAGAAGGAGCTGATCTTTCGCTCTAAAAATAGAAACTTTTAAAAGAGGAAGAAGCAGTTTTCAAGCTGGAGATTCCGTTCAAATCATCACTTATGAAGACGGGGTTTCAGTAACGAACAATGCTTCAAGAATTTTCTGGTATCTACCAAAAACACCTTAAATGTCTCGAGTAGCGATCGAAAGCGTATTTTGTTTGAGCGCACGCAGCCGTTCACCAATAATCGCTCACCAGAAGTATCCCCTATAGGTATCGATGGTGGTTTCGAAATGCAGTACCTTCCTTGACCACTGATCGGCACACGCCGAAGCGAATAAAGGCTGGAGTGCAGACGTACTTTAATCAGCGTTGGTATGGCTGCAGCAACAAATGCCCATATGTATCAGCAGCGCGAACACCACACAGGAAGAAGGAGAAGTCTCATCTGCATCTGTTCTTTTTTTTCTATTTGCGCACACTCAACCCTGTTTTTACCTTTTTACCGTGTTCTTGCCTTCTCATGGTTTTAGCAAAATTCGCGCCCTCAACCCTGTTCTTCCATTTTTCCATTTGCGCACACTCAACCCTGTTTTCACATTGTCTTGTTTTTTTCCGCATGTCATTCGTGCTTTTCATGGAAGTCTTTGTGCGATAGTAGTTATCACTTTGATGCCCTGGACATCGTGTTGGTCCCAATTCGATAGCACGCCTTGATTACCCCCCTGGTGGGATTTTACCTGGTATGTGTATAGAAGTGCGGGTTCAATTTTTGCTCAAATAAAAGTTGGAAGTTCAGCGCTCTTTACCTTCTTCTCCTTCTTCTTCCTGTGCGGTGTTCGCGCTGCTGACACATATGGATCGCAACCAACTAGCCCGACAGGTGGTGTTATTCAAGAACAAATGCCCACCATGTGTTGCTCTCCCTTAATCATCCACATTTCAGGTAGGATGCTCGACGCGCAGGACGTAGCATGCTTTTGCTAAAGTTTTTGGCGAAGCCGCCGGTACGCGCCTTATCAGGTTTTCTTGCTACGCGGTACTCGACAACTTCGCATTGGGAGGTTTATTCTAAGGCTTCTCACTTTCACCAGCATCTGTTCTTTTTTCGTTGTTCTCTTTTCTTTCATTCTATTCATATCACAGGATAGCACCTGATAGGTGGCACCAGCTGTAAATGGAGAACGAAGAGAAAAAGAATAAAAGAATGTATAAATACTTCCTTCGGTCAGTGAAGTTTCAGTGTGCTTTCCTTTTGCCTTTACTACGTGCCGGTGAATACCAACCTTTACCACCCGATCATTGGCCGATCCCCCAGAGTGGCTATGTGCCATTCTGTCATAGGCTACAACAACAACAACAACAACAAGTCTAGCGTGAGTCCTGTTCGCTCTCTCTGTCCGTGTCTATGCATATGCGCTATAGTAAAAGCGTGTGGGGAGGTTTATGGTCAAGCACGAAAGCTTCGCCCGTGTTTCAAAGATTGTTCTTGGCATTTAGTCGCTTTCTTTTCCCAGTGATGGTTACATAAACAATGACCATCGCCTTCAGCCGCGGTAGTTTTTGTGAACCCCGCGACAGTGAATGCTCTGTTTTATAGTGCCGCCGCCGAGTTGCTGAATTTTTCCGGGCACAGGTTTGCTGTAAGTCTCATCTGCAGCGTCGTCTGTGTCTATCGTGAACACCACGTGAAACCATATATTCGTACCAGGTAAGGTTAACACTTGCCCCTTCACCTTTCGGCACTTGTTGGTCCGCGAGAGGGGCTATGCAGTCCAAAACACGGCTGAGAAGCCAACCCCGTTGCTCGGTTACTTTTCGCAAACACACACGCACACACACTCTGTTGCGCACACGCGGACGCGCAGGCACGCCCACACACAGACGCGCGCACACGCACCCCCAATAGGCACGCACGCACAAACACATACACGAGCACACAGACGCACCCGCATAACACACACGCATGCGCCGCCGCGGTGGCTCAGCGGTTATGGTGCTCGGCTGCTGACCCAAAAGACGCGGGTTCGATCCCGGCCGCGGGGGCTGGAATTTCTTTGGAGGAGAAATTCTAGAGGCCCGTGTACTGTGCGATGTCAGTGCACGTTAAAGAACCCCAGGCGGTCGAAATTTCCGGAGCCCTCCACTACGGCGTCTCTCATAGCCTTAGTCGCTTTGGGACGTTAAACCCCATAAACCAAACCAAACCAAACACACGCTTGCATACGCACACACGCACGCACACGCACACACACACGTACGCAAGCACACGCATGCAGACGTACACAAACACACACGCCGGCACACACGCAGACGCATGAGCACACGCGCAAAAAAAACGCACACACGCACGCACTCACTCAAGGAAACTCACACATACCCGCACGCATCCAAACCAACACAGGCACACAAAACGCACACACATGCGCACAAAGCGTACACTCACGCACACTTAAACACACACACGCACCAACACAGAAGTACATGCACACAATCACGCTCAGGCCCATAGACACAGACACATACACATGGGCGTATACACACCCAGACGCACACGCGCACGCACCCAAACACACGCACGCATTTACACACATACAGAAAAGACGCACGCACATGGACACAGATACGCTCACCCACGTACGCGCGCAGAAATAAGAGGGGATATAGTACTACCTGACTTGTGCAACAGACCCACCTTTCCGACCGTCCAGTCCGCTGCAAGCACTGACGTCTCGAATGACTGCTGAAATATTTTCGAGAGGATTATTGAGGAATAAATTTTGGTACTCTTCAGGAATTAGCTTTAATTAATTCTGTACGAGGGCTTGTAGAAGTTTTAAGATTTTCTGCTAATTTTTCTATTCCTAGGGGCTGGACGGATATTGCATCCATCGTTGAAAGTTGGCAGTCCTCCACTGTAAAAAACGTGACGTTGGAAGAAAGAACGAAATTGCGACAAAATGTTTAATTTAGAATTTTGGGGCATTCAGTATCAGCGCTAGTTGAACTGTTTGCATCCAACAGTTTAGTTTAATAATTTCTATTGGGATTATTGGCACGCCAAAATTTTTTGGAATCATTTGTGAGCATGTTGGGCAGGGCTTGCTGTAGGAAATGAGCCTTCGCATTTTTAATTACCGATTCATACGCGCTAACTGTCGCTTGGTAAGCTTCCCATTTGGAAACGGAGTTACATTTTTTCTTGCATTTCGGTAAAAGCGTTTTTTCTGTTACAAAGCCTTCTTATGTGAGCGTTGTACCACAGTGCATTTTTATGAGTTGTAATGGTGTGTAGGGGGATATATCTTTCCGTTAGTTCGTTAACTTTAGCAACGAAAATGTTCCAGTTCACCTGCGCCTCCAGGCTATCAAAATCTCTTAAAAATATATCAAAAAATGAAGATAGTTCTTCGTTGACAGCCTGAAAGTCAGCTCTGCTATAATCACCGATACGCTTGACATTATTGTCTGCGTTATTGGAAGGAATGCTGAAATTAAACGCGAGTATGAAGTGGTCACTTATGCCGGGCATGCAGGTAAAGTCTGAAACGAGATCAGAATGGGATGTTAAACTGAGTCTAATATGTTAGCAGTGATGTCTGATAGGCGGGTTTGTAGTGATACTAGCTTAGAAAAAGAAAAGAGTGAACAAAGGTTCAAGAACTCATTGCCTTGCGACGATGGGGATGTTGTAGGAGTTATTTCCGAAGACCATGTAAGCTCAGGAAAGTTAAAATCGCCTAAAAAAGTAATTGGTGTTGCAGGGTGCCGCGTAACAACAAAGTCAAGCACATCATGGAAATCTGATGTGAACGTGGAAGGATAATTGGGAGGTCGATAACATACACCAAAAACTTATTTTTGATGATTTAGTTCTACGCATGCCCGAATGGATTCGAGGCTAGTTTCACTGGAGTGTGATTGGACTGTATCGTTTTAGATATAGCAAGCAAGACGCCACCGCCTGGTCGCTGAGTGCGATCGCGTCGGTGAACTGAAAAGCGGGTTGAATCGTCAAATATCTCACTCTCGTGTACGTTGGGATGAAGCAAGGTTTCTGTTATAGCGATAATGTCAGCCTCGCACGTGTCTACAGCGGAGTTAAACGATTCTTGTTTATTAAGAATGCTTCTAGCCTTAGCCAGTATAATGGATGTGCGAGGAGGTTTTAAAGCCAGACCACTTCCCCTCGTTCCATGCTATGGGTTATCTTCTTCGCTTTCCGAAATACCTGTATTGCTTACCTGAAGGGGAGCGGAACGGCTCTGTTCGCATTCGACAAAAGATTAGACTTGCAGCTCCTCAATGGTATCGGTATCAGCGTTAAAGATGGAGCACTTGCGATTAACAACCAACTTGTTATATCACAGGTGGTACTTAGGAGATCGCGGTAGTTTTTTTGCGAATTCTGTTAGTTTCTTGCACGCAAGACGAGTGGCGGGGGAAACATCTTTTGACACGGAAAGTTGTTTGCCACTTAGTTTAGTATGGAGGTCAAACACTTTCATTCTGCCTTTGAAACAGGAAATTTGATGATAATAGGGCAACATTTTGACAGTCAAAAAGTGCCGAGACGATGGGCACGTTCAATGCTTAGTTTTGTGGAATCGTTGTCAAGTACTTCCGACAACGCAGCAAGCGTTTTCTTTTTAGTCTCATTCCATGATTCGCTTTCAGCGGGAATGCCATCGAGGATCAGATTATTCCTTCTCGACTGGTCTTCCAGGCTACCTAGACGACACTGCAGTACCTCTTGGTGCAATGTCAGACGTCTAGTAGTGTCCTGCATTGAAACCAGCTCAGGCTCGATAGTATTAACAACGTTAGTTTTTGATTCAAGAACTTCGAGACGATTGAATACACCTAGTATTTTGCTTTCCAGTGATGCTTGATTGTCATTAACGATCTTAACGTCTGTGCAGATCTGGGTTTGACCATCAGCTATTTCTAAGGTCCGGTCGTTGATACTCGTAAGCATTGCTGATATAGACGTTTCAGGATCGTCATTTGATTCCGACTTTGAAATGACTGGGCGCGTCTTGGGTGGGCCGGTGTTGGTCTCAATGTCTCCAGAGCAAAGAAGTACAAGCGATACATCAACACATTCACTGAAGGTCGTGAGCAGCACATGTCGACATGGGAGCAGAAAGAGAAATCAGTTGTCCGATCTTTTGGCATCAAGCGAATAGCTCCTCAAACCTGCGGATCGTATGGCAGAGGTGCGTTAGCCGAGCTGTCGGGAAGGCTGCTCCCATGTCCACTTACACTGCAGTCGAGAAGTGGCTTAGTTTAAGTAGTCCGCCAAGCAGGCTTCCGTCCCAGTTCCGATTGACACGTGTGGCGAGGCGATAGAAGCGCCGGTGATAGCTCGTCCTTGTAACGATGCGCACGCGGGTGGTGGTTTTTCGATTTTCAGTGCCAATAATTTCAGTGACAAACAATAATAATGTACAGAGGCGGTTTTAAATATAAAGACAATCAGTTTAATTATGCGGTATCCAGGCTTACCACCTTCGAGTTGATACGGGCTTAAATCTCTGGAGAGCAAGAGGAAGTGCTCACGCCACCATACTTTAGGGAATTCGTAGGGGAACTACAAACACCTCGCTGCGCGGAAATGGAGGTTACACGACGATTGTGGCGAGCATAATATCGGCAATAATAAAACAAAAATATTAATTGAACAATTTCAGATGCTTTCGTGGCCTCCGCTCCTTGTGGCCCACCCTTCGCGATGTTATAAGTAAGAACGGAAGCGGTGGCGATCGATTTCTGTGTAATGGGTACGATAATACCGAGAGTGTTTCATGCCACATACGTTTGATACAGCTCTATAAGAAGGTGTCAGCAACGGCGCGCCGCCGGAGCAGATCGCGGCGGCCGCGCTCTATCTACCGGGTGCTGAAGCAGAAACCGAGCAGTCCTTTGAGGCGCGCGTCACACGTGCGCAGCCCTCGCAGTTACGTTGAAACGCCCGGTTGAACTATCGTATCAAGGAGGTGAGTTGAACATTGCCTTGAGGCGCATTCTAGCTGGTATCCAGCACAGATCTAGGGACTCGGAAGTGGATAAAGCAATGAGCCTGGTTTCCAGTCACCGATGACCACCGGCCCGCTTTGGAGACGGTTGGTACAGTCGCGAGCAAAAAATATTAGCACAGATCACTGGCGGTCAGAATTGTATATCTCACCACGTGGCGCTGCGGTTCGCAGACCTGCCTATCGGGCCGTTTCCATCTTTGCAGCCTAGGGGAGGACGGCGGGAAGTAAGCTTTATCAAGCGTGCACCGCCCGAGCGTCGAAGTGCTGACCCTACGTGACTGCGCATGTGGCATTTATTTTGGCTAGGTTATCATGAGCAAAGATGACTTCTTTTTATTACTGTTTTTTTATGTCCGCAATGGCTTGTCAAAAGGAACTCGCGGGAACAATAGATGATAGCGCTGTTTTAGAAAGTAATTTTATTGGTCTGTGACAGTCCGATGAACCCCGCTAATACTGTAGAATGGGAACGGCCTGGCAATCTCGTTATCAGCCTCTTTGCCACCCGCAGCGCCAGGCGTTGCCATTCCGGCGCTCCGGTGTTCCGTCATGTGTGCTAATCTTTTTTTACTCGCGACTGTACCATTGAGCCTACTGCAGAAAGAGTTCATGCCAGTCGGCGCTTTGTGCTAGCAGTTAAGGGATAGTGATCGCAATCAACTTTATACAGCTTCTCTCTGATGGCTGCATGGTAGGCTACACTTAAGTTGTTACGCCTCAAGTTATTCAGTTGCGGAGCCCTACAATGATATGAGGCACACAAAAATCGAGTAAGAAGGGTTGGTCAGTAAAATCTGGAGACACCACTAAATGTTTTGACTTAGCAGGAACTCGGTTTAGAAAAACAATGTAATAGGGCGAACGTACAGAGCGTTCCAGATAATTTTGGCTAAAGTGTGAAAGAAGACACTTACTACACCAACAATTGAGTAGCGCAGGATTGGGGGAAAAGGTATTTCCCAAGTCCACATATATTTTAAAAGGGTCTAATTTGGGAATTGCTCCACAAAGATAATTTGGTTAACTTAAAGGTGTTTAAATTTAACGCAAAGTGTCCTGTGCAAAATTTGTCGAGGATGTTGAGAAATGCCCTTTGAGGTTTTTATTATTGATTGCAAGTTTAGTGTGGTTTCTTTTTTTAAGCTTACAGTAAAGCCTGAAAAGTTTAGAAACTGTCACGTGACTAGGGGTTTTCTCATCGCGATTCTAGCACGATTAGCACCCTCACACGCTCACAGATTTAAGGAACTTAGTTGCGAAAACTACAATTAACTGACCATCAGGTACCGCGACTATTCAAGGATGAGCGTGGACACTTGTTAGAATTCTGATTCTGCAGCAGAAGCATCATCTAGTCGTCGCAGTTGAACGGCATAGCGCGGATAATTTCTTCGCAAGGAAAAGTGGCTGCGCATCTCGCGACTAAGCCTCCTGTATCGTATGCGAGGTCTTCTCAGGTAGAGCCGCCATTTTTGTCCGATTATTGTCTCGCCATGGTCATGTCCATGCCACGCTGCGCTGATTCGACAGGCTCCTCACTGCGATCATTCTTCAACTTTTCTTAAGCCCATCTTAAAGCCTATGTTAACTACGGGACGTTAAACCCACCATACCATACCATACCATACCATACCATACCATACCATACCATACCATACCATACCATACCATGACATACCATACCATACCATACGATACCATACCACACCGTACCGTACCGTACCGTACCATCCGAGTGCACTTTCCAGTAATATTTCGAATCCATAAATTTTCCTTGATGAAAACCGAGTCAGCAGAAAGTTTTTGCTGCCTGCGTTCAGGAGCGTGAGTTTTGAGAAGCATCTAGGAAAATGTGCCCCTTAGCGGGATTCCCCTGGGTATTGACTTGAAAGGCAGAGAGGACACCTCTTCACTGTGTACTCTATAATCCATCTGATTGGCTATATGGCGAAAAGCCGCTCGATTTCGCATATGCAAAACCCTCCAGCTTGAGCAGTTTACGATATCCCGTCGCGCGAGTAATTGGTAATCCCGAAGCTCGCGTCAGTCGAGAATTTCTCGTACGCAGTGTACGTACGCGGGCGCCGACATGACCGCGCCGCAGGCGGCCTCAACGTTCTCGCGGGCTATTGAGGAACGAAGCTGTCATGTATCGGCACCTGTATACAGACAGACACCTTTCCGTCAACCCCGAAACCGACTTGCCAGTCACCCTCTTCCTTTCCTACATGTTACGAGAATATGCGAGAACCCTTCAACCGCCCATCATCCACCCAACCAGAGCCTCTTGGGAGCACTGGCTCACCCTATCCAGAGCTTACCAAACATATCTTATTTAAATCACCTCTTCGATATTACCTTTGTGACTCGTGTTATATATCTCGAGCCCCTATAGCTCTGTATCTTCAAGAACAGAGCTAATCTGGGCTTCTCGCTAGTACAGTGAAAAATTACGACTTTAGCATATTATGAAGATGTCGACCTCTTTTGTTCTGATAAAAACAGTATGATAAAAAAACACGCTTGGATGGGTTGAGAACGCTTCTTTTCTGCACGGACGCAAATGGGTAGCGCCGCCGCCGCGGTGGCTCAGTGGTTATGGTGCTCGGCTGCTGACCCAAAAGACGCGGGTTCGATCCCGGGCGCGGCGGCTAGAATTTGTTTCGAGCAGAAATTCTAGAGGCCCGTGTACTGTGCGATGTTAGTGCACGTTAAAGAACCCCAGGTGGTCGAAATTTCCGGAGCCCTTCACTACGGCGTCTCTCATAGCCTGAGTCGCTTTGGGACGTTAAACCCCATAAACCAAACCAACCAAACCAAATGGGTAGCATCTTCGTTGGGATGCCGCGTTGCATCATTCTTGCAAATGCAGCAATTTGCTTGGAAGAAGGCACGCTTGCACAACATAGACTTTTTGTAACTTTTTCTGGGGCGCTATCAAAGGGAGCCTGTGTGTCTACAGATTTTTTGGGGCCTTGATAGAGTTTGGTGAATCAGCCATGCACCATTTGTCCACCGACTTGTTCCAGGGCATTTATTTTCAAAACTACGAAACAACCCCTGTCTGGCCGCTGTGCAAATAAGCGCCTAAGTGCTCGTCTGTCTTTTCTGGACATGGTCGTGAGAGAACTTTGTGCTGATGCATTCGGTTTTATCACTATTCGGTTTTCCTGATAGAATGCCTGTACGACCTCTCTACAAGGCAAATGACGAAAGTTGCGATCGGTCATTACTTCCTTTACCCATATATCTGCAGTCTTGCCTAACCTTTTTGATGCTACTGTATTAAAGCGAATTCAGCGCATGTATTGTTTCAAACGGCCGGAAAAACCTTTTCAACGCTTCAGATATGGACCTTACGCGTTAGGCCGCACCTTCGCGTCAAGGAGGCGTTTGTGCCGTGGTCAGTGAATTGCTGCCTGTGCGAGCAACGAGAAATATTGAGCAATAAAATTATTTTTTTTTTGTCGTGATGCTGTGTTCTTTTTTTTTTTGAGGGGTGGGGGGGAACCTACTTTAGCAGTCTCTTAAACAACACATTGAGGTCAAGCACTTCACTATAACATATGTCTGCGATGAAAGAGTGCGGAATCCCATGCGAACTCTTCGTGTTTAAAGGACCGCTTTGCGTGTGGAAAACTCGCATGATGGATGAACACGCTGAACTGCCGCGTTCAACGAGTCTAGTGCTCAGAGAACAGTGCTCTTTACCGCAGGAGAAATATGCTCCGCAAGTTAAACTTCCTGACTTGTTCCGTAATTTTGATGTGCGGGAAGGGAGACACGGCGGCGCAGGACATACCGAGATCTCTGAATTCGACGAGATCAAGCGAGGCATGAGGGTGGTCAAAAAGGTTCCTAATATTCCATGCAACAGAGATAACAAGAAGCCTTTGAGATGGCCGAATAGCCTACGGCATCTCTAAACGGAGCTTTTCTGTTGCGGAGCCGCTGGTGCGAAACCAACTCGGAGTATGGATACCCTTTTAGTTGTTCTTCCACTGCGTCAGCAGTATAGCCTCCTTTCCCAAAAATAACCGCACTCTGTGCGTGTGGGTAAGGAGGGGGGGGGAGAGGGGCGGGCTTGTGCCTTGCGTGCAGCCTCCACCCTTGATTCACACGACACCCCGGTGGGCGCACATCCTGGCACTCACAGGTAAAAATGCACTTTCAAGTAGCCGGGGACAAGTCTCCGGACCACGTGTTCCTCTAACGAAGCCGATAACTCTGCTATTATTCGGCGGCTGGAGACCACACTTGAGAAGGTAAAAGTTAAATTTTTGTTCTTTCATCTCCACAAGTGCGGTCTCCAGCCGCTGTCTGATAGTAGAGCTATAAGCTTCGTTTGTGGAACACGTGGTCCGGAGACTTTTCTCCCCGACTGTACCTTCACCATCCCCCCACTCCCCATCGCCCACCTGTGAGGAGGATTGCTGTGACTAACTTTCTGCCGCCCTCTGCTACGCTTGCCTTCTTTTGAAATCCACTCCGTTGCTCTTGAGGACCATCGGTTATCCTGCCTTCGCATTACATACCCCGCCCAAGTCCATTTCTTCCTCTTGATTACGACCAGGATGTCATTAACCCGCGTTAGTTTCCTCAACCACTCCGCCCGCATCCGATCTCGGTTTTCGGTTTGATTTCGGTTAGGTTATCATTGACCAGTACTTGATTCCTGACCCACTCTGCCCTCTATCTGTCTCTTAACGTTTCACCTCTCAATATTCTTTCGATAGTTTGCTGCGCTGTCCTTAACTTAAGCTGAACCCTCTTTGTTAGCCTCCACGTTTCTGCCCCATAGGTAAGTGCCGGTAAGATACAGCTGTTATATACTTTTCTCTTGAGGGATATTGGCAATCTGCCATTCATGATCTGAGAGAACCTGCCATATAAGCTCCACCCCTATTGTATTCTTGTAGCTATTTCCCTCTCATGATGCGGAGAAGCGGTCACTACCTACCCTAAGTAGACATATTCCCTTACTACTTCCAGCCCCTCGCTACTAAGTGCGAACTGCTGTTCCTTTGCTAGACTGCTGAAAATTACTTTGGTCGTCTGCATGTTAATTTTTAGTCCCAGCGTTCTGCTGTGCCCGTGTACATACTTTGCTGTTCATGTACTGAGTGACTTCGCAAGGCAACGTCATCAGCGAATCGCAGATTACTTAGGTATTCTGTCATCCCCAACTGTTCCCAATTCAGGCCTCGGAATACTTCCTTCCAACAGGCAGTGAATAGCATTGGCGAGATCGTGTCTCCCTGCTTGACACCCTTCCTTATTGGAATTTTATGGCTTACTCTGTGGAGGACTATGGTAGCTCTAAAGTCGTTATAGATACCTTCCAATATTTGCGCATAGCTTTCTTCTACGCCCTGACTGCGCAATGCCTGCATGACAGCTGAAGTTACCACTGAGTCAAATGCTTTCTAAAATCAATAATTGCTATAAGTAGAGGTCGGTTATAATCGCATTTAACTATGAAATGATTGATAGTATGAATACGGTCTATTGTCGAGTATCCTTTATGAAAGCCTGCCTTATCCTTTTGTTGATTGAAGCCTAAGGTTGACCTGACTCTATTAGTGATTACCTCAGTAAATACTTTGCCGCCAATAGAGAGTAAGCTGATTGGCCTGTAATTTTTGAAGTCTTTGACGTCTCCTTTCTTACGAATTAAGATAATATTAGCGTTTTTCCAAGCTTCTGGTACGATCGAGGTCACAAGGCATTGCCTGTAGAGAGTGGCTAGTTTTTCTAGCATAATCTTCCTTCCGTCCTTCAACAAATCCGCGGTTACCTGATCCTCACCAGCTGCTTTGCCTATCTTCATCGCTCCTAAGGCTTTCCTGGGCCTAAGACCACGTGACTAAGACCACATGACTCGCCACAGCTGCAACCGCCACGCTAGGGTGGCCACGCCGCTGCCCCGATAGCGGTGCGCCGACCATCGCTTCACTATAGATGTGGTCAGGTGATTATGCACGTGACTCTGAGTTCGCTTAGGGAGACGACGCCGCTTTCTCATGCTGTGTCGCCGTGGATTAGAGCGCGGCTGACAGTGTCCCGAAACTAAAGCCTTAGTTTGATATTTCAGCTTGAAAATATATATCGTTAAAAATTTGGCGCGGTGTGGTGCGAAAGATAAGTATGGAAGGAGAGACTAGATGCATGCAATGAACGAACCGTTGATTTTTATACTCGATCTATGAGAGAGATGGTTATTAAAGGATCCTTTTCGTCGTGTAGATTCGAAATTGCTCAATCATGTTGCTCGAGGACACTTGTGGAGAGTTTCAGCTTTTATTAACAATAAAAGAAGAAAGATGCAAGCAAGGAGAAAACTTACTTTTAGTGTTACCTGACGAAACCAGCCCTCGGTCCCGCCGAAACAGCTGGTTTTAACCGTATGTCGCCGCCCTCGGAGGAGACGCTAACCAAATTGGTTAACTCCACAGACATCCGCCGAAGAAAAAATTGGGGAAAGGAAAACATTACTAATCAATGATTGGAAAGGAAACCACAGCCAATCGATAATTGGGGAAAGAAAATTACTCAATCTGTCCAACAGTGTACAAAATATACTTTCCATCATGTTGATTTCAGAGGATTCTCCCTTCCTCCAGGAAGCTTCGCAATCATTCTCGCTTTCCAACGGATGCGGATTTTTTCAACCTCTGGTAAATCCAGGTTCGAGGAAAGTCATCTTCAAGGCCCATCTGTTCGGGGCGGTCCATTGCAAACTGTCATGACGCACAGTAAATGGACGGGAAGAAATTCGTACAAAGCGTATCTCTCACGTGTACCTTCCCTGTTCATGCGGGCTGAGGTTGACACGCACTAACCAGCGGTCATTCTTCATGTTTGCAGTTAGCAGGGAAATGCCTTGTTGAGCACGCCTCGAGCTTTCAACGAACGCCGCCTTTGCCACCTCAAGCTTTGACCAGTGGTGGCGCTGAAATGGGGCAAAAATTCAGGGGGGAACTTTGTTGACCTAAAGTGCGGTGAGGCGAAAGCCTTAAGCGCAGTGTTGCTGCTTGTGTCACTGATATGTGGTTAAAATATTAAGCTTCGCCTCTAAGAGCGGAACGCGACAGCGTCTTGCAACGCTTCCAGGGAGTCTATAGAACGCCATCGCCCGTTCGGTTCTACGCCTTGCTCGTCGGTAAATTGGTTTTTGAGGAAAGGAAATGTATCTGTCTCTCATATCCCGGTGGATACCTAAACCTCGCCGTAACGGGAAGGAAGGAAGATGGGAGTGAACGAAGACAACGTATTCAGCAGACGCGCCTTTGTTCGTTCCAAACCATCGAGCTGGCATGGCGGAGTGGTAGCGTGCTCGTCTCGCACTCCGGAGACCGGGGTTCGATTCCCGAGCTCGGCCAATTTCCTACTAGCATTTATCTCGTCTGACTAGAAAGGTTAATTAGGCTAATTGTTTAAGTAAACCCCACTAACTTGGAGCATCACTATACGATCCCTTTAATTGGTTGCAGCCAAAGTACAATTGGCCTCGTTTGAAATTCGAGCACTGTGACGTCACGGCCGTTTCGACCAATTGAAAAGCGTGACATTTCTGTTGACAACATCTGCTTACACCGATGAGGCATTAAAGGCTTCCGCCTTAAAAGTTGCGTGACGCAACGCGGATTACGATGGCTCGTCGCCGTACGCTTGCGCCCGCCTCGCCGCAAGAACGCGCACAATTGTAAGTATATGTCCTGGAGGGGCTTCAAGTTTCCCGTATTCTCGAAATCTTCCACTCTCCGGCTCCCCTTATCCCGCTGGGTAGCGACTATGACTCACCCCCTCTCTGGCGTTGTGCGGAGTAGTGCACTGCACGGGCTTGGGACGGCCCGAAAACCCGGGCGCGGGCCGGGCCGGGACATGATTTGTTTCGCCGGTCCTGGGCCGGGCCCGGGCCTCAAGTTGCTGGCCCGGGCCGGGCTCGGGCTTAAAACTGCAGACCCGAGCCGGCGTTGCGTCCGTACAGAAACGGCTGGTGTCCGACTATTCATTCACTATTGCAGAGTGAAGTGCACAACTGCGGCATTGGAGCAGCGACACGGATGAGGTAAGAGGCATAGTACGCGCTGAGAAAAAAAAAAACTACGCTTTATTCATTGGCTTATTTATTTCCCTGTTTCCACGCCGCGGTGGTTTAGTGGTCAAGTTTCTTGACTGCGTATTCGCCAACTGCAGCCTGTACAGCCACAAGGCTTGAAACCACGGTGAATTGATCACGGTGACTGAAGATTGTCACAACGGCTTACCTAAAAGGGATAATAAATCCTCCTAAATGGCGTTATATGCCACTAAGAATCACGATTGGCGATCTAAAAGGAAAAAAATGGGAAAAAAATGAAATTAAAAAAAAACAATAAAATTACAGTACAGAGAGCGGAGTCGAACGGCCGACCTTCCATACGCAACACGTGCCTCTAATCCACTGCGCCATAGCGGCGATGTCAAGCCGTCGTTCTGAATGAATATTTATAACCAGCCTTAATGTGGCTACTACCTGCCGGTGGGCGGCGCTGTCATCGCTGGCTGTACCGGCTGCATTTGGCGAACACGCGGCCGGGCCGGGACATGATTTGTTTCGCCGGTCCTGGGCCGGGCCCGGGCCTCAAGTTGCTGGCCCGGGCCGGGCTCGGGCTTAAAACTGCAGACTCGAGCCGGCGTTGCGTCCGTACAGAAACGGCTGGTGTCCGACTATTCATTCACTATTGCAGAGTGAAGTGCACAACTGCGGCATTGGAGCAGCGACACGGATGAGGTATGAGGCATAGTACGCACTGAGAAAAAAAAAAACTACGCTTTATTCATTGACTTATTTATTTCCCTGTTTCTACGCCGCGGTGGTTTAGTGGTCAAGTTTCTTGACTACGGAGCCGAGGAACCAGGATTTGTTCCTAGCCTCGGCGGCCGCATGTCTTTTTAGGCGGCAAGCATGACAGCCATGTGCTTTGTAGTATCATTGCCCGTTGAAGAAACCCAGGCGGTCGAAATGATCCGGAGCCCTTTGATTCGGTGTCTCTCACAGCCTGACTCCACTATGGCCCTTAAGCCCCAAAAACATAGCTTTTATTTTATAGCTATTTTGCCACGTATCATTGTAGTGTCCGTTCGTTCGCGCAAGGCCGCAGGAAAGGGGTGTTCTCATTTTTTTTCGTGACGCGAGAAGCGACCGGACTAATCTCGATTGATCGCAGCCATGAATAGCTGCATCTACGTGTTTCCAGATTGCTGTAGAAGATCTTCACCTGTTATCTCGAAGTTTCCTTGCCGGATTTAAATTGAGCGATGCCGTGAGCGGCGGGGATTCGTAGTTCGACGACCGACGAGCACGTTTGTTGCTTACGCCGCCTCCGAGTGATTCAGTTCCTTTGCGGGCGCAAGTAAGCCCAAATAAAGAGCTTCGTTTCCAAGACTGGTTGGTGTCTTCCTGACCGCTGGACTGCCGTCACTACAACGTGACAATATTTTTCTCATGAGAGAAAATTCACAAACTAAGGGGCGTTTGGTTTTGTTTTTGATCAGCTGAGCGGAACATCTCGTGAATGAAATAGCCACAAAAGCTCGCGAGAGTTTGAATCTCATCTCATAATCACATCTATCCCTCCTCGCTTCTTCAGCCTGGTTGTCATGACAAGTGTGTTGCCCTGTAAGTTAGCACATGGTTCGCGCGTTATCTTCTGCTCCACCAGTAACAGCAAAATTCAACCGGCCTTAATTGGCCATTGATCGTTCGTCATCCCTAAACATACCTATACACTATTAGAAATGCATTCGCGAAGAACATATAAGTTTAGGACGCTTATAGTCTTCAAACACACACCGTGAAATACTCGAGCCTTTTAGCTTTTCGTTCCTGCTGAAAGACGATCAGTTCGCCGATGAGTTCAACCTGAGAGATCGTGTTCACTAATAAAATGTCATCCCACTGCTTGCTAGGCAGCTTTAATATCTATACTTCGCGGGCGGCAAAATATAACTGATTAAAATCATGGGGGAATGCAAAGTAGTCTATTACGCTCGTATGCAGCCCTTTTTATTTGGCTCTCGGAACTTCCGAGTTTTTTTTTTGCGAACCTACACGAGATCACTGTCCAAAAGACGGGCCTGGAGAATACTACTCAATCACTTCCTTCTGGGTTAAAAAGAACCAAATTTCTGCAAGCCAAACTGTAGTTTCAGAACCTTTGTCGGCCAGTTTCTTATCGGTCTATTAGCAGTCTACCTGCTCAGAGTGAGCAGTATACCTCAAACGTTACTGTGAAACGGGCCGGGCCGGGTCCGGGCTGGGCTACACTCCGGTATTCTCGGGCCGGGCCGGGCTCGCTAGAGCGATGATTTAGCGGGCCTGGGCCGGGCCCGGGCTTGAAGCCGAGGGCCTGGGCCGGGCTTGAGCCTCAGATTGACGTCCGTGCAGTGCTGTAGTGCGGAGGGCAGAAAAAAAAAAGAAACTCAATGGGCATATTTTTTTTCGTGAAGCCAGACGTGGGAAACACACATAGCCTTGGAAACTGCACCCCAACCAAGGGAACGAACTTATTAGTGAAAATTAATACATGACAGTGAACAATATCAAAACGTTTTATGAGACAAGAAGTTGCAAGAATTTAAAAGAAAGCGCAAACTCAGTAATTTCCGTATTTACGGCGACCGCGCTGCGTGCATAATACCACGGAGGTGGCTCATGGAAGATGGCTCCACCAGACTACCCGCTGATCCCTGCTGAACCTGCAACTGGGTTCAGGGATCCGACCAGCACTGCCGCCTCTACCCCAGACGCAGCACTAGTGAGCACGGCAGCTGCGGCTGCTCTTTGGAGAGCAGCCGGCAGCGATGCAACGCAGGAGGGGCTTCCTGCTGGTGGCCGATCAGCTGCTGTTGGTGGTGCTGCTGCTGCATGGTTTGAAAGCAGGACGACGACACGCTGCTTTAGTTCCTTCTTCAGGAATAGCGATGTACACTCGGAAATGAATATTCTATGGCAGCGTATGGCGTGGAATAGAACTCGCAGACACACGTTTCGAAGTGGTGAAGGCGCTAAAACGGCATATTTTTACTCTTGGCCAATTCCAACGCGCAAGACTCCAAGTACAAAAAAAAAAGCGTGGGGAAGCAAGTTTAAACCAAACATTAAGACTGATTTTACTGCTCATTTCTTTTCATATGGGCGTCTCAGTGCGTGCTTTTTATCAAAATGTCGCGCTTCCTTCAGCGCTATGTTAGAACACATGCTCCATTGCTATGTATACATATAAAAAGAAAGTGTAAATTCCTTCGTTAATCTAAAGCCCCAGTGGCGGCGCAGCGGTTACGGTGCTCGGTTTCTGACCCAAGATGCGGACTCGATCCCGGCCGCGGCGGTCGAATTTTGATGGAGGCGAAATTCTAGAGGCCCGTGTACTGCGCGATGTCAGTGCACGTTAGAGAACCCCAGGTGGTTGAAATTTCCGGAGTCCTCCCTCTTGCATCTATCATCGCCTGTGTCGCTTTGGGACGTTAAGCAACATAAAACCAAAAACCCAACCTTATTTATATTAATGACGCCCGCGAAAATAATTCCATCATCCAGACCTGTGAAGGGCGATTTCCACGTGGCAGGGTGTCTCGAACTACCCATGTTGGAAAATTAACACACTCGGTGTACAAACTGCCCCTTCGTTAACATGTGGAAAACATGAATGACAATCGTTATACGGATTCCTACGCTTGTGTACGGCTCCACAATGAGTGGGATGAAGGCTTCCTTCATGCTGCAATTTTTTCAACTTGCCCATGCTTTGAGGAAGCAGCCAACGGGTGACGTCAAGGCGTTGCCCCGATATTTACTGGCTTATTTTGTTGCTGTCTTTATATTTGGATTCCCACAGCACCCCGAAGTACGCTTCGCCCTATTACTGAGCGTTGCGACAATTATCGCTACTGAACTCGCGTCCATCATTTTTGACGTCCATTGCTTGGTTTGTGCACATTACATCTTTGGTTTGGAGTGGCAGCAGTATATACAGCTGCAACAGCGCCACTTAAAAGCCTGCATATAGTGCGTATCCATCTCTCAAGACGCTGAGTCATTTAAAATTCGGTACTCGTGGTTCTCTTGTTCGGCGGGAAGATTTTCGATATCCTGGCGTTGCAGCTAAAGTAGAGACATAAGTATGTTGAAATTAAAGTGAAGGACTTCGAAGAATCGGATAGCTCAAGTAGGATGCCAGAGTTTCTGAATGGACCATCAATCCTCGCTCCGCAGCTATTCGTCTTACCATTGAATATCATTAACTAAAATCTCCGTGGGCGGCCTCTCTTCTTGAGGCTTTCCTCCTGTGTCCTTCTGCGCGCACATATTAAATGCTGCATTAGGAGCAACAGTCACGTTCAGATAAAGGCACACTGAAAACGACGCTATAAATTTTTTCTTGGTTGGCAAAATCCGATAATTCGGAATTTCGTGGCTTTGTTGCCGCCTATGCGACAGCGAAACGTGCATTTATTGCTAAGAGATTTGGATTCGAAGTTGACAAAATCTTCCCGGTGCTCAGGTTCATACTCGGGACTCTGATGACGAAATAGGAGAAAGTGACGGAGAGTGGCGGAAACGGCGAATCCGTGATTGCTGGATGTGGGCGCTGGGCTGCTGCCTAGAAGCAGCCAAAGTGCTAACCACTGCCGGCCGGATGTTGAGGGCCTCTATCAGCCGTCGTCACTTCGTTTACGTTTTCAACAGAGTTACGATGGATCCTATTCCCGATTCTGACAAGTAAGTTGGCTCAAAGAACTGCGACCTGCATTAAACGATCTAAGCCTCACCCAGGGTGCGATGCTTTTGAGGACTGAGGTGGCGCGTCTGCTAAGAAAGTCCTTGCGCCGAGCCATCGTCATGAATGACGTGTAGCGAGGGGTACGTGGGGGTATATTTAAATTCTGTAATAATAATCCTCGTAGGGCTCTTCATGCAGTCCAGCGTCGTGGTACATTGACGAAGCGAACACTAAGCGCTGTGTGTTTGCTAAAGTGGAGGCGCTTGGGTCATTAGCTATTCACAGCTCTTTTTCATGTCGAATAGTTGAGTGCCGTTGCACCATCTTCGTCCAAGGAGCACTTAGAGAGGCATTTGGAGGTCCCTTGCTACCCAGACCTTGTAAATATTGGCTTCATAACGAAACCATGCGTGCACGCAAAACGCATTAAAATAAGGCTTTAAAAATCATACAAGTTGATCATTGAGAAATTTAATTTACTCTTCTGAATAAGAAAGACCTAACGACAAAAACAGTAATTACTACAGAGAGAGCGCTAATCTGTGGAAAGCAAACTATCGTTGTTACGGGGTTGACCAAGCTGAGAAAAATGTGCGTGACTCTGTTTTTTTAGACAAGTGTGATGCCACGTTTAAAAGGGTTGGTGTTCCAGAACTGTGCAGCATCTTTAATTACAAGGTTAACCTGAGAAAGCCACCAGCAATCCCCATTCACACCCAAGCAACCGGCCAGCTGTCTGCCGATGACAGTCGCTTACAGGTCTTCGGGGCGCTCCATCTACGACTGCTGGTCTTCGGGTGTCGGCGCTGGAAGGCAACTCGCCCGAGATGACCCCGCTCGAGTTCTCCTCGCTGTCAGTGTCGGGAGCAAAGGCGAGTTTCCATTTGAAGCGCACGGCCACCGAGTCAGGGGCGAGAGAAGCGCCATGGCACTCCAGCGCTGCAAAATAAATGAAACCACCCAGGCGATGCGCTGTAGACAGCCTCGAGAGCTTTGGTCACGTGCTTAATTCAAACCAGAACGATTTTTAAAGGGCGACATTGGCCTCCGAATTGAGACGCCTGAGTTCTCGTGCCTTTCGGCCCCTTATTGTACATTCGACTGGCACCACCAACAGGCATATCATCGCTGGGGAGGGACGGCGAACCGCAGGTGTCTTCTCCGGAAGCTTAACCTATCTGAAGACTGCTTTCCACGCAGCTTGGAGGTAGTAAGACCAAACGGCGATTAGCAATTAAGTGGTGGTATACTATGAAAATCCATCTCGGTTTGGACTGCACTGCAAACGACCTGTGCAGATACAATTTCGACCTTGAAATGATAAGGTTCGCGCTTACAGTTTACTAGCTCAGAGCGAATACAGGGCACAAACTAATCGGGGACGAATATGAAGAGTGAATTTTCTCAGCCTCACCTGAGCAAACTGAAATGCTGAGAAAGTGGCGCTGTTAACAAATATGCGATTCATGTGGATGAATCGCGGCAACTGAGCTCAAGCGTATTTTATCAGAAGGTTCCAGAGATCACTCCAGGCTCAGGAATAATGTTCACGCGTGCTCAGCCCCCAATTACATTCGTTAACATTACATGGCTGTGAGGATATTACTGTTGATTTTTATTAGCCTAATTTAAAGTGTATAAGGACACTGTGTGTTGCTCCAGTGCATCCTTGCACATATAGTTATTCAAGATTCCGATGCCACGATGTTAGCTGGTGCACGAAGCTGGCTGGTGAAGATATGGTTTAAGTTTATTTCTTAATCTTCAAAAACGAGGCCTGCTGAGCTGCTCAGGGTCTGCCGCTAAGTAGCACGGGCAGAGGTGGTGAGATGGTCTAGACAAAGGCTCGCTATAAATTACAGGCGTGAAAATGACCCCTGGCATGTTAGAGGAGGATGACAGCTTTGCAAGGTCAAAAATTGCTAGATCTTGCAAGATACATGTCGTCATTATATGCAGAACAACGGGCTTGCTTCAATCCAGCCATTTCCCGTTTTCAGCCTATGGGGACTCCCGCTGTAGGGAGGGCAGCCTGTGCTTCTCCCTTTCGACTCCTGCGAAACGCCGTCCGCTAAGCAAGGCGCAATACAGATCTGGCTGCGCGAGGTCAGGCCACGCCTCAGGGTGTCGCGCTACGTGGTCCTCTTTTTTTGGCCACGGGGTCGTGACGTACGCTCAAAGGTGGGCTGGTTCCGGAGTCGGTCGCGGCTGCGTTGACAGGCGAGCAACGAGTCTAGGACACGAGACAAGGTACGTGAGGGACCGTTTCTGGATTTTGCCGACGATCCTTCGAATGCTTTGTCATTCAGGTTCTTAACGTCACGAGCAGAGAGCCTTGCGCCCCGCCCTCGCAGAAGCTGCGAGCGTCCGGCGAAACCCGCTGAGTGACCCCCGCCGATGAGCCACAGCAGCGGCTGCACTGTCCTGCGCACGAACACCCTTATCCGTGCACGCATATGCTGCGGCCAGCTGCAGGGTTCCGAAGGCTGCAGGGTGCGAATTAACTGAGGGAGGGCAATATAGTGTTTGTGTTTACACGGTTTTTGTCTGCGTAATAAATATGTGTACTGGGTATGTTGCCAATTCTGTCGGAGTGAGAGCGCACAAGCGTGGCAATAGCACACCGGATCCGTTTCGGCTCGGTACTCGAACCACGCGACTCCGGATATATAAGGAAGCGCACTCCTGGGCCGCTAAACACCGTGTGTGGAGGAATTTCAGCAGACACCCACAACGTGATGGGCACAAGAATTGCAATCGCGCCGAGGACCACTCGAATGGATAACGGTGAATTTTTTTCCACGTCTGGCGAATTATTTTACCTATGGCCGCTGCACTTCCATGTATTATTCGTTAATATTCACGACTGTGCCTGCGACTTTCCGCCTTTCTGGACTCTTCAGGAAGATATAAGCCCATTATCTAAAAGTTAAATCGAGAGCTTCCTAAACCGACTCTCATTCTGCTAACGGCGATTGTAGAGCTTGGGTACCGCTATCGCTGCCAACGAATCACCTTTTTAAGGGAACGAGTTCACCCTATAAACTTTTCAAGTAGTTTCGTGTCGTAGCAATGCCTCCTCTATTATCATTGCTTTTCAGATAATGTTTCTAATGGGAGACCACAGCGCGGATGCGTCGTTCACAGGCCCTCACCGACCAATTGGACGACGCGGGAGTTGTCGAAACACCTGCAATTGCAACATAGGTTTCTATATCCGGCGTCTCACCCATCGCAAGAATATTTAGGCGCGTGCGAGCATCGTGTTGAACGCTCTTCTTGAATTTCTGAAAGAAGCAGAATGTGCTTGCCCCATGAATGGCACGCCACGAATTCGTTCAATGTCCTTTGTGTCTGGGTCTGGCTCAAGTACTGCCCTATGGTAAACTAATTCACCCTTCACATCCTTGCAGATGCCTAGCAGGAACAACAGGAACACAAGCGAAGACCGCATGCCAGTGATGCGAGCGGTGGTTGGTAGCCGCCTCATCTTGGACATGACGAACGCCGAACGTTCGTACACGTTGGTTAGCGCGAACGCCAGGTGTGATTTCTCGGGGTATCCTGCGCAGACGCATACAGGCAAGTACGGTCATAACGACTCCAGGATTTCACTCTCCCAGTAGCCACGGAAAGCACACGCATCACTTCTTAGGTAATGCACCCGACTAGCATTGTGGACTCTCCCGAACTTTTGACTGCCAGAGGAAAATCTATTAACAACTGTCCTTAAAATATTCGAGGTGTGTCAGAGAGGAATTTATTAAACCATATAACTGTCTTAAAGAATATTCAGCGTGCAATCATTCTGAATCCGTACCAGACAGAAGTCTTCTTAACTCGGGGTTTGTTTAAAAACGATTTTTGCAGCATTTGCACGGAAGCTTGTTTTTCTTGGTGAAGGTTTAATCGCTCATAGGATAGCAGCCTCTCGTCGAGTCCTGTTGTCTCCAGGAGGTGGGCGACGATCACGTGCACCTGCAGCCGTCTGCAAGCCGTCTCGTCAGAGGCACCACGGCACCACTGCAATCTGATATTACCAGGTGGTGGAGCGTCTGTAGCAAAGATGCTGGCTGGAGTTCGACAAAAATGACGGATGTTTACAGCATTCAATTCAGAGTGGATGCTACAGCGATTTTTTTAAGACATTTTTTTAGTGATATTAAATACATGAAGGACTGAACGGAGGTATACACATGATGACAAATACAATTTTCTGTATTTCTTACCGCACGCGCAAACAATAATTTTGCTCAGGCCTCTAGCTCCGGATTAGTACTACGTAGACCGCAACGATGGGCGGGCAGGGCCGCGGGAGGGAGGGCTCGTGCTAGGAATATACCCGCAAGTATCAATCTCATATACGCTCTGAACGTCCGGATTAGAGCTTCCGCTCTTATGTACGTGCAGGGTCTGCTGCTAAGTGACTGCCTGATGTGGACAATGGTTGGTCATAAATTACAGGCGTGAAAATGAGCACTGGCCTGTTAGAGCAGGATGAAAATAGACTCCGTCATTATATGCAGAACGACTGGCCTGCTTCAATCCAGCCATTTCCGGTTTCTAGCTATGGGGATTCGCGCTGTAGGCAGGGCTCTGTAGGGATTCGCGCTGTAGGGCTTCTCCCTCTCGACTCCTGCGAAACCCTCTCCTCTAAGTGAGACGCAATACAGGTCTGGCGGCGCGCGCGGTCCGGCCACGCTTCAGGGTGTCGCGCTATGTGGTCCTCTTTTTGGGCCACGCGGGCGTGACGTATGCTCAAGTGTGTGCTGGTTCCGGAGTCAGTCGCGGGTGGGTTACTGACCGGCGAGCGACGAGTCTGGGACACTAGGCAAGGCACGTGACCGACCCTTTTTCGCTTTTGCCGATGTTCATTCGAGTGTCTTCTCATACACGTTCTTAACGTCACGAGCCGAGAGCCTCACGCTCGGCCTAACTGTACCTGCGAGCGTCCAGTGAAACCCGCTGAGTCACGGCTGCCACTGACGAACAACAGCGGCTGCACTGTCCTGCACACCAACACCCTTATCGGTGCGCACATCTGTTGCGAAGGGGGCCGGGCGTGAATTAACTGATGGAGTGCAATACAGTGCTTCTGTTTGAACGGTTGTTGTCTGCGTAATAAATACTTGTACTGTGTACATTGCCAATTCTCTCGGAGTGAGAGCGCCCAAGCGCGCCAAGAGAAACCCGGACCCGTTTCGGCTCGGTGCTCGAACCACGGCCTGGGTCTCTCTTCGCATGCGGCCCCGGACATAGAAGGAAGATCACTCTTGGGCCGCGAAACACCGCGCGCGGAGGAATTTGTGTAGACACCCACCACCTGATGGAGACACGGATTCCGGCCGCGCTGAGGAACACTCGAAGGGATCGCAGTGAATTTTTTTCCACGTGTGACGAATTATTTCACCTATGGCCGTTACAATTTCATGTATTGTTCGAGAAGGTTCACGATCGTGCCTGCGACTTTCCGCTTTTCTGGACTCTTCCCGAAGATTAACCGCGTTATCTAAAAGCCAAACGCAGAGCTGCCGAGACCGACGCTCATTCTGATAACGCTCATTTAAGAGGTGGGCCGTCGCTATCGCCGCCAACAAATCCCCTTTGCCAAGGGAACGAGTTCATCCATATAAGCATTTAAGGTAGTTTAATGTTGTAGCAATGCCTCCTCTATTATCAATGCTTGGCAGATAATGTTTCTAATGGGAGCCCACAGCGCGCATGCGTCGTTCACAGGCCCTCCGTGTTGCAACTAGTCCCGGCGCGCACAGGTGGGACGCTACGTCACCTTGGGAGACATTCTAACAGAAGGAATTTAGCAGCAGTGCCGCCCCTTTGCGCTTCCCACACCTTCCGCAACGCGGCACAGTGGGACGGAACCGCTTAAGAACCGCAGACCAGCTGGACCCGCTTGAACAGTCTGAACCATAGGTTGTTAAAGCACACGTTCAGCACACGTCACGCCGCGTCGCTGCGTGACGTGTGCTGAACGCCAAAGCACCTGCCAAGCACGTGTCGTTGTAGCGTCTTGGGGTGCCTATGCGTTGATTGCCCGAGCATCGCCAGCGCCAAGGCCTACACTAAGGAGGTGAATGTCGTGGTCATGCCGCTGAGCGCAACGGGAGCTTGCGCCCAGTGGGGCCAACCAACTGACGAGCCGTCGCACCTCCTTCGCTGTCAGAAGTAGCAGGAGAAAGTGGCCTGACTTATTGCTCTGTGGTATATCATCGTCGGCTGCCAACGCTGGTGCCAAGGCAGGGATGTTCGAGCCAAGAAATAGCGAAAAACCAAACTAAGCAAGATACCTGCGTCACACGCACCTCGTTGATCATGTACCATGTGCGCGGTTCCTTTTAGAAGCTCAGTGTTCTCCCCGGCGGGTCAGGTTGAAAGGCGGAGGCAGCATAATTGACATATGGCACTGCTCTTATTCGCTCAAATACCGGGAAAACATTCTATTTAACGGTTGCTCACCTGGGTGAATCAGACGGCGACGGCAGTGGTATTCCTGCGCTGTTGGCAGCGGTCCACGGACAGCCGCCCCGGCTGGTCTATCTAGGTGCTCGCCCACCGCTCTAGGTTCGAAAGAAATCGTCCGCTTCGAGTAGTTGGTTGTGCAGAGCAGCCGCGGTCAGGAACTCCGGAGAACGGGCTCCACCTGGACACTTAGCAGGAACAGGTCGATGGAACGTTCGAGACGAGCTTCTGGCAACCGCTCGAGCCTCTCCACGCGCCTCGAGCTCTGCGCCGGAATGCGATCTTCTTTTCTTCTTCATACGACCTCTGAGGCGCCGCCGCGGCGGCTCAGTGGCTATGGTGCTCGGCTGCTGACCCGAAAGACGCGGGTTCGATCCCGACCGCGGCGGTTGAATTTCTTTGGAGGAGAAATTATAGAGCTCCGTGTACTGTGCGATGTCAGTGCACGTTAAAGAACCCTAGGTGGTCGAAATTTCCGGAGCCCTCTACTACGGCGTCTCTCATAGCCTTAGTTGCTTTGGGACGTTAAATCCATAAACCAAACCAAAGCAGACTTCTAAGGCAGACGGTACTCTTTTTGCCGGGAGCGCTTTGCTGAACACAGGTAAAAAAAAACATCTGGTTGAGGCCGGCTGACGAGCGAAAGCTCTGGTAAGCATGGTTATCCGATCTGACGCCTTTTAAAGTCGTATAGATCATCAGCTTCCGTATGACGGTGGCGGTACATCGTCGCAGCACTAGTTCTGGGACGTTGCTCATGCACGGATTTGTGTGAAGGTAAGCGCACACTACACACATTTTTACAGCGAACGGCGCGTCTCGCGATTTCCGGAAGCTGCGAGAGTGCCGTCGGCTCCGGATACGCAGCTGTGGCGAGGCGCAGTTGGTAACGTGATTGGATAGTTGCGAGGCGAGCAAGCGCCGCCAGCTCAACGCGCGCATTGGTGGCGACGCGTGGCGAGTCACGTGGAATGGTGTCACCGCCAAGCCTTCTCTCCGTCTGGTTTGAAGGTTTGAAGCCACATGACCTACAGCTTTCTACAGAAAAAGCTGAGCTTTCGCTCTAAAAATAGAGACTTTTGAAAGAGGAAGATGCAGTTCTCAAGACAGAGATGTCACTCTGATCTTTACTTACGGAGAGAGGTGTTTCAGTAACGAATAATGCTTCAAGAATGATCTCTGCTAAAATAGCCTAAAGGTTCCGAGTAGTCACAGAAAGCGCATTTTGTTTGAAAGCACGCAGCCATTCACCAACCATTGCTCACCAGAAGTATCCCTTAGGTATCGACCGTAGTTTCGTAAAGTACCTTCCTTGCCCACTGACTGGCACACGCTGAAGCGAATAAAGTTAGGCTCGAGTGCAGGCGTACTTTAATCAGCGTTGGCAGGGCAGGATCAACACAGGCCCGCCATGTGTTGCTCTACTTTATTCATCCACATTTCAGGTAGGACTCTTGAGGCGCAGGACGTAGCATGCTTTTGACAAACTTTATTGCGGAGCTGCCAGTGCGCGCGTTAACACGTTTTGCTTGCTCACGGGACTCCACAACATCGCATTGGGAGGATTCTGCTGAGGCTTCTCACTGCCACCGGGATCTATTTTTTTTTTGTTGTTCTCTTCCGTTGTATTCTCTTCATATTACGCGACAGCAGCTTATAGGTGGCGCCAGCCGTACAAGATAAACAGAGGAAGAAGCAAAAAGAATGTATAAATACCTCCTTCAGCCAGTAAAGTTTCTGCTGCAAGTCTAGCGTGGGTTCTGTTGGGTTTCTCTGTCTGCGTCTATGCATATGAGCTATAGTAGACACGTGTGGGGGGGGGGGGGGGGGAATTGTGATCAAGCACGATAGCTTCGTAGGTGTTCTAAAGATTGTTCTTGGTATTTAGGCGCTTTCTTTGAGCTGTAATGGTTACATAAATATTGACCATCGCGTTCAGCCGCGATAGTTTTTGTGAAGCCCGCGGCAGTGAATGCTCTGTTTTCTACATCTGCCATCGAGTTGCTTATTCTTTCCGGGCCGTCCCTGCCTACCATGACCACCACGTGACACGATACATTTGTGTCAGGAAAGGTTAGCCCTTTCTCTCCCCATTAAGGACTTTTTGCTCCGCAGGAGTGCATGAGCAGTCCAAAACATGGTTGAGAAGCGAACCCTGTTGCTAGGTTAGTTTTCGCAAACACACGCACATACATAAGGTCGCGCACACGCGGACGCGCAGGCACGCCCGCACGCAGACGCGGAGGCACAAACACATACACGCGCACATGCGCACAGACGCACGCGCCTACACACACACGCATGCACAAATACACACGCGCACACGCACATACACGTACGCAAGCACACACATGCAGAAGTACACAAACACACAGGGACGCGCGCGCACACACACACACACACACACACACACACACGCGCGCGCGCGCACGCACGCACGCACGCACGAACTCAAGCAATCTCATTCACTCGCACGCATCCAAAACACGCAGGCACACAAAGCGCGCACACACACACTCAGGCTCATAGACGCACACACACACATGCGCGCACACCAATGTAGGCGTACACGCGCACGCACACACGCACATATACAGAAAAGACACACGCACGCACATACGCGTACACACACACACACACACACACGCGCGCGCTTAGGAATGCAGTAAACCACCCAAATTTTCTCGATTCAGAAACCTCCTATAAACCTCAGTTTCATACATGTCAAAGTATGCAGCGACAAACTTTGTCGCACACAAGCAAACTCACCCACTCGCACGCATCCAAACACACGCAGGCACACAAAGCGCACACACACACACACTCAGGCTCATAGACACACACACACACATGCGCGCACACACACGCTGACGTACACGCGCAGGCACACAAACACACACACGCACATATAAAGAAAAAACACACGCGCACGCACATGCACACACAGACGCGCATGCATGTGCACAGGCACACACGCGCGCACACACAAAAATACACACCCACGCAGATGCGCACGCAGGAAAAAACGCACAATCTCAAGCATATACGCACACAAGCAAGCATACGCATCCGCACACAAACACGCATAGACAAACACGCACCCCCCCACCAACAACATACACAGATATGCACAAACAGACATACGCACGCAACCACACTCACGCACGCATTCACGCACACACACACTCACGCACACACACACGCACACACACACCCGCGCGCGCGCGCACGCACGCACGTACACCCACACGCGTGGAATGCAGTATACCACCCAAATTTTCTCGAATCAGAAACCTACTATAAACCTCAGTTTCATAGCATGTCCAAGTATGCAGCGACAAATGTTTGTCTGCCCTGTTCGCTTTGGACACTGCACCCATCGCTGTTACCTGTGCTTTCTAACCATACCAAATTTAGCTTTCTCCTAGCTCGGGCGTTAGACGAGTCGTAGTGTAAGTTTTACTCGGTCGGTCTTCCCAGGTCCGGGATCCCGTTTACGAAGGCCGCTTGCCAAGCTTGGTTAATGAGTTGGCGCAGTAAAGGCAGTTCTGAGTGAGCCAAGCTCGTCTCCCGTTCCTCGCAGCGAATTTCTGCGTTGTTATATATTAATGCGTAGGCATTGTGTGCCTATGTAGGCGGTTTCAACGTGGACTAGATGATGCCTGTCCTATCCTGGACGAACAACTCGGTATATCGGAAGAAGAGTGGTATCCTTAAATAGAGCACAGAAAGAGGATGCGCAAGTGGCAAAATGGTTAAAGTGGGTTAATTAGCTCATAAATTTGAGCCAAAAATGTCTAAAAAGTGGCGGGGCCGGTGCAAAAGTGGCGCGAAATTTGAAAACGGCGGAAGTGTGGCGAAATTTGAAAATAAAGCGTGGCGCGAAGTGAGAAAACGCAGATGGGCAATTGATGGAACTTGATTAAGTACGACAATTAATTGTGGTATCAATAAGGTATCGATAGGTGATCGATAAGTGATCCACTTCTGGTTTCAGAGTCTCTTTTCTGGTTTGAGAGTCTCGGCTGACGTGAAAAATGTGGAAGCGTTACGTCGACGTCTTGATGTGTCGTCAAACGGTGTGACATCATAAAGTTTGACGTCATGCTTGCGCATTTCTCCAATGCGGGTGCCGCAGTGATCTATAACGTTGTATAGAGTGCAAGTTGCGCTTGACAGTTCGAGACCATGTGGAGGACAGTCGATGTCTCTGCACAGGCCTCGCACTCCTCTGTGGGATATTTGTCTGGCCAAATCACTGTGTATCGCGCCAAGTTGCGAAACGTCCGCGCCTGCAAGTTTCTCGAAATTATGGTTTCTTGCGACGGCTGTGTGGGGGCGGGGGGGGGGGGGGGGGCAAATTTCTAGCGACGGAGTTTATGAAACTCGATAATTTTCCTGTTTGTCTTGGGGATGGCGGGTTCAGGGTCGGGCGCCGATGGGGCTGGGAAAGTGTCACCTGTCCGGTCGGTTGCCTTATAGGATGGCTCATACGATGCTGGGGCGGGAGTACTTATTAGAGGTGGGGTTGAAGGAGGTATCGCACATGATTTCAGCTGCGGCCCTGCAAAGACTACCGTGAAGGTATACGCTTTGCAGGCATGTTTGGATTCCCTCATGAGCATGACGAACTTTCCAGCATGGTTGGCATATTTAATTGCGAGGGTTAACGCGAATTCGGTGTCGGTTGCAGGGTAGCCAACCTGAATCCGTTCTGGTTAACATCCTTGCATTTCCCCTCTCTCTGTATCCTCCCTCCCTCCTCCTTCGGAGTCGGCTGTCACCCAGACTTCGCGCACTTTAACGTGGGAAGCTCCCAGACACCCTTAGAGCGTGTAGGGGTAGCGGTCTCGGACTCGAAGGAGATGCCCTCGACTCAGCGTGGCAAACTCAGCGGAGACCAGCTACCAAGTGACAAGAGGTTTTTGGGCGTTCGGTGCCCAGCTTTCGCTGGTCGCAAGCCAGAGAATGGGTCGGAGCCGGAGGTTTACAAAACAAAACAAAGTTTATGCAGCAAAGAGACGATACAGAGGATTACACAATCACTAGTACAAACCCATACAAAGTGATTAACAGAACAATGCCACTCGTGCAATGTTAAACTCGAGAGAGAATACAGTACACAGGCAATATTGCACCTAAAGTGCACTAACACACGAGAGAGAGATAAACAGACAAAACACAATTTGTTCACCGGGCACTGCGGCAGTCCGACGACCAGAGTTCCATGACGATGCCGTCCCGCAGACTGGCGAACGTTGCCTCGTTGGTCCGATGCTGGCCGAGTGGTGTTTTCCCGGGAGTCGAACGGGCGCGCTTCGATGAAGCTTAAACGGCGGTCCGGACTGACTGATAGCGGTCAACGTCCTTCTTTATAGGCTCGCTCTCCCGTCTGTTTGTTGTTCGCACCCGAGTAGGCGCGCACATACACGCAGCATTGGCAGTGCTGTCTCCCTTTCCTCTTCTCACAGGCCGCGCGTCCACATTGGTCAGAGGTCGGGGGTCGCATCTCGAAGTTTCGAGCGTGTTCTTGAGCGGCGCCGACGCCGACGGGCGAGGGGGGACGTGTCTTAGTGCACGCAAGGCTACGCCCTTTCCCCCCCGTCAGCTGTAGAACCGACTGGCATGTTCCAGAATAATCGGCGGGGATGACTCATTTCCTCGGCGCACGCCGCGGCGGTGGAGAGAGAGGCACGCGTTCGGCGGGGACTTTCCTTCTCCCCCGTCGGGCTCGCGCCGGCGAGACGCCGTGCGCGCGGCGGTTTTTCTTTGTTTGTTCCTAAAATGCGCCGAATTTTGTGACACTGCCCCTTCCTTTAAGAATATTGTGTAACAATATTCACAAACCACAAAATTCGCGCGCACGTGCATGCGCTCACAAAGTCAGTGGCGAATGCCAAAATACATACATCAATACTTGATGCTTTAAGATACATAACACAGTGCAATAGACAGAGTGCACTCCAAACTTCACAACACTTCAAAGCACGCCGCGTTTCGGCGGTACAATTCGCGCGCACATGCATGCGCTCACAAAATACATGTGAAATTACATACATCAATACCATGATGTTTTCACATGCACAGAACAGTACAATGTTCACAATGCACATAAAACCTCACAGCGATTGGGGAGTACAATATTAACACAAGGCTACAAACATGGAGCACGCAAATACAAGGCACACTTTCGCCTATACTTCCAAGTTCGGACTACCCAGCGGGCTTGGAGAATTACTGTTTCCTTCAATCTTGCAGTCGCGCTTTTAATTCTCTTGCGCACGCGACTCTGACCTTTCCTCCTGTCACGAATTCTACTCTTCTTCTGCCTCATGCTGAGGCTTCTCTTCCGAACGCTGTTCTGGCCCAGCTTCCTACTTGTACTGCTGTCTGATTTTCTGCTCAGACTTCGGGCTCTTCCCCTTTTCCTGCGGCTAGCGCGTCTGTTGCGAACAAATTTTACGCCAGTTCGCTCATGACGGCTCCGCTCCTCGTGTTCTCCTTCTCGGCGTGCGCTCTTCTGTTTTCTTTTGCGCCTCCACAAGGAGTCCTTACTGAACGCTGGGCTCGTTCCTCTGAACTTCTTTCTGACCTTGCTGCGGTGCTCATGCAGCTCGCTTGCATACGGCTCAGCTGTCTTCGGCTTGGTTCGGTTTCTTCCCGTTTTCTTCCTGAATTTTCTATAGGGCATCTGCTTTTCGGCTTCACCTGCTTTGGTGGTGTCCGATTCATACCCTTTTCTTTTTTCCTTCTTCCAAGCTCTGCTACGTGCCAAGCCGGATTCATTTTTGCATGCATCATCCGAGATGTGTTCTCGCGATGAAGCCTCTGATTGAGTCCTTTTCGGTTCTTCCGGGCCTGCACTTCCTGTTCCTTCCGATATTTTCTTCTTCTTTCGCTTTGGGCGCCTTCCTCGTGAGGGGCATTCTGAGCGTGGTTCGCTAGCCGTTGGTGACTCATTCTCCTCACTTTTGCTCGATACTTCTTCCTGAATTCCTTCCGTCAGGTGGTCACTTTCGGTGTAGTCGTAAGCAGACTTTTCTCCAGTCTGTTCCTTTACTTCTACGGCACATTCTCCTTCCTCAGAGGCAAACATTTGCTCTCCTTCCTCAGATGCACAAATTTCCTCGCCTTCTTCGTCGGCGAAGCTCTCCTCGCTGCTCGAGGGTTCACTCGGAACGGTTTCCGGGTCTTCACTGAGTGTGCTCTCCCAAGCTATGACTATGTCGGAGCATTCGTTCTCTACGACATTTGACCGCTCTTCCTCACGGTCCCTACTGCCACCCTCAGGAGTGCAGCTCAGTGATTTGTCGCTAGAGCTCGAACTTCTTTCGTCGTCTTCAGGCGACTTCTTTAAGGTGCACTCCGAATGAAGCGTCAGAATGGCCTTGTCCTCAGTGCTTACTACCTCAGCAGTTGCTACACTTTCAATTTCCTGAGGAAGCGGTACACTGGTCTGTTCTTCGTTCTCTTCAATAACAGTTGTAGGAACAGGCTGTTCCACAACCAAGCTTTGATCCGTGGAGCTAGTCACCACCTCTGTTGTGGTTGCTAACGAATCCGTCTCGTTATTACTGCACATGTTTTCGCTAGAGGCTAACAAATGACACTCCGCTTCCTCAACCTCCGCTTGTGCTTGCGCCGCCGTCTCTACTGTAGGCCTGTAGCCGGTCGACCTGTCTTCCGTATTGGGAGCGGCGGTCTCGTCAACCACACCGGTGGCCCATATTTCTGGGTCGTTCGGCGATCTCGCGCCCTTGATGTTACCCAGGATGAGGTCATACAGCAGGCGCTCCATGCACAGCGCTGTCACTTCTCCGGTGAAGTACGGAGTGTTCACGTACACTCTGGCTTCATTTAACAGCCGAGCGGAACCATCCAAGAAATACACAGGGCTCATTTCTCCTGTAAGTTCTTCATCGGTGACCAATTCCCTTTTGATGAAAACACCGGTGCTTCCTGTGCTTCTGAGAACGGAAACGGACTTTCCTCGAATTTCGCCGGGGAGGACCGGCATTCCCTCAGTGAGAGACCCTGGTCTGACGCACGTAACTGTGCATAACACTGGAGGTTTCTCCCAGTACGCCTGTTCTAAGCGGTCGGCACTAAAGCCTTCTTCCTCGTCGTCGTACGAAGAGCCACCGGGTTGCGATACCTGTGGGACTGGCTTTTCGAGACTTGGGCACGCCGCTGCTTTGTGCCCCTTGTCTCCACACTTGAAACAAACAAGCATTCTCTTGCTCACTATGTCGCTACGGCAATCCGAGGCGTAGTGGCCTATCTTCTTGCACCGGTAGCATCTCTGCGAGGGCTCTGGCACTCTACCACGCTTGCCCCTTCTTTTCCTAAGAGCTTTGAGCTGAAGCTCACTCTTTTTCCTCACTTCATCCCTCAAGAGAATCTCATTCTCTAGATGAACTTCTTCTTGCTTCAATTCGAATTTCTCTGCCTCTCTTCGGGCATTTTTCCTTTCTCTCTGCGCTTCTTCTCGCGCTTTCTCTGTGGCTTTTCGAGCCATTTCTCTTTCTCTCTCAGCGGCTTCTCTAGCCATCTCTCTTTGCCTCTCCTCGTTTTCTCTTCGTTCTCTCTCTCTTCCTTCTATTTCCTGGTTCACCCAATCCGCAATCTCGGATTCTTCCAGGCCCAGCTGTCGACCCAACTTCACAATATCTCTTAGATCCATTTTGGAGTCTCAGCTGTTCAAGCCTCGAACATAGCTCAACTCGGGGAACCGGATCCAACCGCCTCTGCGCGGCACCTCACAATATCGCTCTGCTGATTAACACTCGTTTACGACTCGTAAACTCCTTCCGACTCTTTCTCCGTTCTCTGTGCTTGCAACACCAAACGTCCTGTCGCGGACGCCAGAATATATTGTCACCCAGACTTCGCGCACTTTAACGTGGGAAGCTCCCAGACACCCTTAGAGCGTGTGGGGGTAGCGGTCTCGGACTCGAAGGAGATGCCCTCGACTCAGCGTGGCAAACTCAGCGGAGACCAGCTACCAAGTGACAAGAGGTTTTTGGGCGTTCGGTGCCCAGCTTTCGCTGGTCGCAAGCCAGAGAATGGGTCGGAGCCGGAGGTTTACAAAACAAAACAAAGTTTATGCAGCAAAGAGACGATACAGAGGATTACACAATCACTAGTACAAACCCATACAAAGTGATTAACAGAACAATGCCACTCGTGCAATGTTAAACTCGAGAGAGAATACAGTACACAGGCAATATTGCACCTAAAGTGCACTAACACACGAGAGAGAGATAAACAAACAAAACACAATTTGTTCACCGGGCACTGCGGCAGTCCGACGACCAGAGTTCCATGACGATGCCGTCCCGCAGACTGGCGAACGTTGCCTCGTTGGTCCGATGCTGGCCGAGTGGTGTTTTCCCGGGAGTCGAACGGGCGCGCTTCGATGAAGCTTAAACGGCGGTCCGGACTGAC
Source organism: Amblyomma mixtum (assembly GCF_055824585.1). Lineage (NCBI taxonomy): Eukaryota > Metazoa > Arthropoda > Arachnida > Ixodida > Ixodidae > Amblyomma > Amblyomma mixtum. The sequence continues at coordinate 281,867,514 of NC_143014.1, read as the reverse complement.
TGATAGCGGTCAACGTCCTTCTTTATAGGCTCGCTCTCCCGTCTGTTTGTTGTTCGCACCCGAGTAGGCGCGCACATACACGCAGCATTGGCAGTGCTGTCTCCCTTTCCTCTTCTCACAGGCCGCGCGTCCACATTGGTCAGAGGTCGGGGGTCGCATCTCGAAGTTTCGAGCGTGTTCTTGAGCGGCGCCGACGCCGACGGGCGAGGGGGGACGTGTCTTAGTGCACGCAAGGCTACGCCCTTTCCCCCCCCCGTCAGCTGTAGAACCGACTGGCATGTTCGAGAATAATCGGCGGGGATGACTCATTTCCTCGGCGCACGCCGCGGCGGTGGAGAGAGAGGCACGCGTTCGGCGGGGACTTTCCTTCTCCCCCGTCGGGCTCGCGCCGGCGAGACGCCGTGCGCGCGGCGGTTTTTCTTTGTTTGTTCCTAAAATGCGCCGAATTTTGTGACATCGGCAAAGTTGGTGTGGCTTAGAACTGACGCGCTGGCAAACTTTTCTCCAAAGGTGGTGGTGACCAAGGATACGGCCACCACTCGGATCGGCCTGGCGCCTCTCCAGCGCATTATAGGAGTACCGGCACAAATCTTCTGGATGTCTTTGTTTTTGCCTTGAAGGACATTGAATGCCTAAACAATTTACATTAAATAAAACAACTCTAAAGTACCTCATGCACTGCGAAACGGCTCTGTCAAAATATGGGAAAACATGACCAATTCAAGCATTCAAATTTGCGCCAAACCATGCAAACCACAAGAAAGAAGACCAGACGCAGGCGCTTCAAGTATGCACCAACTAGCCCAAAATGACGTGTTAATGCTGTATTTACCGCTGCGCTAAAAGCTGTCATCGCAGTAAAGTGTATCGCTGACCTGCATTATTTGCGATTATCTACACGCCTCCGCTCTATGACCGTTCCCATTTCAACAAACGGCCCTGAGAACTCTTTTTACACCTAGCTGTGAAACTGCAACACATGCGCCCTTAGCACCAGTCTCTTTTTCCGATGCCGAAAGGGGTTTTGGAAATTCAGGCGCTGTTCGTTCGGCTGTAAGTAGGGGTGTGCGAATACCAAATTTTTCGAATACGAATCGAATACGAATACTTGGTTCCGAATATCGAATCGAATATCGAATAATCAAGGACAGACGCATTTAACCACTACAAAACATTTATTTGAGCACCCAAGAACATCACAGTTCAACTATCAGTGATGAAATGAGCACAAACGGTGTGTGTGGCTGCACAAAAAGTATCAGTCTCGAACATTGTTTTTAGAAGAGTGGAAATATCATAGAAGATGAATGGTACACGGCATTGATCAAGGCTAACTTGCCATAAGCACAAAAGCGAGTTGCTGGGATGAACGTAAAAGATTGTCGTGAAGGAAAACCGGCTGCTCCACATGGTCAGGAAGAAGTACTTCCCTTCTAGTTGAAACGACTTCTCCAGCCACAGAAAACACCCTCTCAATAGGCACTGAACTGGCTCGTATTGCGAGGTATTTCGTGCACAGCTCTGACTATACCAGCTTCGCAGGTATAGCCACAAAGAAGCTGACCACTGCAGTCAGCTACTGCATGGCCCAACGTTACGCACTGCTCCAGGCGCCGCCATGTTGTTATGTCTCTGTCGATAGGACTTGCGGACCGAAATGAACGCCGGTGCTCGCAATAGAATATTCGGCTGGATACAAATATTCGCATCGTGTCGAATATTCGAAACAACACGAATACTTGGACTTCGAATCGAATACGAATACTAAAAATATAATATTTGAACTATATTCGAAAATTTCGAATATACGCACACCCCTAGCTGTAAGCTTTTTCATGGCCGATCTCGACGCGCGCGCTCTCTCGCTCTCTCCTTACTGCCTGAGCAGGCGCGGAGAGAACAAAGCATTTTTTTCTGCGCTGCACCACCGCTGATCTCCGCGAGAGGGCGCTACGAGCCAACCCTGCCAGCGGCATCGCCAGAGCCAGCTTTGAGCAGTCGGCGCGCACGGGCCCATTTTTTCACGTGTTGGTTTTGTCGCTGTGTTTAGCTCGTGAACGAAAGGTCTGCTACGTGCCTCATGTTTCGCGCGTCTTGCTTACAAGGTCAGGTTCCTCAGCAAGTTTTCTGCATCTGACTTTTCATGGATGTTCGATGTCCTATACGCCTGCCTCATGCTACGCGCGCCTTGCTTACGTGCTTGTGGTGACGAACAACACTAGCAGTCCTCTGTACAAACTTCGGCGTACTCAAGGGAATGGTGAACTTCACTACCCAAAGCCGGAGTTTCTAGCTCTCCTGGAAACGAATTCGGCGTTTTTTGAAAAGGCGGTCACGAATCTCAGACGATCAAAAATCCTCGAGGCTTGCAGGTAATCGTTGAACCACATTTGGAACATTCACCCCTCCTATGCGGCCCGGAAGGTGTTGACAAGTCACACCAAACGCTTAGTACACCTAATTTCTGAGAAGTTGCTTCGAATTCTTCTCGTCAACTAAACAAAGAAATTGACAAACGAAAATGACAAGCCGTCAGGTTTCATCCGCAAGCCAACACGAAAGCATTTAAGGCTGTAACTAACATCTCTTGAACTGTGAGTCGCACGACAATGTTGTATAGGCCGTTACAAGCAGTGCCTGTTATTCTTTTCAGTTTTTAAGCATGTGAAACGAGGTCGGAGCAAATCGAGGTCGGAGCGAGGTCGGAGCAATGAGCAAAGGATCTTTCTGATATTGTGCCTTTCGCGCAGTGGGAACAGATGGCACAGATACTTTGAATGTGTTCAAACAGCAAGTGCTATTATTTTCTTCATACATTTCCAAGTACCGACGGAGACTGTGCCTGTCCTGAAGATGAAAATAAATGTTTCCTAACCCTGGTTTCGCCCTGTAACATCTTGCCTCACTTTTATTCCTGTTAGTCGCAAAGGATACAGCCCTATCCGCTAACCGCTAATACTATGCGCCATCACTGCATGACGACTTCTATGTTTTGAGATCTATCTTCTAGTTCCCTGTTTTGCGTGCCGATAAGAGTGACTGCATAAGATACGGTTGTCAAGTTCTTGTTCAATGCTCGGAGCAGCCGTTCAGTAATATGTGCAAAGTAACCGAACCAGCGCGCGCCGAGGCTACCTCGAGGCTATGTATATTTCAGCGGCTTCCCTCGAGCTGAGAGGGTTGTCTCGCAGCGCCCCCGGAGAGTTGCGGCGATAGGTAGCAACTGCCCCTCGTGCACAGGCAGTAAGAGAGAGCGAGCGCGCCCGTCGAAACCGGCCGTGGCTTTAACCCTTTCAGCCCTGGCGTCGTCAAATGACGACATGACTTACAATCGGAAATTTCAGCATGAAAAAAGAACCGAAACTGCTTGTATTTTCCCCCCATCGTACTATTGGAAGCACTAGTGCCATCGCCATGGTTAGTCACGTGATTTTACGTAGCCCTGTCCAACGAGGAAGAAAAAATGACAACAACCAACATGGCAGACACGCCGTCAGGTACGTGCGTGTTTTTTTTCTTTTGTAATTGAATAACCACTGCGTAGTTTACGTTGCGCTTTTTTTTATAGTGTCTAAACAGATTGCAGAGAACGCATGTACTTGAATAAGTGTCATTGCATGATGATATTACTTGTAGGACAATGTTGTTTCCGTGTACGGTTTTGACGACAGCAGGGCTTTGTGGTTGTATATGGCGTGGCGTCGGCTTGCCATTGCGTCCGATTTGAGTGCGTATTTTTTTTCTTTTTTCAGGCACGCCTATACCTTGTATACCGACAGATTCATTCTATTCCCGCCAGAACTTGCGTTCTAGGCGTCTCGAAGAATTCACGGATGCAGTTTTCCGTGAACTTGATAACGGAAACTTGTCTGATGTGGAGGGAGAAATCGACGGATCTTCTGACAGCGGTGACGAGTTTGAGCAGCCTGAGCCAGAACAGTTGGAAAGCGAAGATGAAAGCTCGGATGATGATTGCCAACCATCGACAGCTGCATGGACAAGGAAGAATTTCATAAAACCAGACAACTTTTGAATGCGAAGAATTTGCTTCCTTGAATGCTGACGAAGAAATGCACTCACCGTGGGAATATTTCTGTCGCTACATTCCGAAGAGCGTATTCATTGAACTAGCCGAAAAGACGAACCAGTATTCTATACTGCAAGAAGGCAAATCTGTGAACACGAACGAACAAGAGATTCGACAACTCTTTGCACTTCACCTCATCATGGGCGTCATGCGATACCCAAGGCTGCGGTTATATTGGAAGCCGGAAATGAAGACTAGGCTGGTCGCATCTACCGAGCTCTCACGCAACCGCTTTGAAAAGCTGAGAAACAATCTCCACATTGTTGACGTGTCTCAGCCTGATCCTGATGATCGCCTCTGGAAGGTAAGACCCTTCTTGATAAATTCGAAGAAAGGTGTCAGGCACTGCATGTGGAGGAGCGATTGTGTATCGATGAACAAATTGTTCCCTTCAAAGGAAAGCTGGATATAAAACAGTATGTGAAAGGGAAACCGCACCCCTGGGGTATAAAAATCTTCATGCTTTGTGGAGAATCTGGCATCGTGTATGCTTCGCTGCCATATCAGGGGTCAGCGACGCGGTTAGAAGAAAGCCTCGAGCAACAATATGGTGTGACAGGTGGTATAGTGCAACAGCTGGCTCTCCGAATTCCCTGCGACAAGGGACACAAGCTATTTTTCGACAATTATTTTACATCGCTACCTGTCCTGCGCGCGCTGCTAGACAAGAAAGTATTTGCGGCAGGAACTGTTCGAACCAACCGGTGTGAAAAATGCCCATTGGAGTCGGAGAAAGTTCTAAAAAAAAAGCCGCGGAACTTCAGCTTCCATGGTCAGCAAGGACGGAAAAATAGCTGTCACGCGATGGTATGACAACAAAGCTGTGACCATGACATCGAGCTTTGTGGCCATCGATGACGAGGACACCGCCAAGCGATGGAGCAAGACAGACAAGTGCTACATTGAAGTGAAACGCCCAGCTGTTGTAAGGATGTACAACAGCAGCATGGGTGGAGTAGATAAAACCGACTTCCTTGTAGCCCTCTACCGTACGAAAATTCGGTCGCGAAAGTGGACGCTAAGAATGATATTTCACGTTATCAATGCCTCAGTTGTGAACGCATGGCTTGAGTATAGACGTGATGCAGCTGCACGAGGGCTCATGCCTGCCAAGCAACTGGACTTACTTGACTTCACCCTGCATATTAGTGAAGCACTTGCACCAGCCGACAGCCTGCCGAAGATGCAAAAGCGAGGAAGGCCGTCTTTATCCCCTCTCGTGACTTCGAAAAAAGCAAGATATGCTGAAAATAGACCTGTACAAGACATCAGGTTTGATATGGTGGGACACTGGCCTCTTCGTACCGACAGTAGGGAACAGCGTTGCAAGATGGAGGGGTGCACAGGACAAACCCGTATCATGTGCGAAAAATGCAACGTCCACCTGTGTCTTGCCAAGGCTCGAAACTGCTTCCGAGGCTTCCACATGAAAAATTAGTGAAGTTTGTGTTTGTAATGATTGTGTTTTCCACTTCTGAATAAATTAGCTGTTCACTGCATTTCGCAACCACTGAGCCCTGATGTGCGGTATTGACGACATGATTGTAAATCGCTAAATAATAACACAAATGACTTAGTTTTTGCTCAGGCATGTTTCTGGAGTCCTTGTGCTGTAAAATATGCAAAGCAAAAAATTATATGAAGAAAATAGAAAATCCAGGGCTCAAAGGGTTAAATATAAAATAGGTGATTTTAAATATAAAGAGAATCAGTTTCATTATGCGGTGTCCAAACTTACCACCTTCGAGTCGATATGTGTTTAAATCTCTGGAGAGCAAGATAAACTGCTGACACCACCACACTTTACGGAATTCGTAGGGGAACAACAAAAGCCTCGATGCGCGGCCATGGAGGTTACATGAGTTCAGCAATTTCTCAGAGACATTTACGCTTCTACAACTTCTGTCGTTCGCCACCGCCATGTGGTTGTCATCTAGATCTTCCGAGCTGTTGTCTCTTCTGAGTTTTCTCTCGTTCGACATAGCCACGTGTCATCGGAGACTTCACGCCTCTAACCACTGTTAAGAACGGCGTTCAGCAGGAAGTAGCCAGCACCCAAGTGTCTCCTGGATGGTTCCGAGAAACCCCTGTCCACTCGACGACGTTACCTCAAGGGGTGCCGAATTGACTGTGAGGCGAGGGCAACGTACTTTGCTGCGTCTCTGAGCAGGACCCAAAAGAACATCTGTACACAAAAGCGCTCAATTCTCCGGTGTCGGCTCACGTGTGGGGAGACATCAAGCAGGTGGACGTTACCTATCCCAATTGGGAGTAAACATGGTTGGAGGTCAAGGGCCCTCGTCTCGGTGGCTTTTCTGTGTACCGAACATCGCGGCGGGCTGGCGGAAGACTTCCGAAACCTTCGCGGACGTCCCTAAGGACAAAGGACCACTTCAGACATTTCCCGACCTCGCATTCCGACCTTTTCCAACGGATGTCATCTGACGGACAGGTGGCAGCAGCCCGGGAGAGCCATCGGCGGGTCCGAAAATGTCGCATTTCGCAGTCAACTTTACCCCGAAGGCATCCTCCTCTCCCAGGCTCAAGAGGAGACGGGAACGTGTCCACAAGTGCGGGCGTGCGAGTTTGTGCGCGCGAGTGAAAGTTTCAGGCCACTCGCACCCTGGCGACGGTGTCACCAGCTTAGGGAAGTTACGGATTAAGCACGCAATAAAACTCCGCGACGAATGCGGAAGAGACCACACTTTTCTGATCCTGACTCTAGTAAAAATGTAAATAAATTCAGTCTTCTTTCGCCACCTTCGAAATCCTTAGCTCAGCGGCACTCCTGTCCTGGCGGGCGGGAACGGGAGTCGTGCTGACCATGGTTCCGTCGTTCCGCGACCCCGAACCTCGTCATCAACTCCACTATGGGCTGAAGCAGAAACCGAGCAGCTCTTTGAGGCGCGCGCCCCTCCTGCGAAGCCCTCGCAGTTACTTTGGAACATCCGGTCGCACTCTCGTATCTAGGAGGTCAGTTGAACATAACCTTGAGGCCCATTCTAGCCGGTATCCAGCACAGAACCAGGGACTCGGAAATAGATAAAGCATTTGGCTTGGGTTTCAGACACCGTTGACCACCGGCCGGCTTTGGTGACGTTGGTACCACTGAGCCGGCAGCGCAAAGAGCTCATGCCCGTCGGCGCCTTTTGCTCGAAGTTGAGAGATAGTGATGATAATCGCCTGTATAGAGCTCCGTTCTGATGGCTGCCTGGTAGGCTACACTTAAGTTGTTGTGCTTCGAGTTATTCATTTGCGGGGTCCTTGAATTATATGAGGCACACGAAAATCAAGTAAGAAGGGACGGTAAGTAGAATTTGGAGACACCACTAAATGTTTTGACTCGGTATTGATAAATAATGAAAAAGGACGAAGATACAGATAATTCCAACTAATTTTGCCCAAAGTTTGAAAGAGGACGACATACTATACGAGGGATTGAGTAGCGCAGTAGTGGGGGAAAAGGTATGCAAGTCCAAATATATTTTAAAAAGGCCTAATTTGGGAATTGCTCCACAAAGATAAATTAGCTAACTTTTGAGTGCTTAAATTTAACGGAAAATACTCCATGCAAAATTTGTCGAGCATGTTGAGAAGTGCCCGTTGAGGTTTTTTTCTTTATTGTAACTTTAGCGTGGTTTATTTTTTTAAGCTTAAAATAAAGCCTGTGAAATTTAGAAACTATCACGTGAGTGGCACTTTTCACATCGCGATGTAAGCACGGTTAGCACCCTCACACAGTCACAGGTTTAATGAACTTAGTTACGATAGCTGCAATAAATTGACTGGCCATCACTCACCGCGACTGTTCAGGAATGAGCGTGGACATTGCACTTCGCTAGAATTATGATCCTGCAGCAGAAACATGATCCAGTCGTCGCCGTTGAACGGCATTGCGCGGATAATTTATTTGCAGCGAGAAATGTCTACGCGCCTCACCACGAAACGTCCTGCAGAGCATGCGCGGGGCTCTCAGGGAGAGCCGCCATTATTGTCCCGTCATGGTATCGGCATGATCATGTGCATCCCATACGCTGCGCTGCTTCATATTCAAGTGAATGGGACGTAGACACTCTTCTCAGGTGTTTCAGAGGTGAGGATGAGTCGAAGAAAGTAACGAAGGGAGCATGAGGGTAGAGAGCTCGGCAATTTTTAACAAATGAGTGCACAAAGAATAATTATGACAAGTCGGTGTATATGAAGAAGAGGAAAGCGTACAGTGGTGTCCGCTGGCACCTGTTCGGACTAAACCTTGCGCGTGGACACACCAGAGGGAGTGCCGTCACAGAAGCTGTGTCTGCGCGTGTGTAAGCGCCTGTATATAAAAACAAGGAATGTGCAGGGGCCTGTATACTTGCACCAAATTGGCCATGCCTACTGCTGCGTGCACACAACAGGAAGTGAAATGAATATAGGAGAGAGGAGAAGCTGAAAGAACAGACGCACGTCGCAGGCTAGGTGTGTGCTGCTGAGAATCAAAATTTCTGAGCGAAACTCAGATACCCCTGCATGTATGCGTGTGTAGTTTTAGTCAATATGCTCGGCTACCGAGCTCGAGGACGGTGGTTCAACATCGGCGGCAGCGATTCGATGAAGGCGAAACGCAGAAGTGGTAGGAGTTAACGTACTTAAACCGAGTAGACGTCCGAAATCAGGTGTTCATTCAATTGGATGGGTCTACATTAATCTCCGCCATAAGGGTATGAGTCGATACCTTTAGGGGGGTTAATGCCTATAGATGCAGATTTGGTCATTCTCTGCTTAAAATTCACACATGGCCGCGAGTCCGCATACCACTATCAGCGTAGTGACGCAGCGGTTAAGAGATGCGTCACTGCACTGGCAGGCGGCTCTTTCTATCACAGCCAGCGGTAGAGATTTGTTATTTATTTATCAACCATAAACTGCTTACCTCATTTGCTCTGTGACAGGTTTGGGACATATTATCGCACAAAGGGAACCAAAAATAGTGATAACAGCGAAAGGAAAAAAAATCAAGAATCCAATTGTGAATCAGAAGAGCTGTAAGCGAAGAGAAGAAACAAAACGAAAACTCACTGTCTCACAATCTCCCATCGCAATAATTCAATTCTACCCATGTTGCGACCCATTTAGTGACCCATGTAGCTCTTCCCAAGGAACCTGTTGCGCAGCTGTCTCGGCGCCCCTCCGAACTTACACGAGTTGCTACCCGAGGTTACCCGAATAACTCGGGTAAGCTCGGGTCGTAACTCGGGTTGCTAGGCAACGGCACAAGATTTTATCTGCAGTGGTAAAGTTCTTAGTCGGTATTGGTGAGCGTTTGAGCGATTTTGCACTAAAAGAAACGGGTGGCCAGCAGAACCGCACCGTAAGTTGGTACGGAAGAGGGAAAGAGGGGGAAGAGAATAACGCGTAGGTATCCGAAAACCGAATGCCTAAGTGCCCATACGACCGCGCAGTGAATACGCCTCTGCGGGTTTCGTCGCTTAGGTCTCATTCCCAGCACGTGGACCGAGATTGCACGACGCCCCTCCGGAAGGGATCGTTTCGTGTGAGCATTGACGAGCTCTCACGCACATAACAGAGACCACCTGCAACATGTAGGGCGCGGGAAATGCTATTAGTTTGGTCCGCCGTGGTTCGCAGTGTAGTAATGGATGAATGGTAGCTCGACGGAACACTCAAGTGAGGAAGCAGTGGCAACCGTTATTGCCAGAGTTTAGGAGGTTCTTCTGAAATGTTACCAAACCAAAGCAGGAGTAGGCAGGAGAGCGCTTAAGTGCTTGTATAGGGCACAATGTGTTCAGGACAGAGTGCGAGAAAAGCTCGAATTCTAGGAGAAGCTTAAACTACTTCCCTCCCGGTCTACAGGGCGTCTCGGGAAGCGCGTACCGTTGTTGCGACGAGGACGACGTGTCCAAGAATGCGCTACGCCATTCCTGCAGTGCAACTCATGCTGACACCTACTTTAGGCGAGAGATTACGATGGCTCGTCGCCGCCCGCCTGCGCCCGCCTCGCTGCAAGAACGCGCACAGTGGGATGAGTGGCGTTTCCCGTATTCTCGAAATCCTCCGCTGTCCGGCTCCCCTTATCCGCTGGGTAGCGACTAGGACATAGCCCATTCTCTGCCATTGTGCGGAGGGCAGAAAAAAAGCTCAATGGGCATTCTTTTTCGTGAAGCCAGACGCGGCAAATACGCACAGCATTGGAAACTTTACCCCAACCAATGGAACCACCTTATTAGTAAGAAATTCATGACAGTGAACAATACCAAAATTGTTTATAAGAAATAAGCTGCAAAACTTTTAAATGAAAATACAAACTCAGTAATTTCCACAATTATTGCGAGCGCGGGGTCTGCATGATTCCGGACAGGTCACTCGCGGAAGGCGGCTCCACCAGACTACCCGCTGTCCCTGCTGAACCTTGAGCATGACGACACCCTGTAGAGGTCAGCAGCGAGCGCCAAAGCAACTGCCGCCTTGGCTGCTCATTAACGGGGGCCAGGGAGGCGACCAGCAGTGCCGCCTCTACAACGGACAGAGCCCCAGTGAGAGCGGCAGTGGCCGCTGGTCCCTGGACAGCACCCGCCAATGATGCAACGCAGGAGGGTGTTCCTGCTGGTGGTCGATCAGCTGCTGTTGGTGGTGCTGCTGCTGCATGGTGGGATCGCAAGAGGACGACACGCTACTTTAGTTACCTCTTCAGGAATAGCGTATGTACATACACTCGCAAATGAATGCTCTACTGCGGCGTTTGGTGTGGAATAGGACTCGCAGACACACGTTTTGAAACAGCCAGAAGGCTGAAACGGCATACATTTACTGTTGGCCCCTTCCAACGCGCGAGACTCCACATCCAAAAAAAGCACTTGGGAAGCAAGTTTAAACCAAACATTACGACTTATAATTCTGCTCATTTCTTTCCTTATGATAGTCTCAGTGGGTGCTATTTATCAAAATGTCATGCTTCCCTCAGCGCTATTTTCAAAAACACGCTCCATTGAGATGTATATATATAAAAAGAAAGTGTGAAGTCCTTCGTTATTCTAAAGCCCCAGTGGCGGCGCAGCGGTTATGTTGCTCGGCTGCTGACCCAAGATGCGGGCTCGATCACGGCCGCGGCGGTCGCATTTCGACGGAGGCGAAAGGATAGAGGCCCGCGTACTGTGTCTTTTCAGTGCACGTTAAAGAACGCAAGTGGCCAAATTTTCCCGAGCCCTTCCCTATAGCGTCCTTCATAGCCTGAGTCGCTTTGGGATGTTAAGCACCACGACACCAAAAACGAAACCCACTTTATTCTAAGGAAGCCAGCGAAAATGATTCCATCATCCAGACCTGTTCTGAAAGGGCGATTGCCTCGTGGCAGGGTGTCTGGAACTACCCTTTGGATGTTGGAAAATTAACACACTCGGTGTGCAAACTGGCCCTTCGTTAATATCTGGAACACATGAATGACTATCACTATACGCATTCCTACGCTTGGGTACGGCTCCACATTGAGTGCGACGAAGGCCTCCTTCATTTCTTGCAGCGAGCTTCTTCAGCCACCTCATGCTCTCAGGAAGTAGCCAACGGGTGACGTCAAGGCGTTCCCCCCTTTTTCTGTATTTCTGTTTGGAATTCCACAACGCCCAGATGTATGCATCGCGAACTAGCTCATTACTAAGCTCTGCGACAATTATCGCTATTGAACATGCGTTCCTCATTTTTAAAGTCTACTCCTTTGTTTGTGTAGATTACAGCTTTGGTTTGGTTTATGGGGTCTTGAACGTCCCAAAACGACTCAGGCTGTGAGGGCCGCCGTAGCGGAGGGTTCCGAAAATTTTGACTACCTGGGGTTCTTCAACGTGCACTGACATTGCGCAGTACACGGGCGTCTAGAATTTCGCCTCCATCGAAATTCGACCGCCGTTGTCGGGATCGAACCGGCGCCTTTCGAGTCAGCAGCCGAGCACCATAACCACTGAGCCACCGCTCCTGCGTGTACATTACAGCGGCAGATGGGCAGCTGTAATATACACGAATATGGTTGGTATCGATTTTAGCTCTTCTGTAGACGCCGCCTACCATTTGTTTCGGGAATTTCTTCCTTCATACGCAGGCGCTGGAGGATTAAGTCAAGTCGATTACCGTTTTTGGCAAGAAGAAACGCCCAATCTTACATTCGAGGCGTATTTACAGAGTTGCGTACAAAGCTACTAGCTGACTCAGGCGGTAACCGGAGCGTAGCGGCGCTTATAATGTCGAGTGGCGAAAAAAATCTATATTTCTTTTGAGTAGTGCAGATCCCAGAAAGATTTATTCACTTCGGGTTTCATACAGGAATCTCGCAAAATGCACAGCTTTATTTCTGGGAATCTATCAAAAAAGGAAAATGGGTTTGGATGTTTTTATATCTGCGAATAGTAGCCGACTTGGTTGTAGCATGTATTACAAGGTGCTTTCTACAGGATATGTAAAGCAGCCGACAGTCCTGTTTGCAAAGGACTGTCATCATTTCAGCAAGTATCCTGGAAGGATACTGCTGAGGCTGCTGAGAAGGATACTGCTCTAAGCTGCTGTGTCCGTCAAACGACCCTGTACTCGTGGTTTTCTTGTACGGAGGGATCAGTTCGGATATTCTTGCATTGCAGCTAAAATAGCGACAGAAGTAATGTGAGATTAAAGTGAAGGACCTGGAAGAGTCGAATAGCTCCAGTAGGCTGCCAGAGTTTCTTATTGGACCGTCAGCCCTCGATCCGCTGATATTCCTCTTATCATTGAAAATCATTAATTAAAATCTCCGTGGGCGGCCTCTTTCTCTGAGGTTTTCCTCCTGTGTCTTATCCGCGCACATATTAAAAGCTGCATTTAGAGTAACAGTCATGGTCATATAAAGGCAGACTGAAGACAACGCTATTAAAAATTTTTGTTAGTAAAATCCAATAATTCGGCATTTCGTGTCCTTTTTTGTGGCTTGTGCGACATCGAAAGGTATATTTATTGCTAACAGATTTGGATTCGAAGTTAACATAAGCTTCCCGCTTCCCATATTCAGACTAAAGACTCTGATGACGAAATTAGAGAAAGTGACGGAGAGTGGCGTAAACGGGGACTCCGTGATTGATGGAGGCGAGTTATGGGCCGCTGCCTAGCAGGAGCCTAAATGAAAACTATTGCTGGCCCGACGTTGTACGCCTATATCAGCCGTCATCGCTTCGTTTACGTTTGCAACAGCGTTACGATGGATCCTATTCCCGATTCCGACAAAGAAGTTCGCGCAAAAAACTGCGGCCTGTGTTCAACGACCTCAGCCCCGCACAGGGTGCGACGCATTTGAGGACTGAGGTGGCGCGTCTGGTAAGAAAGTCGTAGCGCCGAGCCACCGTCACCGTTGAGCCAACGTCATGACTGATGTGTAGCGATTGGTAGTTGCGGGCATATTTAAATTCTGCAATATCAGTCCTCGTAGGGTTCTTTACGCAGCCCAAGGTCGTGGTACGTTGAAGAAGCGAACACGCCAGGCGGTGCGTGTACTAACGGGGAGGCGCTTGGGCAATTAGCTATTCAAAGCTCTTTTTACTTGTTGTATGCGTGCTGTTGCATCAACTTCGTCCGAGGAGCAATCAGAGAGGCACTTGGAAGTCATCTGCTACTCCGCCCTTTTAAATTATGGCGCGTAGCGAAACCATGAGGGCACGCAGAAGGCATTAAAATAAGGGTTAAAAAATCTTATAGATTAAGCACAGAAAAATTTTATTTACACTTCTGAAAAAGAAACACCTAACGTCCAAACCAGGTAATTACTATACAGAGAGTGCTAATCTGTGGAAAGTAAACTGTCGTTGCTGGGGGTTGACCAAGCTGAGAAAAAAGTGAGTGACTCTGCTATGTAGAAAATTGTGCATGCCGCGTTTCAAAGGTTTCATGGTCCAGAACCGTGCAGCATCTTTGATTACAAGGTTAACCTGATAAAGCCACCTGCAACCCGCATTCACACCCAAGCAGTCGGTCAGCTGTCTGCCTATGAGAATCGCTTACAGGTCTTCGGGGCGCTCCATCTACGACTGCTGGTCTTGGGGCATGGGCGCAGGAAAGGAACTCGCCCGTGATGCCCCCGCTCGAGTTCTCGTCGCTGTTAGTGTCGGGAGCCAAGGCGAGTTCCAATTTGAAGCGCAGGACCGCCGAGTCCGGGGCGAGAGAAGCGCCATGGAAGTCCAGCGCTGCAAAACAAATAGAACCGCCCAAAGAGGTGGTGTAGCCAACCTTGAGTGCTCTCTTCCCGCGCTTATGTCAATCCAGAGTGATTCTTAAAGGGACTATGCAATGAATTAAAAGTCACTTGTAAATGCTTTCAATACTTAGAAATGGTGCTAAGAAGCATTGACATCAAGTATGAGTCTTCGGAACTGAGCGGGCTATTTATTATAAATTTTTAAAAAAGCGTTTTTTAAAATTCGCGGGCCGATTGATGTTTTCGTGGAGACCGATTTTGAAACTAAAATCGGCAAAAAAAAAAAAAACCTCACAAGTGCCGTGACTTCGGCAGGCCACTACACGTTGTCATTCGCTGGAGCCCCGGTAGACACGACGTCACGAGTACGCTTCCGGTAGCCGTGAAAATCGTCTGCTCGAGCCGCCGCGCGACCACCTCGGTACCCTAGGGCACGCGCGAGCCAGGGCATTGCCTTCACGGATATGTTTTCAATTTACCTCTGCCGCCTCTTTCTGTCGGGCGTTCGGGAACTACTCGCAGTGCCTTTGTCGCAGCAACAAGCAAAGAAATCCGACGTGCGACGCGATCCAGAAAGGCGAAGAGAGATTGGAGAGACGCTGCTGCCGGGGTGCTGGGTGCGACAACCGGAAGTCGCAAACCAAACAGCAGGGAATGACGTATTCGTGGGCGGGGCCCAGTCCCAGTGCTGTTTTCTTTATTTTTTCTTCGTGCTCCACGCGTACGAGTTCAGGGGGGAGAGGAGGAGCGTTATTTTTAATCGTCTATAACTTCGTTATTATTGATGCTACCTCAAAAATTCTTGCGCTGGGGTGACGAGTGATGGAATGCCTATCTATCGTCTGCTTTACGTAATCGCAATGAATTTACTGCATGGTCCTTTTAAATGTCGGCATTGCACTGCGATTTCAGACGCCTGAGTTCTCGTCCCTTTCGGCCCCTTGTTGTACGTTAGACTGGCACCTCCAACAGGCATATCACCGTTGGGGAGGGATAGCGAATCGCAAGCGCCTTCTCAGGAGGCTTCACTAATTTGAAGACTTCTTCCCACGCAGCTTGGAGGTAGTAAGACCCAATGGCGATTAGTAAATCAGTGATGGTACACTACGAAAGTCTATCTCGGTTTGGGCTTCACCGGTAACGTCCTGGGCAGATACAATTTCAAGTTTGAAATGATGAGGTGCGCGCAACTGTTTACTAGGTTATAGTGAATACAGGGCGCAGACTAAGTGGGGAAGAATATGAAGAATGAATTTTCTTAGCCTAACCTGCACACACTGAAAGACTGACAAAGTGGCGCTGTTAACAAATATGCAGTTCATGTGGATGAATCAGCGGTGCTGAACTCAAGAGTATGCTATGGAAGGCTCCGGAGGCCACTCCAAGGTTCAGGAATGATTTTCATCCGAGATCAGCCACAAATTATATTCTTTCACATTACGTGGCTCTGAGGATATGACTGTTGATTCTTATTAAGCTAAAGGGTATAGGGACACTGTGTGTTGTTCCAGAGTATCCTAGCAAATAAAGTTATTCAAGATTCCCATGCCACGATGTTAGCTGGTGCACGAAGCTGGCAGGTGAAGATATCAATAAAGTTTATTTTTTAGTATTCAAAAACGAGGCTTGTTGAGTTGTGGACGGTCTGCCGCTAAGTAGCGCTAGGTGGAGGTGATGCCCTCGTGTGGACAATGGCTCGTGGCAAATTACAGGCGTGCAAATGACCCCTGGCATATTACAGCCGGATGAAAGCGTTGCAAGGTCAAGGATTTCTAGATTTCGCAAGACACATGTCGATTTTAAATGCAGAACGACAGGTAAGCTTCAATCCAGACATTTGCACCATTCAGGTTGTGGGGATTCGCGCTGCAGGGAGGGCAGCCGGTGCCTTTCCCTTTCGACTTCTGCAAAACCCTGTGCGCTATGTGAGGCGCAATACAGGTCACACAGGCGAGCGACCAGTCGGGGACACGAGACAAGGTACGTGAGGGACCGTTTTTCACTTTTGCCGACGTTCACGTGGGTGCCTTTTCATACAGGTTCCTAACGTCACGAGCCGAGAGTCTCGCGCCCCGCCCTAACCTGCGGGCGCCCGTTGAAACCCGCTGAGTAACCTCCGCCGCTGGCCCACAGAAGCAGCCGCGCTGTCCTGCACACGACCATCCTTATCCGTGCGCGCATCGCTGCGTCTAGCTGTAGGGTTTCGAAGGCTGCCGGGTGCGAATTAACTGAGGGAGTGCAATATAGTGCTTGTGTTTACACGGTTGTTGTCTGTGAAATAAATACGTGTACTGTGTACGTTGCCAATTCTCCCGGACTGAGAGCGCACATGCGTGGCAAGAGCACACCGGACCCGTCTCGGCGCGGTGCTCGAACACCGCCTTGGGTCTCTCTCTTCGCATGCGACTCCAGGCATATAGGAAAGCTACTTCTGGGCTGAAAAACACCGTGTGTGGAGGAATTTCAGAGGACACCAACAACGTGATGGACACAAGAATTGCGGTCGCGCTGAGGACCACTCGAAGGGATCGCAGCGAATTTTTTTTCCACGTTTGACGAATTATTTCATCTACGGCCGTTACACTTTCATGTATTATTCGAGAAGATTCACGATTCTGCCTGCGACTTTCGCCTTTCTGGACTCTTCACGAAAATAAAAGCGCGTCCTCTAAAAGGTAAATCGAGAGGTGCCCAGACCGACCCTCATTCTGATAACGGTGGCTGCAGAGCTGGGGCATCGCTGTCGCCGCCAACGAACCAGCTTTTTTAAGGGAACGAGTTCACCCATGTAAGCTTTTCAGGTAGTCTCGTGCGGTACCAAAGCGTTCTCTATTATCAATGCTTGACAGGTAATGCATCCATTGGTAGCCCACAGTGCGCATACGTCGTTCACAGGTCCTCATAGACCATTTGAACGACGCGGGAGTTGTCGAAACACCTGCAAATGCAACATACGTTTCTATATCTGACGCCTCAGCCACCGCAAGAGTTTTTAGGCACGTGCGAGCATCGTGTTGAATGCTCTTCTTGAATTTCTGAGAGAAGGAGAAGGTGCTTGCCTCATGAATGGCACGCCACAAAGTCATTCATTGTCCTTTGTGTCTGGGTCTGGTTTATGTACCACGCAGTGGTAAACTGACTCACCCTTCATATGCTTGCAGATGCCTGGCAGGAAACAAAGGAACACAAGCGAAGGCCGCATGCCAGCGATGAGAGCGGTGGTTGGTAGCCGCCTCGTCTTCGAGCTGATGAACGCCGTATGTTCGTACACGCTGGTTAGCACGAACACCAGGCGTGATTTCTCGAGGTATCCTGCGCAGGCGCGTACAGGCAAGTACGGTCGTTACGACTCAAGGATTTTACTCTCGCAGTAGCCACGGAAAAAACACGCATCACTTTTGAGGTAATGCACTTCACTGGCGTTGTGGACTCCCCCGAACCTTTATCTGGCGCAAGAAAATCTATCAACAACTGTCCTTAAAATATTCGAGGTGTGTGAGAGAGGAATTCATTAAAATTATATAACTCTCTTAAAGAACAAAAACTATTCTGCGCGTTATCGTTTTGAAACCGTACCAGACGGAAATTTTCTAAACTAGGGCTGTAACTCCGGAGCCAGCGTCTGGCGATGTGTAAGATGCGCACAAAAAACTTTTCCGGCCGGTTGTAGAGCGATTTAGGGCTGACTAATCGCGTCAGGTGCGTCGCCTGTTTGCGCGGCACTCCCATTCGGTTCAAGCCCCTTTGATGGGCCCGCGAGTTAGACAGCTGTTTTATTCAGATGCAGGTTAACAACTCTGGTAGAACGCCGTAGTCCCGTCGCTGTGCAGAATAGAGTAAGAATAGCTCACTTTGACGATGTGGCCCACAAGGAAAAGTGTGCTCCGATTCTAAACATGACAGAGCTTTGCAGTATAGAGCAAGATGAGCCGCTACTAAGGACAGCACAGGCTGCATTGTACCACCGCAGTGGAGGCCGTGTCCGTCGCAGTGCGTGTCCTGCCATGCGGAGCCGTCTGTGAACGCCAGAAGGTGGTCGGCCAGCTCTTAACGCGCAAGGGAATGACTATCGCGGGCTTCCTGACGACGCATCCCGGAATTATGTGGCGCACCTCGGCCATAGGCGTCCTTGTCGTCAGTGGGTCGGCCCAGCGTAGCGCTCACCGGTTCCTACGGTTTCATCATAGAGATCGACTATGCGAGACTCGGCAGCATCGCCACTGGCGCAGTCATCGCAGGACGAGTCCTCTACCCGACGCGCGCAGTGTAGACGATTAAAGTGATGGAGACACGTCTGCGCCGCGACCTACTCGAGAGGCTATGCGTCCACCTCTGAAATAGTAAGCGTCGCTGCGTGACGTACGGTGCACGCCGAAGCTCACGCCAAGCACGCGTCTGAGAAGCGTCTTGAGGGGCCTATGCGTTGATTGCAGGAGCAGCGCCAGCGCCAAGGCCTACAGTAAGGAGCTGAATGTCGTGGCCATGCCGCTGAGCGCAAGGGGAGCTTGCGCCCTAGGGGACCGACCAACTGACCAGCCGCCGCAACTCCTACGCTGTCAGATGTAGCATGAGGCAGTGGTCTGCCTTAAACCTCTGAGGTATATCATCGTCGAGTGCCAAGGCTGGTGTCCCTCCCTACGTGCGGATGGTCGAGGTGTAGGGTCGCTGATGCACAGGGATCTTCGAGCAAAGCAATAGCGAAGTACAAAGCTAGGCAAGATAGCTGCGTCACATCCACCTCGTTGGCAGTACCATGTGCGCGGTTGCTTTTAGAAGCGCGGTGGTCTTCCCAGCCGGTCAGGCAGACTTATTGACACATGGCACTGCTCTTATTCGCTCAAAGAACGGGCAAACATTACATTTAACGGTTCCTCACCTGGGTGGCTCGAACGGCGATGACAGTGGTATTCCTGCGCTGCTGGCACCTGTCCACGGACAGGCGCCACGGCTGGTCCAGCAGGATGCTCGCCAATCGCTCTGGGTTCCTAAGAAATCCTCCGCTTTGTGTAGTTGGTTGTGCAGATCAGCCGCGGTCAGGAACTCTGGAGATCAGGCTCCAGCAGGGCACCTAGCTGGAACGGGTCGATGGAACGTTCAACAGAGGTTTCTGGCATCCGCTCGCGCCTCTCCACGCGCCTCGAGCCCTGCGCTGGAATGCTATATTTTTTCTTCTTCATGCGGCTTCTAAGGCACAAGGTACTCTTTTTGGCGAGAGCTCTTGGCAGAACAGAGGTAAAAAAAAAAAAAAAACTTCGATTGAAGCCGGCTGAGCCTAGTAAGACGAGCGAGAGCTCTAGTAAGCATGGTTATCCATTCTGACGCCTTTCCAAGTCGTAAATGTCATCAGATTCCGCATGACGGTGGCGGTACAAGGTCGCACCACTACTTCCGGCAAGTTGCTCATCCGTGGATTTGTGCGAAGGTAAGCAAACACCACACGCTTTTATATATCGAACGGCGCGTCACGCGGTTTCCGGCAGTTGGGGCAGTTTTTTTTGAAGAATTTGGCGAGTGTATGTTTATTATTTACGCTAAGTTGCGAGAGTGCCGCCGGCTCCGCATTCGCAGCTGGGGCGAGGCTCAGTGAGTCGCGTGGAATGAAGTCAGAGCCAAGCCTCCGCTCCTCCTGGTTTGAAGGTTTGAAGCCACATGACGTTCAGCTTATTACGGAAGGAGCTGAGCTTTCGCTCTTAGAATAGAAAGATTTGAAAGAGGAAGAAGCAGTTTTCGAGCCGGAGATGCCACTCAAATCTTGTTTTTTTCTCTCTCTTTCACTCTCTCTCTCTTCAATCGAAACTAATACCTTTTTTCACTCCCTGCCCTCCTTGTAGTAGATTCTTCCGCTGTTGCTATCTCGTGTGCTTTTCTTTTGCCTTTACTACGTAGAGGTGAATAGAAACCTTTACCTCCGGATTCTTGGCCGATCCCCCAGTGTGGGTATGCGCCATCTTTTCAAAAGGCTAACAACAGCTTCACTTATGAAGGGTGGGTTTCAGTAACGAATAATGCTTCAAAAATTTTCTGATATCTGCTAAAAACAGCTTAAAGGTACCTGGCAGCAACCGAAAGCGCATTTTGTTTGAACGCACGCTGCCATTCACCAATCATCGCTCACCAGAAGTATGCCTTATGTAAAGGTTGTGGTTTCGAAATGTAGTACCTTCCTTGACCACTGACTGGCACACGCTGAAGCGAATAAAGTTAGCCTGGAGTGGAGCCGTACTTTAATCAGCGCTTGCAAGGCAGCATCAACACAGGCCCGCCATGTGTTGCCCTGCTTATTCAGCCGCCTTTCATGTAGGATGTTCGACACGCAGGACGTAGCATGCTTCTGGTAAACTTTGTTGCGAAGCCGCCAGTACGCGACTTATCACGTTTTGCTAGCTACAAGGGACTCGACAACATCGCATTGAGATGATTGTGCTAACGCTTCTGTCTCCGGCATCTGCTCTTATTTCGTTGTTCTGTTTCGTTCTATTCGCTTCATATGACTCGATAGTAAATTATAGGTGGCACAAGCCGCATAAGGGAAATAAAAAAAAGAATGTATAAATACTTCCTTCTGTCAGCAAAGTTTCATTCGCAAGTCTGGCGAGAGTCCTTTTCGCTCTCTCTGTCCGTGTCTATGCATATATGCGCTATAGTAAACACGTGTGTGTGTGTTTGTGTGTGTGTGTGTGTGTGTGCGTTTGTGTGTGCGTGTGTGTTTGTGTGAGTGTGTTTGTGTGTTTGTGTGTGTGTGTTTGTGTTTGTGTGTGCGTGTGCGTGTGCGTGTGCGTGCGTGCGTGTGTGTGTGTGTGTGTGTGTGTGCGCGCGCGTGTGCGTGTGTGTGTGTGTGTGTTGGGGGGGGGGAGAATTCGATGAAGAACGAAAGCTTCGTCCGTGTTTTAAAGATTTTTCTTGGTATTTAGGACCTTTCTTTGCCCAGTAATAGTTACATAAACAAGGACCATTTCGTTCAGCCGCAATAGTTTTTATGAATCCTGAGGCATTGAATGCTGGTTTTCTATTGCCGCCGCCGAGTTGCTTATCCTTTCCAGGCACAACCTCGCTGCAAGTCTCGTCTGTAGCGTCGGCGTTGCCTATTGTGACCACCACGTGACACTATATATTTGTATCAGGTACGGTTAACACTTGCGCTCACCTTTCGGCAATTTTTCGTCCACAGGAGTGCCTATGTAGTCCAAAACATGGCTGACAAGCGAACCCCGCACTCGGTTACTTACTCGGTTACACACGCACACATACCCAGTCGCGCAGACGCGGACGCGCAGGCACGCCCAGACACGGACACGCGCGCACAAACACATACACGAACACACACACACAGACTCACACGCATACACACACACGTATGCACAAGCACACACTCACGCACATACACACATACAGAAAAGACGCACGCTCATGCACACACAAAAGCTCACGAACGTACGCGCACACACACAAATACTCACACACACGCAGATGACCACTCACGCCAGCACTTACGCACAAAAACAAGCACACATGTTCGCACACACGCATCCGCAGAGACACACACGCATACACAAACAAGCACCCACATACACACAACACACACAGACACACGCAGACAGACATACACACGCAAGCATACTCACGCACTCATTCACGAACACGCATACTCATGCACTCAGACACATACGCACGTAAACATACACAATTACACACTCACCTATGTACACCTGCACACGCACACAGCAAACACACATGCAGGTATGCAGGAACCCATCCAAATTTTCTCGAATGAGAACGCCGTTACAATCCTCAGTTTCATAACATGTCCGAGTATGCAGCGCCAAAAGTTTTCTCTCCCCTGCGCGCTTTCGACACTGCACCCATCACTATCAGCCGGGCTTTCAAAACACACGAAATTTAGCTCTCTCGTAGCTTGCACGTAAAACGAGTATGTGTGTAAGTTTTGCTCGGTCTGTCTTCCGAGGTCCGGGATCCCGTTGACGAAGGCCGCTTGCCAGGCTTGGTTAATGAGCTGGCGCTGTAAAGGCACCTCTGAGTGATCCAAGTTCGTCTCCCACTGCTCGCATCCCATTTCTGCGTTGTTATATATTAACGCGTAACGAGTCTCAGTTTACGTGAAAAGTGTGGAAGTGTACGTCGACGTGTTGGAGTGACGTCATACGGTGTGACGTCATGAAGTGTGACGTCATGCTTACGCATTTCTCTAATGCGGGTGGCGCACTGATCTCTAACGCTTTATAGAGTTTGAGTTGCGCTGGACAGTTCGTGACCATCTGGAGGACAGTCGATGTCTCTGCACAGGCCTGGCACTCGTCTGTGGGATATTTGTCTGGCCAAATTATTGTTTATCGTGTGAAGCTGCGGAACGTCCGCGCCTGGTAGTTTGTCCAAATAAAAGCTTCTGTTCTGTGAAGGCTTTGTGGGGAGGGGAAAATTTCCAGCGAGTGAGTTTGTGAAACTCGATAAATTTCCCGTATGTCTGGAGGATGGAGTGTTCGGGGTAGGGCGGTGACAAGGTTCGGAAAGCGTCACTTGTCCGGTCGGTCGCCTCATAGCATGCCTCACAGGATGTCTCATACGTTGTTGTGTGGGTTCTAATTATTAGACGGGGGGGGGGGGATGATTTGAGCCGAGGACCTGCAAAGAGTCCCATCAAGGCATGTTCGGATAAGCTCATGATAGTAATGAGATTTCCAGTGTGGTTGGCACATTTAATTGCGAGGGCTATCGCGAATTATTTAGCGCCGGCAAAGCTGGTGTGGCTTAGAACTGTAGCACTGACAACCTTTTCTCCGAAGCCGGTGGTTACCAAGGATAGGGCTGCCACTCGGTTCAGCTAGGTGCTGGCGTCTCACGAGTGCGTTATCGGAGCGCGGACGCAAAGCTTCTGGATGTCTTTTTTTTTGCCTTGAAAGACATCGAATTCTTAAAGAATTGAGATTACATAAAACAACTCTAAAGTACCTCATGCACTGCCATACAGCTCTGTCTGAATACGGAAAAATATAGCCATTGCAAACGTTTACTGCTGCAATGGGCGAAAAAATTGCGCCACACCATGCAAACAACAAGAAAGAAGACGAGACATAGGCGCTTCAAGTATGCACCAACTAGCATAAAGAGAAGTGTTAATGCCGTACTTACCGCTGCCCTAAAAGCTGTCACCGCAGAAGAATATATCGCTGACCGGTATTATTTGCGCTTATCTACTCGCCTCCGCTCTATGACAGTTCCCATTTCAACGTATTGCCCTGAGGACTGTTCTTATACGAAGCTTTAAATCTGCGAAGCATGCCGCCTTTGCACTAGCCTCCTTTTTTCTGATGTCGAAAAGGGTTTTGGAAGTTGAGGTTCTGTTTGTTATGCTTTAAGCTTCCTGCATGTTTTGATGTCTCTATATGCAAACAATAATAATGTACAGAGTGGGTTTTAAATATAAGGACAATCACTTTCATTATGCGGCTTCCAGGCTTACCACCACTTGTCTATACGGGCTTGAATCTCTGGAGAGCAAGAGGAACTGCTCACGCCACCACACTTTAGGCAATTCTTAGGGGAACTACAAAAGCCTCGCTGCGCGGCCATGGAGGTTACTCGACGATTGTAGCCAGAAAATATCGACAATAATAAAACAAATATATTAATGGAATAATTTAAAATGCTTTTGTGGTCTCCGCTCTTTGTGTCCCATCCTTCGCGATTTCATAAGTATGAACGAACGCAGTGGCGATCGATTTCTGTGTGATGGGTACGGTAATACATGGAGTGTTTCATGCCACATACGTCTCATACAGCTCTATTAGTAGGTGTTCAGCCATTTCTCTGAGACATTCACGCTTCTCTATCTTTTGGCTTCCTCCGCCACCAGGGGGTTGCCATCTAGAGCTTCCGGGCTATTCTGTCTTCTGAGTTTTCTTTCGTTTCGATGTAGCAGGGTTTCTTCGGAGACTTCATGCCTCTAACCAATGGGGGCTGAAGCAGAAACCGAGCAGTCCTCTGAGGTGCGCGTCACTCGTGCGAATCCTTCGCAGTTACGTTGGAACGACCGGTCGAACTGTCGTATCTGGGAGGTCAGTTGAAGATTGCATTGAGGCCCATTCTAGTCAGTATCCAGCACAGACACTGTTTGCCACCGGCCGGCTTTGGAGATGGTTGGTACCACTGAGCCTGCTGTTCTTCTCACATATGAGGGATAGTGATCGTGATCACCTGTACAGAGCTCCTATCTGATGTCTGCCTGGTAGGCTACACTTAAGTTGTTATGCCTCAAGTTATTCGTTCCTGGGGCCCTACAATGATATGAGGCACATGAAAATCGAGTGAGAAGGCGCACTCAGTAAAATTTGGAGACACCACTAAATGTTTTGACTCAGCTAGAGCTCGGCAATTAAGAAATGATGTCAAAGAGGGACCATACAGATCATTCCAGCTAAATCTAGCCAAGGACAACTTTCTACACGAAGAATTGAGAAGCACAGGAGATAAGGAAAAGACACTGCCCAAGTCCACATACATGGTCTGTTCTGAAAGTAGTGGGACTCATTTTTTTTTAAACAAAACATATTCAAGAGAATAGTACAAACGATTACAATTTTTCAAGGTAGCACCATTCCGCACCTACACGCTGCTGCCAATGAGTTTCACAGTTTTCCTATGCCTCCAGGAACGCCTGGACTGGAATGCTGTTTAGCTCCCTCGTCACGGCCTGTTGAACCACCTTTACCGATCCGTGACGTTTCTCCTCGAGACTCGATTTATTCTCGGGAATAGAAAAGAGTCTGGCGGGGCCAAGTCGAGGCTGTAGGGAGGCTGAGGCAGCGTTGCCGCCTTGTGCTGGGCAAAAAATCGGAGTCCTCATTCACATCATGAAGATTCTACCGGTTGGCCTTTTCCTCCTCTGACAACACTCCCGGCACCAACTTCGCGCACGCTTTCCTCATGGATAAGTTTTCTATCACGATCTCAAAAGCTTGGGTTTGAGGAATGCTCAAGTCAACAACCATCATTCTGATACTCATTCTACGATCACTGTTAACTAAACGTTTCACTCGCTACACATTTTCGTTGGTCTTGCTGGTCGAAGGCCGTCTGGAGCGGTCGTCTTCCTCCACTCTTTCCTTACCTTCTCGGAACAGCTTGTGCCACTCAAAAAACACCCGATCTACCCATGGAAGCCTCACCGTACGCCTCCTTAGTCATGTTGTGAGTCTCTTTGCCCGTTTTACCAAGATTTACTCAAAATTTAATCGCGTATCGCTGATCCAGTAAACGCTCGATGATTCTGCGTGACGAGACGTTTCGACAGGGGTTCACAGTACAAGCGACCTCCTCTCTTCAACGGCCGAGAGCCGATTACCGATTTTCCCCAGCATCCCCAATATCCCCCTTCAACGATCGTGCATGCGCAGACCACCTCTCGTCCGCCCGTTCGCCCAGGAAAAAAACCAGTCCTACTACTTTCAGAACAGACCCTGTATATTTTAAAAGGGCCTAATTTGGAAATTGCACAACAAAGTTAGGTTGCCCACATTTTGGTCGTTACATTTAACGCAAAATTCTATGTGCAAAATTTGGCGTGGATGGTGACCAATTCCCGTTGAGATTTTTATTCTTTATTGTAACTTTAGTGTTGTTTCTTTTTAAGCTTAAAATAAAGCCTGATGAGTGTAGAAACTCTCACATGACGAGCAGTTTTCGGATCGCGATGTTAGCAGGATTACCACGCTCACACGCCGAAGATTAAATGAACTTATGAAATCAGCAATGAATTAACTGGCCATCAGTCACCGCGACTCTTCAGGGATGAGCGTGGACACTTCACTTCATTATAATTACGATCCTATACCAGAAGAATGATCCAGTCGGTGCAGTTTAACGGCATAGCGCGGATATGTTCTTTGCAGCGAAAAATGGCGGCGCGCCTCACGACGACCCTCCTGCAGAGCATGCGCGGTCCACTCAGGAAGAGCCGCCATTATTGTCCGATCATGGTCCAGGCATCGCCATGTGCAACCCACACGCTGCGCTGCTTCATATTCAAGTGACTGCGACGTAGGCACTTGACTCAGGTGTTTTGAGAGGTGCGGGTTGGTCGAAGAAAGTAACGAAGTGAGTATGAGGGTAGGGAGGGGCGGCAACTAACGAATTGAGTTAACAGTTCACTGATTCCGCAAAGATTAATTATGACAAGTCGAAGTATGAAGAAGGTTGAAGTGTACAGCGGTGTCCGCTGGCACCAAATGGCCCACTAAACCTTGCGCGTGGACGCACCAGACGGAGTGCAGTCACAGCAGTTATGTCACAGCAGGTAGTCAGGAAGATTTACAAACTTTGGTTAATTGTTGTGGAGACCAAGGAGGCGCTCTGAGTTTCAGTTTTAGCGCAACTAAGTAAGGTGTGATGATTTTCAACGATGCAACTGATCAGGTGCTGACGTTACAAGGCCACGAAATACCCAAAGTGGCCGAATACAAATACCTCCAGACATAACTGAACGAAGGGCAGTTATACACGGAAAAGCATGAACAGTCTCTTAGAGCAAAAGGACGAAGAGACGCCGGGATAATGAAACGTAGAGCATTATGGGGATGCAACAAATACTAAGTATTGAGGGGTATTTGGAAGGGAATAATGGTACCGGGGCTTACTTTCGGGAATGCGGTTCTGTGCTTATGAGCAGAAGTTCAGTCGAGATTAGACGTAAATCAGAGAGCTGTTGGAAGATTAGCACTAGGTGCCCACGGCAAAACCACAAACTAGGCAGTACAAGGGGATATAGGCTGCGCATAGTTCCAAGCACGGGAAGCTAAGATTAAAATACTATATGAAGAACGCCTGAGGAAATTGGACGATAACAGGAGGGCAGCTAAAGTATTTAAATACTAATACAGAAATAGCGTTGACTCACAGTAGCGTAAAAGAACTAGGAAACTAGCCAGTAAGTATGCCGGTCATGAAGATGGAGAAGGAAAGAGGATTAAACGAGAGGTTGAAAACGCGGAAGATAAAAATTGGATTAATTCAATGGAAAAGAGGCATATATTGTAGAACTATATCGATACTGGAGAAGGCAGATCAGGAAAGAATTTTTCCGTGATAACTCAAGAGGCAGTGCCCTACTCCTTGAAGCTAGGTCAGGGTGTCTTAGAACGCGCAGCTACAAAAAAAAAAATGGCTGAGGCTTAGCTAAGGTTAAGCCTAGTCAGATGCGAAGCATATTGATGGCTAGGCTTGGTAATACATGGCTTTCCTTAGTTGAATACTTGGTTAATTTAGTACAACCACTAGAAGCCTTCGTCGTGGGGGAAGACAACGGCATGGCTACAGCGGAACGCCGACTAACCCCGAGACGCGCGTTGGGTGAGCGCCTGGATTGCCACGGAAGCCGCGTCCGCCTGCCCGGTGGAGCGAGCATTTCACCTACACCGAGTGTGAACGCGCGTTCGAAATGCGCGGGAGTGTGGCGTCACCATACCACGTGATTCACACGGTGTGCAACCGCAGCGACGGCACAAGTTGGAGCCCCGTCTCTCATCTGTCATGACGTCATTGTGTCACGTGGTGTGACGTCATGTGTCACGTGATTTGGAGGCGCACAACCACAGCGACGGCGCGAGGTGCGCCTTCGTTTCTCCACTGCCGTGACGTCAGCGTGTCACGTGTTGTGGCATCATCGTGTCACGTGATTTGGAGGCGCACAACCACAGCGACGGCGCGAGGTGGGCCCCCGTTTCTCTACTGTCGTGACGTCATCGTGTCACGTGGTGTGACGTCATGTATCACGTGATTTGGAGGCGCATAACCACGGTGAAGGGCTGAAGTGGTAGCTAAAGTAGTATGCTTCGCATAAAAAATTCAACGAAGATGACACATGTGCAGCGTGTGGTCGATCTGTGGAAACAATTGAACACCTCATTCTGAAATGTGATGGTATCCATCCGGATGTCGATGTAGGCACAGTCACTCTTACTGAGGCCCTAGGGTTTAAAGATAACAACGGTCATGCAAATGAATCTGCAGTGGAAGTTAGCAAAAAGCGATTGGAGGATTGGTGGCTTAAAAGCAGACATGTGACATAAGGTTAGAAGTGTAGGAAACCGTAGTGAAAGAAGATGGCGAATCTTAATGAGAATTAACAACACAGTTGAATAAAAAAATCTCTGCCTCTCCCGTAAAGGAGAGTAGAGTAAGCATGAAATGTTTACGGGCCTAATGTCATCTCGGTGGACACCCGAACCGCACCGTACAGGAAGGGAGGAACGCCACCCGTTAATGGCGCAGTAATTCTCTGCCATCTCGGTGGACACCCGAACCGCACCGTAAAGGAAGGGAGGAACGCCACCACCCGTTCGGCGCGATGCCTTGCCCTTTGAACGCAGCGCTTCTCCCCCGGATCACGTATGACAACGAAGTGTAACATGGCATTTATGTGCTTTTTGCACGCGTTATTAGAAATCGGAAATTATAATTCCGTGCATTATCAAACCCACAGCTCCACTGATATCTTGATAAACATTGAGAAGGCACTGGCAGCAGTTATTTTTTGTCTCGTTTGGAGACCAACCGGCGCTTGCATGCCGGTCGCGTAGGAGGGCTTAGAGAGTCTCGTTAAATCTCGTTAAGTCTCGTACGGTGCCCGGATGTTCTCGTTTTAGAGCCCGGATGACTGGAATTCAGTGCCCGGATGAGTGGATTTCAGTGCTCGGATGAGTGGATTTCAGTGCCCGGATGAGTGGATTTCAATGCCCGGATGAGTGGATTTCAGTGCCCGGATGACTGGAATTCAGTGCCCGGATGAGTGGATTTCAGTGCCCGGATGATGGCTCTCGGTCTCGGCGTGACGTCACCACACTGCCGACAACGGGAGCTAAAAGCATTTCATGCTTAAAAAAACTCTGCCTCTCCCATAACTGAGAGTAGAGTAAGCATGAAATGTTTACGGGCATAATGCGAAGCGCACGCGGACACGACTAGACGCAGGCCTGACAAGAATGTATATGCAGCGCGTTCGAAACTGTCGAAGTGCGTAGAGGCGAAAGCGTTTTCAGCACCACTTTGCGTATGTGACACTGGTGATGTTACCACTGGATTACGTCACACATAATTCATGACGAAGTAATGACAAATTACTGATTAGTGTGTAATGACTGATTAGTGACTAAATACTAATAAACTGCTAATTAATGACGTTTAAGCTTCGCCTTTAGGAGTGGAACGCGACAGCGTGTTGTAGCGCTGCCAGGCAGTCCGCGGAGCGCCACCACCCGTTCGGCGTGATGCCTCGTCTTTTGAACGCGATGCTTTTTGAGGAAAGGAAATTACGCAGTAATTCTCTGCCATCTCGGTGGACACCCGAGCCGCACCTTACAGGAAGGTAGGAACGCCACCACCCGTTCGGCACGATGCCTTGCCCTTTGAACGCAACGTTTTTTGAGGACAGGAAATGGAGCAGTAATTCTCTGTCATCGCGGTGGACACCCGAACCGCACCATCCAGGAAGGGAGGAACGCCACCACCCGTTCGGCGCGAAGCTACCGGCGCTTGTATGCCGGTCCTGTAGGAGGGCTTAGAGAGTCTCGTTAAATCTCGTACGGTGCCCGGAAGTTCTCGTTTCAGGTCCCGGATGAGTGGAATTCAGTCCCCGGATGTTGGCTCTCGGTCTTGGCGTGACTATCACCACACTGCCGACAACGGGAGCTAAAAGCATTTCATGCTTAAATATTGTGGCATATATGTGCTTTTTGCACGCGTTATTAGAAATTGGAAATTATAATTCCGTGCATTATCCAGCGCACAGCTCGACTGATATCTTGGTAAACATTGAGAAGGCACTGGCAGTAGTTATATTTTGTGACTCGTTTGGAGACCAACCGGCGCTTGCATGCCGGTCGCGTAGGAGGGCTTAGAGAGTCTCGTTAAATCTCGTTAAGTCTCGTACGGTGCCCGGATGTTCTCGTTTCAGAGCCCGGATGACTGGAATTCAGTGCCCGGATGATGGCTCTCGGTCTCGGCGTGACGTCACCACACTGCCGACAACGGGAGCTAAAAGCATTTCATGCTTAATAATGAAAGAAAAGCTGAGCATGACGTAATTGCCACCACCCCGTTTCAAAGGGGACGCTCCTATCCATCCATCCACCCATCCATCCGTCCATCCATCCATGTGTGTGCGCGCGTGCAAGCGACTATATCTAATAAGGAATGTACAGGGGCTGTATAGCTGCGAAACTCGCAACTAAGCCTCCTGTAGCGTATGCGAGGTCCTTTCAGGGACAGCGGCTATTATTGTCCGATCATGGTCCTGGCATGGCCATGTGCATCCCACGCACTGCACTCCCACGCAGCGCGCCGCGCTGATTCGACAGTCTTCTCACTACGATCATTCTTGAACTTTTATGCGTAGCATATTGCAATCACTCAGTTCAGCCCTTGGACGCGGCTGGGCAGCCACCAAACTACGTGACGTGACGTCACGTGGTCACCAAACCAAGAAAAAAAAACAAGGAAAAAAAGAAAGGACGGCTGAGCATGGTGGCGGTTGCCACCGCCCGTTTGAAAGGGGGCGCTCCTATCCATCCATCCATCCATACGTCACGGAGGAAAAGCTGCTGAGAAAATCGGGTGCCGCCAAGCAATACCTCGCGCAAAAAGACCGCGCAATATGCAACGCATTCTTGGCTTAACCAAGCTAAGCCTGGGCATTTTTTCTTATGGCGCTCAGTAGCGAAAATCGACAAACGAATAGAATATCCTGCGCTGGACAACCGGCTTACTTGATGGGCGAAAGTGGATGCCATTCTGTGCAGACAAGACTTTCCCAGGTCATTTGTAAAACAGGCTTTGAATGCACAGAATAAAACGGTAACAGCGGCTTATTTGCCGTCAGCTCCTATGTCCAACATGCATCGTCGACCACGAACGACAGAATAAGATCTAAAAACCGCAAAGACGCCTCACTATCTGGGACCACATGAGCTATTAAAAGCAGATACAGGCCTTGGCTAAATAGTTCGATAAATTCAGTCGTTGTAACGCGAGGCTCCGGCGCGAACCCATCACCGAGAACCAGATGATAGTCCACAAATCTAAATGTTTGATAATCGTCGTACTCCTTCTCTGTCTGCGTTGTTGCCACGCTATTCAGTAATGATGTGTTACAAACAAAGCCGCTCTTCAGCCCTTACAAACAGCAGCCGCAGTGCTCATGATACCAAGCATATGCGTGTTGCACGCAGCGAATCTACCTTCTTTTTACATGGAACCTAATCTACTACGTAGCGGGAACATTTTTTTTGGAGATAATTCTTCACCACCAATTTCAGGGTAAGAAATGTTATACTTAGTTTTGCCTTCCCAATCCGTCCTACTGCACCCGTCACGGTGGCCCATTAGATTTGGTGTTCCCCTGCTGATTTCATGGTCACGGTTTCGAATCCTCTGTTCGCTTGCGGGTTTGGATGATGGCGAAATGCAAAAACACTGGTAAGCTGTGCGTTGTCAGAGCAAGTAAAAGAACCCCAGGTGGTGCAAATCAATCCATCCCTCAAAACCCGTCTCAACTTCGGGCCGTTAAACCCACCATACCATACCATACCATACCATACCATACCATACCATACCATACCATACCATACCATACACCATACCACGCCATACTATACCATACCACGCCATACTATACCATAACATAACATACCATACCATGCTATACCATACCATGCCATACCATACCATGCCATATGTCATACTATACCATACCAAGCCATGTCATGCCATACCAAACCATACCAAACCATACTATACCATACCATACCATACCATACCATACCATACCATGCCATTCAATGCCATACCATACCATACCGTACCATGCCATGCCATGCCATACCATACCATACCATACCACCCAAGTGCACTTTCCAATTACACTTTCGAATTCATAAATTTTCCGTGGTGAAAACAGAGACCGCGGAAAGTTTTTGCTGGCTGCGTTCAGCAGCGTGAGTTTTGAGAAGCATTTAGGAAAATGTGCCCCTTCACGGGATTCCCCTAGGTATTGATTTCAAAGGAAGGGAGGACACCTCTTCACTAAGTGCTAACAACAACCAATCCGGGTGCTCAGGGCAGGCACGCTGGTCAATTTGTAAGCTCTAGAATCAGTCTAATGTACACTTTCCATAATGGAGATTTCAGAGGATTCTCCCTTCCTCCCGCAAGCTTCGCGAAAATTCTCGCTTTCCCCCGAGTGCAGGTTCTTCGAACCTCTGCTAAGTTCAGGTTCGAGAAAAGCCATCTTCAAAGGACGGATAGAAATTAGTACAAAGCGTATCTCTCACGTCTCTCTTCCCTGTGCATGCGAGCTGAGGTTGACTCGTACTAACGAGCGGTCATTCTTCGCTCGTCGCCGATCGCTTGCGCCCGCCTCGCCGCAAGAACGCGCACAGTGCGAGAAGTGACGTTTCACGTATTCTCGAAATCCTCTGCTGTCCGGCACCCCTTACCCGCTGGGTAGCGACTGTGGCTCAGCCCCTTCTCTGCCGTTGTGCGGAGGACAGAAATGAAACTCAGTGGGCATTCTTTTTTGTGAAGCGAGACGCGGCAAACACGCGTAGCGTTAGAAACTTCACCCCAACCAGTGAAACGAACTTATCCGTGAAAATTAACAATACATGACAGTGAACAATATCAAAATGTTTTATGAATGAAGAAGTTGAAAAAGGTTAAAAGCAAACGCAAACTCAGTAATTTCCGTATTTGCGGCGCCCGTGGTGTCTGCACGATCCCGCAGATGTCACTCGCGGAAGACGGGTCCACCAGACAACCCGCTGAACCCTGCTGAACCTGCAGCATGACCACATCCTGTAGTGGTCGGCAGCGGGCGGCAAAGCACCGAGTCGGCCGCCATGGCTGCTCGCTAACGGGGCCCAGGGAGCCGACCAGCAGCGCCGCCTTTACCACGGACAGAGCGCGAGTGAGAGCGGCAGCGGCGGCTGGTCCTCGGTCAGCAGCTGGCAGTGATGCAACGCAGGAGGGTCTTCCTGCTCGTGGTCGATCCGCTGCTGTTGGTGGTGCTGCTGCTGCATGGTGGTATCGCAGGAGGACGACACGCTGCTTTAGTTCCCTCTTCAGGAATAGCGTATGTACACTCGGAAATGAATACTCTACGGCAGCGTTTGGTGTGGAATGGGAATATGCTGTTTTAGCGAAGGCGCTAAAACAGCATATTTTTACTGTTCGCCAACTTGAACGCGCAAGAATCCAAGTACAATAAAAAGCGCGTGGGAATCAAGTTTAAACCAAACATTAGGACTTATATTACTGCTCTGCTAATTTGTTTCCTTATGAGAGTCTCAGTGCGGGCTATTTATCAAAATATCACGCTTCCTTCAGTGCTATTTTCATAAACACGCTCCATTGAGATGTATACATATAAAAAGGAAGTGTAAATTCCTTCGTTATTCAAAGCCGCTCTGGCGGCGCCGCGGTTATGATGCTCGGCTATTGACCCAAGATGCGGGCTCTATCCCGGCCGCGGCGGTCGCATTTCGGCGGAGGCGAAATGATAGGGGCCCTCGTACTGTGCGATGTCAGTGCACGTTAAAGAACCCAGGTGGTAAAATTTTCCGGAGTCCTCCACTATAGCGTCCTTCATAGCCTGAGTGGCTTTGGGACGTTAACCACCATAAAACCAAAAACCAAACATTCTTTGTTGTAAGGAGGCCAGCGAAAATAATTCTATCATCAAAACCTGTTCTGAAAGGGCGATTGCGTAGTGGTAAGGTGTCCCGAACTACTCATGTTGGAAAATTAACACACTCGACGTACAAATGCCCCTTCGTTAACATCTGGAACACATGAATGACGATCATTGTACGCATTCCTACGCTTCTGTACGGCTCCACAATGAGTGTGACGAAGCCTTCCTTCATTTCTTGCAGCAAGCTTTTTCATCCCTCATGCTTTGAGCAAGCAGCCGACGGGTGATGTCAAGCGTTCCCCCGTTCTTTGCTGCCTTTTTTTTCTGTCTTTATTTTTAGGTTCCCACCACACGCAGAGGTGTGCTTCGAGAACTAGCTCATTACTGAGCGCTGCGACAATTATCGCTATTGAACTAGCGTCCATCAATTTTAACGTCTATTGCTGAGTTTGTGTATATTACAGCGTTGCTTTGGTTGATGGGGTTTTAACGTGCCAAAGCGACTCAGGCTGTGAGGGTCATTGAAGCGGAGGGCTCCAGAAATTTCGACCAACTCGGGTTCTTTGACGTACACTGACATCGCACAGCACATGGACGTCTAGAATTTCGCCTCCATCGAAATTCGACCGCCGTGGCCAGGATTGAACCCGTGTCTTTCTGGTCAGCAGACGAGCACCATAACCACTGAGCCACCGCGGTTGCATGTACATTACAAGGGCAGATTGACAGTTGTAATATACACGAATATGTACAATATCGATTTTAACTGTTACATAGACGCTGCTTACTATTTGTTTCGGCGATTGTTTCCCTCACACGCTCTCTCTGGGGGACTAAGTCAAAGCGATTAACATTTCTGGCAACAAGAAACACCCACTCTTACATTCTAGGGCTATGTACAGAGTTGTGTACGAAGCTACTGGCAGACAGAGGCGGTAACCGCAGCTTAGCGGCGCTTCAAATGCCCAGTGGAGAAAAAAAATTATTACTTTTGACTAGTGCAGTGCCAGGAACGCTTATGCACTTTTTGTTTCATACAGAAATATCGCAAATTACACAGCTTTAATTTCTGGGAAACTATGAAAAAAGGCAAATTGGTTCGAGCGTTTTAATATCTGCGATTAGTAGACGACGCGGTTGTAGCATGTATTGCAAGGTGGCCTTTACAGGATATGTACCGCAGCCGATACTCCTGTTTGCACAGAACTGTTATCATTTCTGCAAGTATCCTGGAAAGATACTGCTGCCACAGCGCCATTCAAAAGCCTGCATATAGTACGCATTCCTCTCTCAGCACGCCGAGTCCGTCAAATGACCCTGTACTCGCGGTTCTGTTGTAGGGAGGGAGGGGTTCGGATATCCGGGCGTTGTAGCCGAAGTAGCGGTAGAAGCATTTTAAAATTAAAGTAAAGGACCTAGAAGAATCAGATAGCTCCAATAGGCTGCTAGAGTTTCTGAATGGACCGTCAGCCCTCGATCCGCAGATATTCCTGATTTCATTGAAAATCACTAAAAACTCCGTGGACAGCCTCTTTACTTGAGCCTTTCCTCCTGTCTTCATATTAAAAAGATGCATTAGGAGTAGCAGGTAACGGCCACATAAAGGCACACTAAAGACAACGCGATCAAACTTTTTTGTTGGTGAAATCCGATAATTCGGCACTTCTTGCCTTTGTTGCTCCTGATGCGACAGCGAAAGGTCCATTTATTGCTGAGAGATTTGGATTCGAAGTTGACAAAAGCTTCCCGCTGCTCAGATTCAAACTCGAGATTCTGATGACGAATTAGGAGATTGCGATGGAGAGTGTTGTAAACGGGGACTCCGTGAATGATGGCGGCAAGCGCTGGGGTCCCGAAATGAAAACTACTGCTGGCCCGACATTGAACGCTTCTATCGGCCGTCTTGGCTTCGTTTACGTTTCCAACGCCGTTAGGATGGATCTTGTTCCCGAGATTCCAACAACGAAGGTCCCGCAAAGAATTACGGCCTGTATTCAACGACCTCAGCCCCACACTGGGTGCGATGCTTTCGAGGACTGAGGTAGCGCGTCTGGTAAGAATGTCATGGCGCCGAACCACCGTCACCGCCGAGCCATCGTCATGACTGATGTGTAGTGACTGGTACGTGTGGGGCATATTTAAATTCTGTAATAATAGTCCTCGTTGGGCTCTTTATGCAGTCCAGCGTCTTGGTGCGTTGAAGAAAATAGGCCGCGCGGTGCGTTCGCTAACGTGGAGGCGCATGGATCATGAGCTATTCA
Source organism: Amblyomma mixtum (assembly GCF_055824585.1). Lineage (NCBI taxonomy): Eukaryota > Metazoa > Arthropoda > Arachnida > Ixodida > Ixodidae > Amblyomma > Amblyomma mixtum. The sequence continues at coordinate 281,831,272 of NC_143014.1, read as the reverse complement.
ATGCTCTTTTTCCTTGTCTTTGGTGGTACCATTGCACCAACTTCGTCCGAGGAGCACTTAGAGAGGCACTTGGAGGTCCTCTGTTGCTCCGCCCTTGCAAATTGTGGCGCGTAACGAATCATGCAGGGACGCAAAACGCATTAGAGTAAGGGTTCAGAAATTATAATGGTTCACCACTGAGAAATTTAATTTACACATTGAGGAAAAGAAACAGCTGACGGAAAAAAATGCGCAATTAAAATGCAGAGAGCGCAAATCTGTGGAAAGCAAACTGTCGCTGGTGGGGGTTGCCCAAGCTTAGAAAAAAGTGCGTGACTCTGCCATGTAGAAAACTGTGCATGGCGCGTTTTAAAGGGTTAATGATCCAGAACTGTGCAGCATCTTTAATTACAAGGTTAACCTGCGAAAGCCACCAGCAACCCGCGTTCACACCCGAACAACTGGTCAGCTGTCTACCGATGACAGTCGCTTACAGGTCTTCGGGGCGCTCCATCTACGACTGCTGGTCTTGCGGTGCAGACACCGGAAAGGAACTCGCCCGAGATAACCCCGCTCGAGTTCTCGTCGCTGTCAGTGTCGGGAGCCAAGGCGAGCTCCCCTCTGAAGCGCAAGACCGCCGAGTTGGGGGCGAGAAAAGCGCCATGGCACTCCAGCGCTGCAAAATAAACGGAACCGCCCAGGAGATCCGTGGTAGCCAACCTCGAAAGCTGTCTTCACGCGCTTCAATCTGTCCAGAATGATTTTTAAAGTCGACATTGCCCTGCGATTTGCGACGCCTGAGTTCTCGTGCCCTTCGGAACCTTGTTATGCATTCGACTGGCACCACTAACAGGCATATCACCTTTGGAGAGGAATCGCGAACAGCTAGCGCCTTTTCTGGAAACTTAATCAAATTGAAGACTTATTTCCACGCAGCTTGGGGACAATAAGACCCTATGGTGATAAGCAAATCCGTGGTGGTATACTAAGAAAATCCATTTCGGTTTGGACTTCATTAAAAACGACCTGTGCAGACACAATTTCGGCATTGAAATGATAAGGTGCGGGCTCAAAGTTTACTAGAATATAGTGAACACAGGGCACAGAGTAATCGGGGACGAATATGGAGAATGAATTTTCTCAGCCACACATGCACACACTGAAATGCTGAGAAAGTGGCGCTGTTAACAACTATGCAGTTCATGTGGAGGAATCAACACAACTCATGTGTATTTTATCAGAAGGTTCCAGAGATCACCTCTATGCTCAGGAATGATTTTCACACAACCTCAGCGAAAACTTATATTCTTTCACATTACGTGGCTCTGAGGATATGACTGTTGATTCGTATTAATCTAAAGGGTATGTGGACACTGTGTATGGTTCCAGTGTATCCAAACAAATAGAGTTATTCAAGATTCCGATGCCACGATGCTAGCTGGTGCACGAAGCTAGTTGGTGAAGACATCAATAAAGTTCTTTTTTTTAATCTTCAAAAACGAGGCCTGTATAGTTGCGCAGGGTCTTCCGCTAAGTAGCACTAGGTAGAGGTGATGGCCAGATGCGAATAATGGCTTGGCACAAATTACAGGCGTGAAAATGACCCCTGGCACGTTGCAGCCGAATGAAAGCTTTGCAACGTCAAACATTTCTAGATCTTGCAAGATACTTGCCGTCATTATATGAAGAACGACTGCACAGCTTCAATCCAGGCATATCCCCATTTCAGGCTATGAGGACTCCCGCTGAAGTGAGGGCAGCCTGTGCTCCTCCCTTTCGACTCCTGCGATACCCTGTCCGCTATGTGAGGCGCAATACAGGTCTGTCTGCGCGCGGTCCGGCCACGCTTCACGGTGTCGCGCTACGTGGTCCTCTTTTTTGGGCCGCGGGGGAGTGACGTACGCTCAAAGGCGTGCTGGTCCCGGAGTCGGTCGCGGGTTCGTTGTCAGGCGAGTGACGAGTCGGAGACACGAGACTAGGTATGTGAGGGACTGTTTTTCGCCTTTGCCGACGTTCTTTCGTGTGTCTTGTCATACAGGTTCTTAACCTCACGAGCCGAGAGCCTCGCGCCCCGCCATAACCTGCGGGCGCCCGTTGAAACCCGCTGAGTAAACTCCGCCGCTGACCCACAGCAGCGGCCGCACGGTCCTGCACACGAACACCCTCATCCATGCGCCCATCTTCTGCGGCCAGCTGTCGGGTTCCGAAGGTCGCCGGGTGCGAATCAACTGAGGTAGGGTAGTACAGTGCTGGTGTTTGTACGATTGTTGTGTGCGTAAGAAATACGTGCACTGTACATGCGGCCCATTCTCTCGGACTGAGAGCGCACAAGCGTGGCAAGACCAGACCGGACCCGTCTCGGCTCGGTGCACGAACAACGTCGTGGGTCTCTCTCTTCGCATGCTACTCCGGGCATACAGGAAAGCCCACTCCTGGGCTGCTAAACATCGTGTGCGGAGGAATTTAAGTAGACACCAACACCGTGATGGAGAGAAGAATTGCGGTCGCGCTGAGGACGACTCGAAGTGATCGCAGTGAATTTTTTTCCACGTTTGCAGAATTCATGATTCATGAATTGATGATTCTGCCTGTGACGTTCCGCCTTGCTGGAATCTTCTCGAAGGTATAAGCGCATTATCTAAAAGTTAAATCGAGAGCTGGCTAGACCGACCCTCCTTCTGATAACGGTGACTGCAGAGCTGCGGGATCGCTATCGCCGCCAACGAACCAGCTTTCTTAAGGAAACGAGTTCACCCATATAAGCATTTAAGGTAGTGTGATGTTGTAGCAGTGCCTCCTATATTATTAATGCTTGGCAGATAATGTTTCCAATCGGAGCCCACAGCGCGCTGGCATCGCGCAAAGGCAACATAGGCTTCTATATCTGGCGTCTCACCCATCGCAAGTGTGTTTAGGCACATGCAAGCATCCTGTTGAATGCTATTCTCTGGTTTCTGAGAGAAGTCTTTGTAGACGCTGCTCAGAACAAGGTGCTTGGCTCATGAATGGCACGCCACGAAGTCGTTCATTGTCCTTGTGTCTTGGTCTGCCTTAAGTACCGCCCTATGGTAAACTGACTCACCCTTAACGTCCTTGCAGATGTCGGGCAGGAGCAACAGGAACAGAAGCGAAGGCCGCATGCCAGCGATGCTTGGGGTGGTTGATAGCCCCCTGATCTTGGGGCTGATGAACGCCGTTCGGTCGAACATGTTGGTTAGCACGAACGCCAGGTGTGATTTCTCGAGGTATCCTGCGCAGACGCATACAGGCAAGTACGGTAATAACGACTCAAGGATTTTACTCTAGCAGTAGCCACGGAAAGCACACGCATCACTTTTGAGGTAATGCACTAGAGGCAGTGCGGCTAGAAGACGACGATGAGGAGTGCTCGCGCTAGGCACATACACACAAGAATCGATTACACATACGCAAGAGTCTATTTTGCTAGGCTCCTAACGTCAGGATTAGAGCTTTTCGCCATATACGTAATACCGCAGGTAGGGAACGAGTCTCTTCCTGGCCCTAGTCGGGACGCGCGACCGTGCTTGAAAGCGACGTATCGGCGCCCACACGCCGCCCTCCTGTAGGCTCTGACTGCCGCGTTTTTCTAGAACTCCGAAGCCAGCGGCTGGCGATGTGGGAAGGAAACTTTTGTGGCCGGCTGTACAGCGTTTTGGAGCTCACCAATCGCGTAAGGTGCGTCGCCTGCGGGGGTGGCATTCCCGTTCGCTTCAAGCCCCTTTGAAGGGCCCGCGAGCTAGACAGCTGTGTTATACAGATGCAGGTTAGCAACTCTGGTAGAACCCCGAGGTCCCATCGCTGTGCACAGATGAGTAATAATTGCTCACTTTGACGATGTGGACCACAAGGCAAAGCGTGCACCGATAATTAACATCGACGAGCTTCGCCGTAGAGGGCAAGAAGGGCCACTACAGGGGACAGCACAGGCTGCATTGTACCACCGCAGTGGAGGCCGTGGCCATCGCAGTGCGTCTCCGGTCATGCAGAGCTGCCTGTGAACGCCAGAAGGTGATCGGCCAGCTCTTAATGTGCAAGGGTACGACTTTCGCGGGCTGCGTAACGGCGCATCCCGGAATTATGTGGCGCAGCTCGGCCAGTGGCGCGCTTGTCATCAGTGGGTCGGCCCAGCGTAGCGCTCACCGGTTCCTGCGCTTTCGTTATAGAGAGTGACCATGCGAGACTAGGCAGCGTCGACACTGGCGCAGTCATCGCAGGACGAATCCTCCACACGACGCGCGCAACGTAGGCGACTCAAGTGATGCTGGCACGTCTGCGCCGCGACCTACTCGAGAGGCTATGCGTCAGCCTCTGAAATAGTAAGCGGCGGTGCGTGACGTACGGTGCACGCCGAAGCTCACTCGAAGCACGTGTCTGTGAATCGTCTTGATGTGCCTATGCGTTGACTGCCGGAGCATCGCCAGCGCCAAGTCCTAGAGTTGGAGCTGAATGTCGTGGCGATCCCGCTGAGCGCAAGGGGAGCATGGGCCCTGTGGGGGCCAACCAAGTGACCAGCCGCCGCAACTCATTCACTGTCAGAAGGAGCATGAGAAAGTGGTCGGCGTTATCCCTCTGAGGTATATCATCGTCGGCTGTGAAGGCTGGTGTCCCCCCCCCCCCCCCCCCCCTACGTGCGGACGGTCGAAGTGTAGTGTCGCTGATGCGCAGGGATGTTCGATCAAAGGAATAGCGAAGTAGAAAGCTAAGAAAGGTAGCTGCGTCTCGCGCACCTCGTTGACAGTACCATGTGCGCGGTCCCTTTTAGAAGCTCAGTGTTCTTTTCGGCTGGTCAGGTTGAAAAGCGGAGGCAGAATTATTGACATATGCCACAGGTCTTATTTGATAAAAGAACGGGCAAACATTCCATTTAACGGTTGCTCACCTGGGTGGATCGGACGGCGACGGCAGTGGTATTCCTGCGCTGCTGGTACCGGTCCTCGGACAGCCGCCACGGCTGGTCCAGCAAGGTGCTCGTCAACCGCTCTAGGTTCCCAAAAAAACCTCCGCTTTGAGTGGTTGGTTGCGCAGATCAGCCACGGTCAGGAACTCTGGAGATCTGACTCCACCAGGGCACTTATCTGGAACGGGTCGATAAGACGTTTGAGAGAGGCTTCTGGCAACCGCTTGAGCCTCTCCACGCGCCTCGAACCCTGCGCCGGAATGCGATCTTCTTTTTCTTCTTCATACAGCTTGCAAGAGACAAGGTACTCTTTTTGCCGAGAGCGCTTGGCTGAACACAGGTAAAAAAAAATTGTTGATTCAAGCCGCCTGAACCTGGTTATCCAATCTGGTTATCCAATCTGGTTATCTATCTGGGCATGGTTATCCATTGTGACGCCTTTCCAATCGTAATGAGCACCAATTTCCGCATGACGGTGGCGGTACATGGTCGCAGCACTAGTTCCGGAACATTGCTCACCCATGGCTTTGTGTGATGGTAAGCCCACACTACACGCTTTTATTTAGCGAACGGCGCGTCACGCGATTTTCGGCAGTTGCGAGAGTGGGGTCGGCTCCGCATACGCAGCTGTGGCGAGGCGCAGTGGGTCACGTGATTCGATAGTTGCGAGCCTGCGAGGCGAGCAAGCGCCGTTGGCTCAACGCGCCCACTTGGGGCGACGCGTTGCGAGTCACGTGAAATGTCGTCACAGCCACGCTTCGGCTCCATCTGGTTTAAGGTTTGAAGCCACATGACCTTCAGCTTTGTACGGAAGGAGCTGATCTTTCGCTCTAAAAATAGAAACTTTTAAAAGAGGAAGAAGCAGTTTTCAAGCTGGAGATGCCGCTCAAATCTTCACTTATGTGGACGGGGTTTAAGTAATGAACAATTCTTCAAGAATTTTCTGGTATCTACCAAAAACACCTTAAAGGTCTCGAGTAGCGACCGAAAGCGTATTTTGTTTTAACGCACGCAGCCATTCACCAATAATCGCTCACCAGAAGTATCCCCAATAGGTATCGATGGTGGTTTCGAAATGCAGTACTTCCTTGACCACTGATCGGCACACGCCGAAGCGAATAAAGGCTGGAGTGCAGACGTACTTTAATCAGCGTTTGTATGGCTGCAGCAACAAATGCCCGCCATGTGTTGCTCTCCTTTAATCATCCACATTTCAGGTACGATGCTCGACGCGCAGGACGTAGCATGCTTTTGCTAAAGTTTTTTGCGAAGCCGCCAGTACGCGCCTTATCAGGTTTTGATTGCTACACTGTACTCGACAACTTCGCATTGGGAGGTTTATTCTAAGGCTTCTCACTTTCACCAGCATCTGTTCTTTTTTCGTTGTTCTCTTTCCTTGCCTTCTATTCATATGACGCGATAGCACCTGATAGGTGGCGCCAGCTGTAAATGGAGAACGAAGAGAAGAAGAAAAAAAGAATGTATAAATACTTCCTTCGGTCAGTGAAGTTTCAGTCGCAAGTCTAGCGTGAGTCCTGTTCGCTCTCTCTGTCCGTGTCTATGCATATGCGCTATAGTAAAAGCGTGTGGGGAGGATTATGGTCAAGCACGAAAGCTTCGCCCGTGTATTAAAGATTGTTCTTGGTATTTAGTCGCTTTCTTTTCCCAGTGATGGTTACAGAAACAATGACCATCGCCTTCACCCGGGATAGTTTTTGTGAACCCCGCGGCAGTGTATGCTCTGTTTTCTATTGCCGCCGCCGAGTTGCTGATTTTTTCCGGGCACAAGTTTGCTGTAAGTCTCATCTGCAGCGTCGTCTCTGTCTATCGTGAACACCACGTGACACCATATATTCGTACCAGGTAAGGTTAACACTTGCCCCCTCACCTTTCGGCACTTGTTGGTCCGCAGGAGGGGCTATGCAGTCCAAAACACGGCTGAGAAGCCAACCCTGTTGCTCGGTTACTTTTCGCAAACACACACGCACACACACTCGGTTGCGCACACGCGGACGAGCAGGCACGCCCACACACAGACGCGGACGCGCGCACACGCACTCCCAATAGACTTGCAAGCACAAACACATACACGAGCATACACACACAGACGCACCCGCATAACACACACGCATGCATACGCACACACACACGTACGCAAGCACACACATGCAAACGTACACAAACACGTACACAAGCAGGCACACACGCAGACGCATGAGCAGACGCGCAAACAAAAACGCACACACGCACGAACTCACTCAAGGAAACTCACACATACCCGCACGCATCCAAACCAACACAGGCACACAAAGCGTACACGCATGCGCACAAAGCGCACACTCACGCACACTTAAACACACACACGAACCAACACAGAAGTACATGCACACAATCACGCTCAGGCCCATAGATGCAGACACATACACATGGGCGCATACACACCCAGACGCACACGCGCACGCACCCAAACACAAGCACGCATATACATACATACAGGAAAGACGCACGCACATGGACACAGATACGCTCACCCACGTACGCGCGCACACACAAGAAAACACACACACGCAGACGTCCACGCCCGCAAGCACTCACGCACACACTAACGCACACGCACTTACACACGTACACAAACATAGACACGCATCCGCTCCCACACCCACACACGCACACCCACTCAACACAAGCTGACGCACGCACAGGCAAACATACCAACGCAAGCACACTCACGCACTCATTCATGCACAAGCATACGCATGCACTCACACACACTCACGTAAACATACACATACACACACACTCGTGCACACACGCACGTACACCCACACACACACAACATACACACGCGCAGGTATGCAGACACCCGTCCAAATTTTCTCGAATCAGAACGCCGCTACAATCCTCAGTTTCATAACATGCCAGAGTATGCAGCGACAAAAGATTCACTCCCCTGCGCTGTCTGGACACTGCACCCATCACTGTCAGCCGTTCTTTCAAAACATACGAAATTTGGTTTTCTCGAAGCATGCGCGTTAAACGAGTAGCCCTGTAAGTTTTACCCGGTCGAATCTTCCCAGGTCCGGGATCCCGTTGACGAAGGCCTCTTGCCAGGCTTAGTAAATGACCTGGTATATGACCTGGCGCTGTAAAGGCACCTGTGAGTGAGCCAAATTCGTCTCCCACTGCTTGCAGAGAATTTCTGCGTTGTTATATATTAATGCGTAACGAGTCTCTGTTGACGTGAAATGTGTGAAAGTGTTACGTCGACGTCTTGGTGTGACGTCATACAGAGTGACGTCATAAAGCGTGATGTCATGCTTACGCATTTCTCCAATGCGGATGCGCAGTGATCTATAACGTTTTATAGAGTTCGAGTTGCGCTTGTCAGTTGCAGACTATGTGAAGAGTCGATGTCTCTGCACAGGCCTGGCACTCGTCTGTAAGATATTAGTCTGGCCAAGTCATTGTGTGTCGCGCGTCATTGCGGAACGTCTGCGCTTGCAAGTTTCTCAAAATTATGGCTTACTATGAGGGCTTTGTGGGGAGGGGAAATTTCTATCGGTTGAGTTTATGAAACTTGAAAATTTTTCCATATGTCTGGGGGATGGAGTGTCCGAGGTCGGGCACTGACGGGGCTCGGAAAGTGTCACCTATCCGGTCGGTCGCCTCATAGGATGCCTCATAGGATGCTGTGGCGGTTGTACTTACTAGAGGGGGAGGGGTATGGCACATAATTTGAGCTGAGGACCTGCAAAGACTCCCGTCAAGGCATGTTTGGATAAGCTCATGATCGTAACGAGATTTCCAGTGTGGTTGGCACATTTAATTGCGAGGGCTTTCGCGAATTCTTTGGCGTCGGCAAAGCCAGTGTGGCTTAGAATGGTAGCGCTGGCAACCTTTTCTACGAAGCCGGTGGTGACCAAGTTTACGACGGCCGCTCGGTTCAGCCAAGCGCTAGTGCCTCACCAAGGCTTTATTGGAGTGCCGACATAAAGCTTTTGGTTCTCTTTTTGCACGAAACACAGAGAATTCAAAAAGAATTGAGATTAAACAAAATAACTTGAAAGTACCTTATACATTGCGAAATGGATGTGTCAAAATATGGCAAAATATAGCCAATTTAAACATTTACCGCGGCAATTGGCGAAAAAATTGCGCCACACCATGCAAACCACAAGAAAGAGGACGAGAGACAGGCGTATGCATCAACTAGACCAGAAAGAGGTGTTAATGAAGTATTTACGACTGCGTTAAAAGCTTTACCGCAGTACAGTCTATCGCTGACTGGTGTTATTTAGGCGTATCTACTCGCTTCCGCTCTATGACCGTTCGAATGTGTACGTACGGCCCTGAGAACTGTTTTCACACGAAGCTTTAAAACTGAAACGCATGCGCACTTAGCACCAGTCACCTTTAACTGATGCTAAAAGGGGTTTTGGAAGTTCAGGTGCTGTTCGTTAGGCTTTAAGTCTCATGCCGGATTTGATATCTTTATATTTCATTTGATTTCATTTATTTTACTCTCAAGGCCCGAGGGCATATAAGAGGGATGTGGTTGTATACAGCGGTTGAGTACAGGGCGTTTCAGTTCTAATTACACAGTGGTAGCTAAGGCGGAACAAAAACGCTGATAGTCGATGATGGAGGCTGTACATCCGGGAAGGTGGTTCTAGTCCTTTGCTGTTTGTGGATGGAAACTCTGCTGCGCATTTTGTTTTAAAGAAAGGAATGCCGATTTTATGCGCATGATCAACTCGTGATGAAACGTATGACGGAGGAAGTATAAGATAGCGGCGCACTCTGGGGTTATGGTACATTATTTTATGAATTAAGCAAAGGTGAGCGTGCTTTCGATGGCTAGCAAGAGATGTTAACTGTAATGTGTCCTTTATAGAGGTTGCGCAAGCGGTGCGGTTATAGTTCTGAAGGATGAAACTTGCCGAGTTGTACTGAATTAGTTCGAGGGAACTGATTAGGTTTTCTGTGAATTGATCCGAAATGGACGCAGCATATTCCAACTTACTGCGAACTAGAGATTTGCAGAGGAGAAGTTTCAGGGAAGTGGGGGCAGATATAAAGTTACGGCGAAGGTAGCCGAGTGCACGGTTGGCGTTGTTAATTATTGAATTGATGTGAAAAGACCAAGTTAGATCACTTGTTATGTGAACGCCTAAATAGCGGTATGAAAACACTTGTTTTAGTTCGATGTTATCAAGATGATAAGAAGTGGGGTGTGTAGAAATGCGTGACACACGTACTACTTTACACTTGGTTTTGTTTAGTTCCACTGACCTCGTTTTACACCGCTCACAAATTCCATCAATATCTTTTTGCAAAAGAAGTGCGTAGTTAGAGTCATTAATTTCACAAAATATTACGCACTCATCTGCAAATAAATGAATGTGAGAGGTAATGGAAAGAGGGAGGTCATTGATATATATCAGATACAAAAGAAGCCCAAGGGTGCACCCCTGTGGAACCCCATAATGCACGGAAATCAATGGCGAGCAAATGTTATTAGCTATTACAAACTGTGTTCGATTACGAAGGAAATATTTTGACCATGTTAAAACATTTGGGAGAAGATTTAGCTTGCTAAGTTTAAAAAGAAGTAGTTTGTAACTAACCTTCTCGAAAGCCTTGGAGAAGTCTAGAAAGGTACAGTCCGCGCATGAATGACCATTCAGAATAGCGTGAAGTTCGTGCGTGAAGGTAAGTAATATTATATGAGTGAATTGCGCAACAACTTAGGACACAGAAAGAAACACATACAACAGTTCACGAGCGCTTTTCTTTCTGTGTCCTGTCTAAGTGGTTGCGCAATTCACTCATATACTATGCAGAACCAACTAGCCCGACAACACGCTCTTCTGAAGGTAAGTAACTGCGTCTCGCACGAGAATGATTTGCGAAAGCCGTGTTGAGCGCCAGTGAAGAAGGAGTTAAATTCAAGAAAGGTAACTATGTTAGTGTATAGAATTTGCTCAAAAATTTTGCATCGAATACTGATTAGCGATATTGGGCGGCAATTAAGAGGGGAATTACTACTACCTGACTTGTGCAACGGAACCACCTTTCCGACCGTCCAGTCCGCTGGAAGCACTGACGTCTCGAATGACTGCTGAAATATTTTGGAGAGGATGATTGAGGAATAAATTTTGGTACTCTTCAGGAATTAGCTTTAATTAATTCTGTACGACGGCTTGTAGAAGTTTTAAGATTTTCTGCTAATTTTTCTATTCCTAGGGGCTCGACGGATATTGCATCCATCGTTGAAAATTGGCAGTCCTCCACTGTAGGAAACGTGACATTGGAAGAAAGAACGAAATTGTGACAAAATGTTTCATTTAGAATTTTAGGACAATCAGTATCAGCGATAGTTGAACTGTTTGCATCCAACAGTTTAGTTTAATAATTTCTGTTGGGATTAATGGCACGCCAAAATTTTTTGGAATCATTTGTGAGCATGTTGGGCAGGGTGTGCTGTAGGAAATGAGCCTTCGCATTTTTCATTACCGATACATACGCGCTAATTGTCGCTTGGTAAGCTTCCCATTTAGAAACGGAGTTACATTTTTTTCGCATTTCGGTAAAAGCGTTTTTTCTGTTACAAAGCCTTCTTATGTGAGCGTTGTACCACAGTGCATTTTTATGAGTTGTAATGGTGTGTAGGGGGATATATCTTTCCGTTAGTTCGTTAACTTTAGCAACGAAAATGTTCCAGTTCACCTGCGCCTCCTGGCTATTAAAATGTCTTAAAAATATATCAAAAAATGAAGATATTTCTTTGTTGACCGCCTGAAAGTCAGCTCTGCTATAATCACGGATGGTCAAACGTTTAGGGGAATCCCCCAAGGTGGAGAAGATTTGTAATAAGGGAGTAATTACTCATTGGCATCCACCCGAGCGCAGCCATACGGCTACAAAGGAAAACTATACAGCTTTCTCAGAAACTTCGCAGTTAAAGAAAAATTCGTCCTGGTCCGGGGTTCATACCCAGGACCACCGCTTCACCGGAGCAGTCGCTCAACCAATTGAGCTAACCACGACGGCAAGCTTATGGTAGGGCGAGAGCGAATTGATCAATAACTCGAAGTGGGAACTGTGTTGGTCAAATGTTTAGGGGAATCCCCCAAGGTGGAGAAGATTTGTAATAAGGGAGTAATTACTCATTCGCCTCCACCCGAGCGCAGCCATACGGCTACAAAGGAAAGCTATACAGCTTTCTCAGAAACTTCGCAGTTCAAGAAAAATTCGTCCTGGCGCGGGGTTTCGAACCAAGGACCATCGCTTCACCGGAGCAGTCGCTCTACCAATTGAGCTAACCAGGACGGCAAGCTTATGGTAGGGCGAGAGCGAATTGATCAATAACTCGAAGTGGGAACTGTGTTGGCCAAATGTTTAGGGGAATTCCCCAAGGTGGCCGTCCTCGTTAGCTCAATTGGTAGAGCGACTGCTCCGGTGAAGCGGTGGTCCTGGGTTCGAACCCCGGACCAGGACGAATTTTTCTTTAACTGCGAAGTTTCTGAGAAAGCTGTATAGCTTTCCTTTGTAGCCGTATGGCTGCGCTCGGGTCGATGCCAATGAGTAATTACTCCCTTATTACAAATCTTCTCCACCTTGGGGGATTCCCAGGCTCGATAGTATTAACAACGTTAGTTTTTTATTGAAGAACTTCGAGATGATTGAATACATCTAGTATTTTGCTTTCCAGTGATGCTTGATTGTCATTAAAGATCTTAACGTCTGTGCAGATCTGGGTTTGACCTTCTGCTATTTCTAAGGTCCGGTCGTTGATACTGTAAGCATTGCTGATATTCAGGAGATATTCAGGTAAGCATTCAGGATCGTCATTTGATTCCGACTTTAAAATGGCTGGGCGTGGCTTGGGTGGGCCGGTGTTGGTCTCAATGTCTCCAGAGCAAAGAAGTAAGCGATACATCAACACATTCGCTGAAGGTCGTGAGCAGCACATGTGGACATGGGAGCAGAAAGAGAAATCAGTTGTCCGATCTTTTGGCATCAAGCGAACAGCTCCTCAAACCTGCGAAGCGTATGGCAGAGTTGCGTTAGCCGCGGTGTCGGGAAGGCTGCTGCCATGTCCACTTACACTGCAGTCGAGATGTGGCTAGTTTAAGTAGTCCGCCAAGCAGGCTTCCGTCCCAGTTCCGATTGACATGTGTGGCGAGGCGATAGAAGCGCCGGTGATAGCTCGTCCATGTAACGATGCGCACGCGGGTGGTGGTTTTTCAATTTTCAGTGCCAATAATTTCAGAGACAAACAATAATAATGTACAAAGGCGGTTTTAAATATAAAGACAATAAGTTTAATTATGCGGTATTCAGGCTTACCACCTTAAATTTCTGGAGAGCAAGAGGAACTGCTCACGCCACCATACTTTGGGGAATTCGTAGGGGAAATACAAACACCTCGCTGCGCAGCAATGGAGGTTACACGACGATTGTGGCGAGCATAATATCGGCAATAATAAAACAAAAATATTAATTGAATAATTTAAGATGCTTTCGTGGCCTCCGCTCCTTGTGGCCCACCCTTCGAGATGTTATAAGTATGAACGGAAGCGGTGGCGATCGATTTCTGTGTAATGGATACAATAATACCGAGTTTTTCATGCCACATACGTTTGATACAGCTCTATCAGAAGGTGTCAGCAACGGCGCGCCGCCGGAGCAGATCGCGGCGGCAACGCTCTATCTCCCGGGTGCTGAAGCAGAAACCGAGCAGTCCTTTGAGGCGCGCGTCACTCGTGCGCAGCCCTCGCAATTACGTTGAAACCACCGGCCGGCTTCGGGGCCGGTTGGTACCACTGAGCCTACTGCAGAAAGAGTTCATGCCAGTCGGCGCTGTGTGCTAGCAGTTGAGGGATAGTGATCGTAATCAACTTTATACAGCTTCTCTCTGATGGCTGCATGGTAGGCTACACTTAAGTTGTTACGCCTCAAGTTGTTCATTTGCGGAGCCCTACAATGATATGAGGCACACAAAAATCCAGTAAAGAGGGATGGTCAGTAAAATCTGGAGACACCACTAAATTTTTTGACCCAGCAGGAGCTCGGTTTTGAAAAATAATGTAAACGGGCGAACATACAGAGCGTTCCAGCTAATTTTGGCTAAAGTTTGAAAGAAGACACTTACTACACCAAGAGTTGAGTAGCGCAGGATTGAGGGAAAAGTTATTTTCCAAGTCCACATATATTTTAAAAGGGTCTAATTTGGGAATTGCTCCACAAAGATAATTTGGCTAACTTAAAGATGTTTAAATTTAACGCAAAATGCTCTGTGCGAAATTTGTCGAGCATGTTGAGAAATGCCCGTTGAGGTTTTTATTATTGATTGTAACTTTAGTGTGGTTTCATTTTTTAAGCTTACAATAAAGCCTGAAAAGTTTAGAAACTGTCACGTGACTAGGGGTTTTCTCATCGCGATTCTAGCACAATTAGCACCCTCACACGCTCACAGATTTAAGGAACTTAGTTGCGATAGCTACAATTACTGGCCAACAGTTACCGCGACTATTCAAGGATGAGCGTGGACACTTCACTTTGTTAGAATTCCGATTCTGCAGCAGAAGCATGATCCAGTCGTCGCAGTTGAACGGCATAGCGCGGATAATTTCTTCGCAGCGAAAAGTGGCTGCGCATCTCGCGACTAAGCCTCCTGTATCGTACGCGAGATCTTCTCAGGTAGAGCAGCCAATTTTGTCCGATTATTGTCTCGCCATGGTCATGTCCATCCCATGCGCTGCGCTGATTCGACAGGCTCCTCACTGCGATCATTCTTCAACTTTTCTTAAGCCCATCTGAAAGCCTATGTTAACTTCGGGACGTTAAACCCACCATACCATACCATACCATACCATACCATACCATACCATACCATACCATACCATACCATACCATACCATACCATACCATACCATACCATACCATACCATACAATACCATACCATACCATACCATACCATACCATACCATACCACACCATACCATACCGCACCGTACCATAACCGTACCGTACCATACCGTACCGTACCATCCGAGTGCACTTTCCAATACAATTTCGAATCCATAAATTTTCTTTGATAAAAACCGAGTCAGCAGAAAGTTTTTGCTGCCTGCGTTCAGAAGCGTGAGTTTTGAGAAGCATCTAGGAAAATGTGCCCCTTAGCAGGATTCCCCTGGATATTGACTTGAAAGGCAGAGAGGACACCTCTTCACTTTCGGCTGTGTACGCTATAATCCATCTGATTGGCTATAAGGCGAAAAGCCGCTCGATTTCGCATCTGCAAAACCCTCTAGCTTGAGCGGTTTACGATATCCCGTCGCGCGAGTAATTGGTAATCCCGAATCTCGCGTCAGTCGAGAATTTCTCGTACGCAGTGTACTTACGCGGGTGCCGACATGACCGCGCCGCACGCGGCCTCTACGTTCCCGCTCGCTATTGAGAAACGAAGCTGTCATGTATCGGCACCTGTATACAGACAGACACCTTTCCGTCAACCCCGAAACCGACTTGCCAGTCACCCTCCTCTTTTCCAACATGGTACGAGAATATGCGAGAACCCTTCAACCGCCCATCCCCCACCCAACCAGAGCCTCTTGGGAGCACTGGCTCACCCTATCCGGAGCTTTCCAAACATATTTCATTTAAATCACCTGTCTGATATCACCTTTGTGACTCGTGTTATATATCTCGAGCCCCTATAGCTCAGTATCTTCAAGAACACAGCTAATCGGGGCTTCTCGCTAGTGCAGTGAAAAATTACGACTTTAGCATATTATGATCACATCGACGTCTTTTGTTCTGATAAAAACAGTATGATAAAAAAACACGCTTGGATGGGTTGAGAACGCTTCTTTTCTGCACGGACGCAAATTGGTAACATCTTCGTTGGGATGCCGCGTTGCATCATTTTTGCAAATGCAGCAATTTGCTTGGAAGAAGGCACGCTTGCACAACACAGAATTTTTGTAACTTTTTCTGGGGCGCTATCAAAGGGAGCCTGTGTGTCTACAGATATTTTTGGCCCTTGATAGAGTTTGGTGAATCAGCCATGCACCATTTGTCCACCGACTAGTTTCAGGGCATTTATTTTCAAAACTACGAAACAACCCCTGTCTGGCCACTGTGCTAAATAGGCGACTAAGTGCTTGTCTGTCTTTTCTGGACATGGTCGTGAGAGAACTTTATGCTGATGCATTCGGTTTTCTCACTATTCGCTTTTCCCGATAGAATGCCTGTACGACATCTCCACAAGGCAAATGACGAAGGTTGTGATCGGTCATTACTTCCTTTACCCACATACCTGCAGCCTTGCCTAGCCTTTTTGATGCCACTGTATTAAAGCGAATTCAGCGCATATAGTCGAGCCCACTTATAACGGCCACAGACATAACGAACGCTTGCTTATAACGAACAGGAATGGTGGTACCGTCAAAATAAGCATAAGAGCAATAGCAATTCGTCGCAGATAAAACCAAAATATTTGGCCGCACCTCTCGGTTATAGCGAACGAGGAGGCGCCGTAATCTACCCCCGGAGTTGAAGAGGTTGTGCTTCAACTAAGCGCGGAGTTGAGAGAGCACCTCCCAGCCTCCACGACACCGCCCTGGAAAGAATACGTCGACCCAAAAATGCAATAAAACGCGGCACTGCATTGCACAGCGCTAACCGGAAAGTGCGGCGTCTGGTAACGCTGTAAATGGTAACGTAAACACGGTAATGATTTGCTATAACTTTCTATTGAAACAGTAAGTAACCGCCGGCCAAGCCAGCGTCGATGGCCTATGAGGGCAATCATTGTCTGCGGATTCGCCGGCTGGCCAAAGCAATCCCAGTTGGAAGGAGCGCGGTGCGCGTGAGTAAGGGACATCGTCGAAAGCAAAACTAATGACCCTGGTTGTGGTTCAACTAACAGCAGCTATTTGCGAATTTTGAAAGCTTTGCTAGCCATGCTGATCACGTAGTATGCATAGTCTGCACAGTCGGCTCCATCTTCCGCACTGCTACCAAGTGCAGGCAGCGTCATAGAGCAGGCAGTGCAACTGATGCACTCTGTGCCACGAGCGCTGCGCTGCCTTTGTCGCTGCATGAGCCCAGGAACGAAACAAGAAGCTCGAAACACACGTGACCAGACGCATGTAGATTTGTGAAAATGCTTCATTGACCCATAGCTGGCCAAATGTTTCCTAGTATAACTACGTTCCTGAGGAACGCAAAATCCCAGAAGCGCGTGCTCTGGCGGAGACGTTGTAAGAACACTCCCGTACAGCCAGGTATCTTATTTATGTGGCCGAAATACCACCAGCTGCCGTGGTCACTTCAACCACGATTAGTTGTACCCGGTCCGTAAATTTGATCGTTGGCACCAGGTGCCTTGCCCCGCCGCGTTGGCTCAGTGGTTACGGCGCTCGGCTGCTGGCCCGAAAGACGCGGGTTCGATCCCGGCCGCGACGGCTGAATTTCGATGGAGGCGAAATTCTTGAGGCCCGTGTATTGTGAGATGTCAGCGCGCGTTAAAGAACCCAAGGTGGTCGAAATTTCCGGAGCCCTCCACTACGGCGTCCCTCATAGCCTGAGTTGCTTTGGGACGTTAAACCCCAATAAACCAAACCAAACCAACCAGGTGTCTTGACGAGGATTAAATGACCGCCCTAGATAGGCTGGAAAGAGCCGCTGCAGGCTCTGCTTTGACCAAGCAGGTGCGCATAACGTAGTTTTATAAGAAATAAACGACACTTTTAGTGGCCTTAGTATTTTTGGCTGGTATACGGAGAGTCAACTTACAACGAACACCAGATATAACGAGCGGAATTCGCGCGACCGTCAGGTTCACTATAAATGGGCTCAACTGTAGTTTCAAACGGTCGGAAAAACCTTTTCAACGCTTCAGATATGGAGGCCGCACATTCGCGTCAAGGAGGCGTTTGTGCCGTGGTCAGCAACGAACAACGAGAAATATTGAGCAACAAAATTATTTTTTTTTGTCGTGATGCTGTGTTCTTTTTTTTTGGGGGGGGGGGGGCAACCTACTTCAGCAGTCTCATAAACAACACATTGAGATCAAGCACTTCACTATAACATATGTCTGCGATGAGAGACTCCGGAATCCCATGCCAACTCTTCGTGTTTATAGGACCACTTAGCGTGTGGAAAACTCGCATGACGGATGAACACGCTGAACTGCGGCGTTCAACGAGTTCAGTGTTCAGAGAACAGTGCTCTTTACCGCAGGAGAAATATGCTCCGCAAGTTCAACATCCTGACTTGTTCCGTAATTTTGATGTGGGGGCGGAGTAAGGGAGTCACGGCGGCGCAGGGCATACCGAGATCTCTGAATTCGACGAGATCAAGCGAGGCATGAGGAGGGTCAAAAAGGTTCGTAATATTCCATGCAACAAAGATAACAAGAAGCCTCGGAGATGGCCGAAAAGCCTACGGCATCTCTAAACGGAGCTTTTCTGTTGCGCAGCCACTGGTACGAAACCAACTCGGAGTATGGATACCCTTTTAGTTGTTCTTCTACTGCGTCACCAGTATAGCCTCCTTTCCCAAAAATAACCGCACTCTGTGCGCGTAGGGGGGGGGGGGGGGCGTGTGCCTTGCGTGCAGCCTCCACCCTTGATTCACACGACACCCCGTTGGGCGCACACCCGGGCACTCACTGGTAAAAATGCACTTTCAAGTTGTGGGGACGCACTCGTTCGTCCCCTGTGGTTCGCTTTCCCGCAATGCACTCCAACTGTAGTTAGCTCCCCCGAAACGCACTCTTCTCAGTATGTTAACTTTAACTAACAGGGGAGGGCGCTCGCGTCGCAGCGACACCAGCGCCACGGATGGCGTTTTGCTGCGCGCTCGCGGGGAGCGACGGGCTCTCTTATCCTTGGGACCGGGAAGCGCGCGGACGTTTCGCGAGCCGCTCCGCTCTTCGCCGCGGGCGACCTCGTGTGGAAACATGCTCGTACCGTCCGGCCTCGGAGCTTTTCCCTCTGCCCTACCGTGGGCGAACATTCGCTCGTAACCGTGGAGGTGAGTCGGACATCCCCGATTCCAAAGTGTATTTTGTTGCTAGCTGGCGTTATTGTTGTTATAGCAATAAATGCCTTGTTTGTGTCAGCCAGTGTGTCGTTCCTTTGTTCCCGCAGAGCAAGGCCCGCCGTGGTCGGCGTGCGCTCGGTAGCGTACGCAACCACGGGGTGGGGTCTGCGCGCCTTTGAACTGGGTCAGCCGCGTTTAAACGGGGAGAAAGTATTTATCTCCCCTATTTAAACCCCACTTCTGGCAGCCCAACGTGGGGCCTGCTCTTTGAACGTTTGACGACTGTCTGTTCGGTTCGAGGAACGCTCTTTGTCCGGACTTGACAAGTGCTAGGCCTAGTGTGAATTGTGATCGCTGGGACCTCCCGCATGCTTTCTTGAGTGCGAGGTGTATTCGCGAGCATGTCTGAGCTTTTCGACATGCTCAGCATGTTTTTTCGTCAAGTTTTTTGCTTATTGGGAGTTTCTTCAGCACGAGAAGCACTTGGTCCGCATCGAGGGAGCGCGTGGCCTAGCGCCCGCGGAGTTGCCGAGCCCAAAGCGAGTGAGTACGGAAGCCGCGTGGGTGGTCCGAGTTTTCTGTATATATTTTCTCGCTGTCTCTTTTTCGACTCAGGGAGTCGCAGCTCCGGGAGCCGGGTGGGCTGGGGCCACGGGTGCCGCTACGAGCTTGCTGGTATTGCAGCTTGGCACCGGGCGCTGCGACACCGTCCGATACGGTGGGCGCCGACAGCTCAGAAGCTGCTTCGTGCAGTGAGCGTGGCAGGACCATCCCACAAAGCTGATGTCTCCTCACGGCTGCGTGCACGAAACCCGTTTCGGGTCTTTCTTTTTTTATTTTTGAGGGTCGTTGTGACTATGGTAGCGAGGCCTAAGGCTTTTCAGAGCTGCCTGCAGCATGTCGAAAGTGACACGACCACCGGACCGTGGTGTTGAGAGAGGGCGCACTTTGCTCCCCACCCGTTTTTTCAACCTCGCATGAACTGAGCAGGCTCGTTCAACTCAAGAAAGGGCTTTGTTCACTCGAACTTTGCGTTGCACAGCCGCCCGACACGTTTTGCTAGCGAGTTGAGCTTTGAGGCACGAGGCCCTTGTGCACGCCGTTTCCCCTCCCGTTACCTGCGTTAAAGGGACAGTGAGGAGAGCACTATCAATATTTTTTATAGCAAAATCCGATAGTTCGGCATGTCATGGCTTTGTTGCCACTTGGCCGGCAGCGAAAGATGCATTTATTTCTAAGAAATTTGGATTCGAAGTTGAAAAAGTTTTTCCCGCCGCTCTGATTCAAACTTGGGATTCTCCTATGACGACACAAGACTAAGTGACGTGAAACATGACGTGAAGATGACGTAACACAGACTCCGTGATTTCTGGTGTCCAGCGTCCAGCAGTGCGGCGTAGCAGCAGCCGAAAAGAAAGCTACCGCCGGCCGCACGTTGAAGGCATCTATAGGCTATTGCGGCCGTCGCTACAGTCGCTTCGCTTACGTTTGCACTGCCGTTTTGCCAGCGTTACGATGGATTTCGTTCTCGAAGCCGTCAAGGAAGTTCTCGCAAATAGACACCTTTAGCATACCGTGTACCTTGTTACCGCTAGCGGAATACCGGGAGCCCGCCTAACGCCGATGAGCAGGCGCTGATTGGTCCCGATGCTTCAGGCGCGCGCGTAGCTGCCGGGCACGTGGCGCCATCTGGCGACGTGAAGATTTGCGCATGCATTGGCTGCGCCGCAGTGATTTGTGGCTTCTCGGGTCCTAGAGTTGCTAAAACCATTGTTTATAGCAACACTGCTTTGTCCTATGACGTCATAACTCTTGTACTTGCGAGTTTGGCCTGTGGCGGCGATACCTGTATTTTGGTTCTTGCTCTTTTCTACGTTACAAGAGCTTTGTTCTCAGTACGAGTGGCGTTTTTGTAATCAGGAGCTGGTATTCTATCGATACAAGCCAACTTCAATTTCTCCTCAGTGTCCCTTTAAAGGCATGCGCAGTGTGTTTCGGAAATTTTGCAGATCCAGTGGACATCGTCTCGCTGCCGCCTGCTGCAACGGAGCGGCCTGTATCCTGTTCGCCGCATCCATCCGGGGCAGCCGTGGCGAGACCAGACAGCAGCCACCTCCTGCTGCTGTTACCCAGGCGACTACTGCAGAATCCTGGCCTGCAGTGGTCAACCGGCCCTCCTCTTCACGGGCCTGCGGACACGTAGTCCGCTGGCCATGCGAGTCGTCCCAGCGGAGATCTTCACGCCGCCTTCGGAATAGCGCGGAAGACAGCGCGCACGCTGTCAGGGTGGCCTCTGCTGCACGACCTTCCTCAAGTGTATGAAGACCAGGAGACTCCTCCATAGCATGTAACTTGCAGGCTCGGGGGTCTATTTAAAGGTGCACTGAAGAGGAATCTGAACTCGTCTTTTTGCCGCGGGAACTCAATCTACACGTTCCGAGCATTCTTAGAAACTCCGATTTATTGCCCTGTGTGGCCGGTTTCCCTAATTAAATGGAATTAACGCCCGGCTCCCGCCTTTTTTTTAATTCTCCCTCGTACGGTGCGCGGAGCCGACCAACGCAGGGAGTGCATTTCACCCAGTCCCCTGGCGGCTTGCCGCTCTGCCATCGGCGGAGTAATACGTAGTAGTCCGCAGAAGCAAATAGTCCGCGCGTATTTTTATTTCTGCAGACTTATTTTGCGGTTATATTATCTGCAGATGAAACTATTTATTCGTGGAAACCTAAAAAACAAAATGAAGCGAAAGCAAAGCCTCCACGGAGCTGGCTGAAAGGCACTCCCCGCGTTGGTCGACTCCGCCCACCGTACGAGGGAGAATTAAAAAAAAAGGCGGGAGCCGGGCTTTAATTCGATTTAATTAGGGAAATCGGTCACACAGGGCAGTAAGTCGCAGTTTCTAAGAATGCTAGGAACGTGTAGATCGAGTTCCCGCGGCAAAAAGACGAGTTCAGATTCCTCTTCAGTGCACCTTTAAGGTTGGGGGGATGTGGGGACGCATTCGTTCGTCCCCTGTGGTTCGCTTTCCCACAATGCACTCCAACTGTAGTTAGCTCCCCCGAAACGCACTCTTCTCAGTTTGGTTACTTTAACTAACAGGGGAGGGCGCTCGCGTCGCAGCGACACCAGCGCCACGGATGGCGTTTTGCTGCGCTCTCGCGGGGAGCAACGGGCTCTCTTCTCCTTGGGACCGGGAAGCGCGCGGACGTTTCTCGAGCCGCTCCGCTCTTCGCCGCGGGCGACCTCGAGTGGAAACATGCTCGTCCCGTCCGGCCTCGGAGTTTTTCCCTCTGCCCTACCGTGGGCGAACATTCGCTCGTAACCGTGCTGGTGACTCGGACATCCTCGATTCCTCAGTGTATTTTGTTGCTAGCTGGCCTTATTGTTGTTATAGCAAAAATTCAGGGGCACTTTGACTGTCTAAAGTGCCTAGAGGCGAAAGCGTTTTCAGCACCACTTTGACTGGCTCTGTGGCACTGGTGGCGTCATATATAATTGAGTACTATTTACTAAGTGACGACAAATAACTAATTAATGGTCAATTACTGATTAATGACTGAATACTAATTGACTTAATTAATGACGCTTAAGCTTCGCCTTTAGGAGTGGAACGCGACAGCGTGTTGTAGCGCTGCCAGGGAGTCTACGGAACGCCACCACCCGTTTGGCGCAATGCCTTCCCCTTTGAACGCAATGCTTTTTGAGCAAAGGAAATGGCGCAGTAATTCTCTGTCATATCGGTGGACACCTGAACCGCACCGTAGAGGAAGGGAGGAAGTGGGAGTGAAAGAAGACAAAGAGGGCCGTAATGAAGCAAATGAAAATTGTATTTGAGGAAAGGAAATTACGCAGTGTCTGTCTCACATATCTCGGTGGACAGCCGTCAAAATTCAGGGGGGGGGCACTTTTTTGACCTGAAGTGTGGTGACTGAGGCGTGGTAAAGATGTTAAGCTTAGCTTCTAAATGTGGAACGCGACAGCGTCTTGCAACGCTGGCAGGGAGTCCATAGAACGCCATCGCCCATTCGGTTGTACGCCTCGCTCGTCGGTTAATGGGTTTTTGAGGAAAGGAAATGCATCTGTCTCTCATGTCTCGGTGGACACTTAAACCTCGCCGGAAGAGAAGGGAGGAGGATGGGAGTGAGCGAGGACACCGTATTCACTAGACGCGCCTTTGTTCATTCCAAACCGTCGAGCTGGCATGGCGGAGTGGATAGCATGCTCGTCTCGCACGCCAGAGACCGGGGTTCAATTCCCGAGCTCGACCAATTTCCTACTCGGTTTTATTTATTTATATGGCATGACTAAAAAAGTTAATTAGGGTGATTGGGTAATTAAGCAATTAACTAAGCTCAGTCCCACTTACTTGGAGCATCACTATACGATCCCTTCAAATGGTTGCATGGTTCTAGCCAAAGTACAATTGGCCCCGTTTGAAATTCGCGCACTGTGACGTCACGACCGTTTCGACCAATTGAAAAGCGTGACATTTCTGTCGACAACTGCTGCTTACAACGATGAGCCATTAAAGGCTTTCGCCTTAATAAATGCCTTGTTTGTGTCAGCCAGCGTGTCGTTCCTTTGTCCCCGCAGAGCAAGGCCCGTCGTGGTCAGCGTGCGCTCGGTAGCGTACGCGACCACGGGGTGGGGTCTGCGCGGCTTTGAACTGTGTCAGCCGCGCTTAAGCGGGGAGAACGGATTTATCTCCCCTGATTTTAAAATCCCATAAAGTACAGTACCTTCACCGTCCCCCCATCGCCCACCTGTGAGGAGGATTATTGTGATTAACTTTCTGCCGCCCTCTGCTACGCTTGGCTTCTCTTGAAATCCACTCCGTTGCTCTTGAGGACCATCGGTTATTCTGCCTTCGCATTACATGCCCCGCCCAAGTTCATTTCTTCCTCTTGATTACGACCAGGATGTCATTAACCCGCGTTCGTTTCCTCAACCACTCCGCCCGCATCCGATCTCGGTTTTCGGTTCGATTTCGGTTAGGTTATCATTGACCTGTGCTTGATCCCTGACCCACTCTGCCCTCTTTCTGTCTCTTAACGTTTCACCTCTCAATATTCTTTCGATAGTTTGCTGCGTTGCCCTTAACTTCAGGTGAACGCTCTTTGTTAGCCTCCACGTTTCTGCCCCATAGGTCAGTGCCAGTAAGATACAGCTGTTGTATACTTTTTCTTGATGGATATCGGTAAACTGCTTTTCATGATCTGAGAGAACCTGCCATATAAGCTCCACCCCTATTGTATTCTTGTAGCTATTTCCCTCTCATGATGCGGATCAGCGGTCACTACCTGCCCTAAGTAGACATATTCCCTTACTACTTCCAGCCCCTCGCTACCATGTGCGAACTGTTGTTCCTTTGCTAGACTGTTGAAAATTACTTTGGTCGTCTGCATGTTAATTTTTAGGCCCATCGTTCTGCTCTGCCCGTCTACATACTTTGCTGCTCA
Organism: Amblyomma mixtum; assembly: GCF_055824585.1. Lineage (NCBI taxonomy): Eukaryota > Metazoa > Arthropoda > Arachnida > Ixodida > Ixodidae > Amblyomma > Amblyomma mixtum. The sequence continues at coordinate 281,806,857 of NC_143014.1, read as the reverse complement.
TTTACTGAGTGACTTAGCAAGGCAATGTCATCAGCGAATCGCAAATTACTTAGGTATTCTGTCATCCCCAACCGTTCCCAATTCATGCCTCGGAATACTTCCAACAGGCAGTGAATCGCATTGGCGAGATCGTGTCTCCCTGCTTGACACCCTGCCTTATTGGAATTTTATTGCTGACTCTGTGGAGGACTGTGGTAGATCTAAATTCGTTATAGATACCTTCCAATATTTGCGCATAGCTCTCTTCTACGCCCTGTCTGCGCAATGCCTGCATGACAGCTGAAGTTACCACTGAGTCAAATGCTTTCTCAAATCAATAATTGCTATAAATAGGGGTCGGTTATATTCGCATTTAACTATGAAATGATTGATAATATGAATACGGTCTATTGTCGGGTATCCTTTATGAAAGCCTGTCTGATCATTTTGTTGATTGAAGTCTAAGGTTGAGCTGAGTCTATTAGTGATTACCTCAGAAAATATTTTGCAGCCAGTAGACAGTGCGCTGATTGGCCTGTAATTTTTCAAGTCTTTGACGTCTCCTTTCTTACGAATTAAGATAATGTTAGCGTTTTTCCAAGCTTCTGCTACGATCGAGGTCACAAGGCATTGCCTGTAGAGACTGGCTAGTTTTTCTAGCACAATCTCCCCTCCGTCCTTCAACAAATCCGCTGTTACCTGATCCTCCCCAGCTGATTTCCCTTTTTTCATCGCTCCTAAGGCTTTCCTGAGGCTAAGACCACGTGAATGAGGCCTCGTGACTCGCCGCAGCTGCAGCCGCCACGCTAGGGTGGCCACGCCGCTGCTCCGATAGCGGTGCGCCTACCATCGCTTCACTAGATGTGGTCAGGTGATTATGCACGTGACTGAGAGTTCGCTTCAGACCATGACGCCGCTTTCTCATGCAGTGTCGCCATGGATTAGAGCGCGGCTGACAGTGTCCCGAAACTAAGGCCTTAGTTTGATATTTCAGCTTGGAAATATATATCGTTAAAAAGTTGGCGCGGTGTGGTGCGAAGGATAAGTATGGAAGGAGAGACTAGATGCATGCAATGAACGAACGAACAGTTGATTTTTCTACTCGATCTAAGAGGGAGATGGTTATTAAAGGATCCTTTTCGTCCTGTAGATTCGATATTGCTTAATCATGTTGCTCGAGGACACTTGTGGAGAGGTTCACCTTTTATTAACAATAAAAAAGAAAGATGCAAGCAAGGAGAAAACTTATTAGTGTTACCTGAGGAAACCAGAGCTCGGTCCGGCCGAAACAGCTGGTTTTAACCGTATGTTGCCGCCCTCGGAGGGGACGCTAACCAATTTGGTTAACTCCACAGACATCCGCCGAAGAAAAAATTGGGGAGAGGAAAACATTACCAATCAATGGTTGGGAAAAGAAACCACAGCCAATCGATAATTGGGGAAAGATTACTCAGTCTGTCCAACAGTGTACAAAATATACACTTTCCATCATGGTGATTTCAGAGGATTCTTCCTTCCTCCAGCAAACATCGCAATCATTCTCGCTTTCCAGCGGATGCGGGTTTTTTCAACCTCGGGTAAATCGAGGTTCGAGGAAAGTCATCTTCAAGGCCCATCTGTTCCGGGTTGTCCAGTGCAAACTGTCATGACGCACAGTCAATGGACGGGCAGAAATTCGTACAAAGCGTATCTCTCACGTGACCCTTCACAGTGCATGCGAGCTGAGGTTGACTCGTACTAACGAGCGGTCATTCTTCACGTTTGCAGTTAGCAGGGCAATGTCTTGTTGACCACGCCTCCAGCTGTCAATGAACGCCGCCTTTGCCACCTCGAGCTTTGACCAGTGGTGCCGCTGAGATGGGGCAAAACTTGCGGGACGCAACGCGGATTACGATGGCTCGTCGCCGTCCGCTTGCACCCGCCTCGCCGCAAGCAAGCGCACAATTGTATGAGACCTGGCGTATACGTCCTGGAGGGGTTTGAAGTTTCCCGTATTCTCGAAATCCTCCACTCTCCGGCTCCCCTTATCCCGCTGGGTAGCGACTATGACTTACCCCCTTCTCTGCCTTTGTGCGGAGGACAGAAAAAAAAAGAAACTGAATGGGCATATTTTTTTTCGTGAAGCCAGACGTGAGAAACATACATAGCCTTGGAAACTGCACCCCAACCAAGGGAACCAACTTATTAGTGAAAATTAATAATACATGACAGTGAACAATATCAAAACGTTTTATGAGAGCAGAAGTTGCAAAAATTTAAAAGAAAGCGCAAACTCAGTAATTTCCGTATTAACGGCGACCGCGCTGCGTGCATGATACCACGCAGGTGGCTCGCGGAAGATGGCTCCACCAGACTACCCGCTGATCCCTCCTGAATCTGCAACGGGGTTCAGGGAGCCGACAAGCAGTGCTGCCTCTACACCGGACGCAGCCCCAGTGAGCACGGCAGCTGCGGCGGGTCCTTAGACAGCACCGGCAATGATGCAACGCAGGAGGGTGTTCCTGCTGGTGGACGATCGGCTGCTGTTGGTGGTGCTGCTGCTGCATGGTGGGAAAGCAGGAGGACGACACGCTGCTTTAGTTCCCTCTTCAGGAATAGCGTATGTACATATACTCGCAAATGAATGCTCTACTGCGGCGTTTTGTGTGGAATAGGACTCGCAGACACACGTTTTGAAACAGCCAGGGGGCTAAAACGGCATACAACTCCTGGCCAATTCCAACGCGCGAGTCTCCACATACAAAAAAAGCACTTGGGAAGAAAGTTTAAACCAAACATTGCGACTTATATTACTGCTCATTTCTTTCCTTATGAGAGTCTCAGTGGGTGCTATTTATCAAAATGTCATGCTTTCGTCAGCGCTATGTTCAAAACCACGCTCCATTGAGATGTATATATATAAAAAGAAAGTGTAAATTCCTTCGTTATTCTAAAGCCCCAGTGGCGGCGCAGCGGTTATGGTGCTCGGTTTCTGACCCAAGATGCAGGCTCGATGCCGGCCGCGGCGGTCGAATTTCGATGAAGGCGAAACTCTAGAAGCCCGTGTACTGCACAATGTCAGTGCACGTTAAAGAACACCAGGTGGTCGAAATTTCCAGAGTCCTCCCCTATTGCATCTATCATAGCCTGTGTCGCTTTGGGACGTTAAGCAACGTAAAACCAAAAACCCAACCTTATTTATACTAATGACGCCCTCGAAAATAATTCCATCGTCCAGACCTGTTCTGAAAGGGCGACTTCCACGTGGCAGGGTGTCTCGAACTACCCATGTTGGATAATTAACACACTCGGTGTACAAACTGCCCTTCGTTAACATATTGTCACGTTGTAGTGACGGCAGTCCAGTGGTTAGGAAGACACCAGCCAGTCTTGGAAACGAAGCTCTTTATTTGGGCTGACTTGCGCCCGCAAAATAACTGAATCACTCGGCGGCGGCGTAAGCAACAAACGTGCTCGTCGGTCGTCGAACTACGAATGTCCGCCGCTCGCGGCATCGCTCAATTTAAAGCCGGCAAGGAAACTTCCAGATAACAGGTCAAGATCATCTACGGTAATCTGGAAAAACCTAGATGCAGCCTTTCATGGCTGCGAACAATCGATATTAGTCTGGTCGCTTCTCGCGCCACGAACAAAAGTGATAATGACCTTTTCCTGCTGCCTTGAGCGTGAAAGAACAAACACTGCAATGATACCTGGCATTACCCACCTTCCAAAGAAGCATCGTCTCGATGCTTTAAATTGAAAATAAACACGGACAATGAAAACTTCCAGTCCTTTAGCGTTCATAATATGGCTTCAGGCGTACGACATGTACGACTACTGGGCGTGTGCGGCGTCGCTGAGATGCTGTCGCGCCGTCGGGGATGACTTCGTAGTCAAGGTCACCGATGCGATGGAGAACCTTGTACGGGCCAAAGTAGCGTCGCAGCAACTTTTCACTCAATCCACGCGGCGAACTGGCGTCCATATCCAAACACGATCACCTGGCTTGTAATGCGTGTCTCGTCAGCGCAGATTGTAGCGTCGGGCGTCGGTGTGCTGCTGGTCTTGAATGCGAAGCCGCGCAAGTCTTCGGGCTTCCTCGGCGCGATGAAGGTAGGCGGCGACGTCGAGGTTGTCTTCGTCAGAAACGTGCGGGAGCATTGCGTCGAGTGTTGTCGTGGGCTTCCTGCCGTATACCAGCTGGAACGGGGTAAACCTGGTTGTCTCCTGGACGGCAGTATTATACGCGAAGATCACGTAGGGCAGAATGGAGTCCCACGTCTTGTGTTCGGCGTCGATGTACATGGAGAGCATGTCTGCGATGGTCTTGTTCAGACGCTCTGTGAGTCCGTTGGTTTGTGGATGATAGGCAGTTGTCCTCCGATGGCTTGTCTGGCTGTAGTTTAAAATGGCTTGCGTCAGCTCCGCTGTAAATGGCGTCCCTCTGTCTGTGATGAGCACTTCGGGGGCGCCGTGCCGCAGGAGAATTTGCTCGACAAAAAGTTTTGCGACTTCTGTTGCGGTACCATTAGGCAATGCTTTTGCTTCGGCGTATCGGGTCATGTAGTCAGTGGCCACAATGATCCACTTGTTACCTGATGATGAAATCGGAAAGGGGCCGAGGAGGTCCATTCCTATTTGCGGAAAGGGCTTAGTTGCAGGTGGTATGGGGTTCAGGAGTCCGGCTGGTCTAGTCGGAGGCGTTTTGCGTCGCTGACACTCACGGCACGTTTTCACGTAATGGGAAACGTCGGTAGCTAGCCGCGGCCAATAGTATTTCTCCTGGTTGCGGTGCAACGTGCGAGCAATCCCGAGATGCCCTGCAGTCGGCTCATCATGACATGCCTGCATAATTTCTTGCCTAAGATTCTTGGGCACGACAAGAAGATGTACTGTCCTGTTGGGCGCGAAGTTCTTCAGGAGGACAGTATTGTGAAGGACGAAGGACGACAGTTGGCGCTTGAACCCCCGGGGAGGCGATGCGGTCTAGCCTTTCAAATAATCAACTAGGCTTTGCAACTCAGCATCCGAGCGCTGCTGCTGCGCGAAACTGCTGGCGCTTACCGGTCCTAGGAAAGTATCGTCGTCTTCCTCTTCCGGTGCTGCGTCTACGGGGGCTCGCGATAGGCAGTCTGCATCGGAATGTTTGCGGCCAGATTTGTAGACTACAGTTATGTCGAATTCTTGATGACGCAGGCTCCAACGAGCAAGGCGGCCGGAGGGATCTTTCAAATTGGCCAGCCAGCAGAGAGCATGGTGATCGCTCACAACCTTGAATGGTCGTCCGTATAGGTAGGGGCGAAATTTCGACTTGGCCCAAATAATGGCGAGACATTCTTTCTCTGTCGTCGAATAGTTGGCTTCGGCTCTCGACAGTGAACGGCTAGCGTACGCGATAACTTTCTCCTCTCTGCCATTTTTCTGAACGAGGACCGCTCCTAAGCCCACACTGCTTGCATCGGTATGAACTTCGGTTTCGGCGTTTTCATAAAAGTGCCCGAGCACAGGAGGGGACTGTAAGCAGCGCTTCAGCTCGTTGAAAGCTTCCTCTTGCGGCCTTTCCCATTTAAAAGGCACGTCAGCCTTGGTAAGTTGGGTCAAAGGTTCAGCGATGCGCGAAAAGTTTTTGACGAATCGCCGGTAATAAGCGCACAATCCAAGGAATCTGCGTATAGCTTTCTTGTCATTAGGCTGTGGAAACTCTGCGATCGCAGCCGTCTTCTGGGGGTCTGGGCGAACTCCATCCTTGCTTACGACGTGACCAAGGAACAGCAGCTCCTCGTAGGCAAAGTGGCACTACTCTGGTTTCAGTGTTAGTCCTGAAGACTTGATTGTTTCCAGCACTATCTGAAGCCTTCTGAGATGGTCTTCAAAGCTTGAGGAATAGACAACAACGTCATCTAAGTAGACTAGACAAATTTGCCACTTCAAGCCTGCGAGCACCGTATCCATTACTCGCTGGAACGTCGCTGGGGCAGAGCAGAGGCCGAATGGCATCACCTTGAACTCGAAGAGTCCGTCTGGTGTGATGAACGCAGTCTTCTCGCGATATCTTTCGTCGACTTCAATTTGCCAGTAGCCGCTCTTCAGGTCCATCGATGAGAAGTATTTAGCATTGCATAGCCGATCCAATGTGTCGTCGATGCGGGGGAAGGGGTAGACATATCCTTCTTCGTAATGCTGTTCAGGCGGCGGTAATCGACGCAGAAGCGAAGGGTGCCGTCTTTCTTTTTCACTAGGACAACTGGTGCTGCCCAGGGGCTTCTTGATGGCTGGATGACGTCGTCACGTAGCATTTCCTCTACTTGCTTGCGGATAGCTTGGCGTTCTATCGGCAACACGCGGTAGGGGCTCTGCCGCAGTGGTCGGGCGTGTTCGTCTGTTATAATGCGGTGCTTGGCAAGCCGGGTTCGTCGCACATTCGATGCTGATGAAAAGCAATCGCTGTACTTTTGAAGAAGACTGCGTATTTGGTCTTGTCTGCTCATGGGTAATGCCGGGTTGATGTTGAACGTGGGTTGATGGCCTTGGTCAGATGGTTCTGCGTGTTGGTCGGGGATGGAAAATATGTCTCTGATGTCTGGCAGCTCGTAGAGAAAGGCAATCATAGTACCTTTGTTCAGATGCCGGTATTCTTCGGTGAAGTTGGTTAGCAGCACCTGGGCTTGGCCATTTCGGATTTCAGTGACTCCCCTTGCGACGCCCAATCCTCGATCCAGGAGTAACTGGGTGTTCCCCTCGATGACGCCTTCGGCATTTTCGATGTCTCCAGTACCTATGCAGGCGAGGACACTTGATCGGGGCGGCACGCTCAATGCTTCGTCGAGGACGTTTAAGGCAACGTTATGTGTCGCGCTCGTCGCAACAGGTATGGCTTTTTCCGTGGAAAGCTTGATCGACTTAGATCGAAGGTCGATGATCGCTCGATGTTCATTCAGGAAGTCCATTCCTAAAATCACGTCTCGCGAGCATTGCTGTAGGATCAGGAAGGTTGTCGCATAGGTTCTCCCATTTAGAGTAACTCTCGTGGTGCAGCGTTCTGACGGCGTAATCAGGTTACCACCTGCGGTGCGGATCAGCGGGCCATCCCAAGTTGTTGTTACCTTCCTGAGCCGGACAGCGAGTGGGCCACTCATGACAGAGTAGTCAGCTCCAGTGTCGACCAAGGCAGTAACCGCGTGACCGTCGACCGTAACTTCAAGGTCACTTGTTCGCGTTCTCGTATTGTACATTGTCTTCGGTGTCCGATCTCGGCTTCGTCGAGTAGTGAGGCTGCGGTGGGCGTACTCCGACGTTACTTCACTGGGCAGGGGTAAAAGTTTCAAGTCTGGCCGCGTCGTCGTCGTCGTTGTCGGTGCTGTCCTCGGTGTTGTCGTCGGTGTTGTCGTCGGTGTTGTCGTCGGTGTTGTCGTCGGTGTTGTCGTCGTAGTTGAGGCATGGAATTGGGTTTTCGTCGATGGAGGATCTTTGTACTTTCGCTCGGAAGCAACCTCACCTCCAGAGGCTGCTTTATTCAGTTTAACCTTCGGGGGCTGGGGGAGCGTCCGCGCACTGCGTAGCCTCGGCTAGGAGATAAAAAGCGCGGAGACGAAGGCGACGGGGAACGTGATAGGCGGCTGGGAGGTGAGCATTCTTCCCCACGCAAAAACTCCTCGATTTCGGCTGGTCGCTGGCCGGGTCGGGGTCGTGGAGCGTCGTAAGAGAACCCTCGGATGCCCACTCTTCTGTATGGGCAGTGCCGGAGGACGTGACCGGCTTCGACACAGTGGAAGCATAGTGGGCGGCGCTGGTCGGGAGTTCTCCACTCGTCGCATTTCCTCGGCTGCGCGCGTCGCTCGTAGGACGGGCGGGTTGGGGCGAGTGGGCGGCGGTCCAACGCAGCTGGCTGAGGGCGATAGGGGCTTGGGTCCCGTCGTCGAGGTGCAGGACGGCGCACAGCTGCGGCGTAAGTCATGGCTGGGGGCTGCAGAGGCTGTAGAGGCTGCAGAGGCTGCATAGGTGTCGGCGTCACACCCAAGGCCTGTTGAACCTCGTCCCAGATGAGGTCAATGAGCGATGAAGGTTGCGGCTGCGTTCCCGTTGGCAGCAATCGTCGGAGCTCCTCTCGCACAACTTGACGTATAACCTCCCGCAGGTCATTGCTGTTAGCGGTGTCCAGGCAGCTTGCTGAGAAAACGCGCTGCTGGCGGTCATACTGGCGGGCTCGGGCATCAAGAGTTTTTTCCATCGTGGATGCCTCTTCTACAAATTCCGAGACAGTTTCCGGTGGGTTGCGGACGAGGCCGGCAAAGAGCTGCTCTTTAACTCCGCGCATGAGCAGCTTTACTTTTTCTTCTTCCTTCTTGTTTGCGTCGGTACGCCGGAAGAGAGGCTTCATTTCCTCAGTGTACACAGCAACGGTCTCGTTTGGGTGTTGTATGCGAGACTGTAGCCGCTGCTGGGCTCTCTCCTTTCGCACGACGTTCGTGAAGGTCTTTAGAAGCTGCTCCTTGAAGGTTTCCCAGTTCGTGAGGTTAGCTTCCTCATTCTCAAACCAGACTTTTGCTGGTCCCTCCAAGGCGAAGAACACGTACCTAAGTTTCGTGGCATCGTCCCAGTTGTTGAAGATAGCCACACGGTCGAACTGCTCCAGCCATTCTTCGGGGTCGGCGCCAGGCGAAGCGTCGAAGGTTGGTGGCACCCCGGGCTGCTGAAGAATGATTGGAGTCATCGTCTGGGGCAAGCTCATGGTAGACGTTGCCGCTGGCTTTCGCTTCCGAGTAGGGTCCGGCAGAATCCCGAAATCAGGTTCGTCCCCTTGCAGGCGTCGGCTTGCGCGGTGAACTGGACTCAGGTCCTGCGGTAGATGATTCAAAGGGCTGGCGTCACGACTTGTAGGGGGTGTCCGGAACATGGGAGGCTACCCAGCACCTCCACCAGATGTCACGTTGTAGTGACGGCAGTCCAGTGGTCAGGAAGACACCAGCCAGTCTTGGAAACGAAGCTCTTTATTTGGGCTGACTTGCTCCCTCAAAATGACTGAATCACTCGGCGGCGGCGTAAGCAACAAACGTGCTCGTCGGTCGTCGAACTACGAATGTCCGCCGCTCGCGGCATCGCTCAATTTAAAGCCGGCAAGGAAACTTCCAGATAACAGGTCAACATCATCTACGGTAATCTGGAAAAACCTAGATGCAGCCTTTCATGGCTGCGAACAATCGAGATTAGTGTGGTCGCTTCTCGCGCCACGAACAAAAGTGATAACGACCTTTTCCTGCTGCCTTGAGCGTGAAAGAACAAACACTCCAATGATACGTGGCAATATGGAAAACATGAATGACAATCATTATACGGATTCCTACGCTTGTGTACGGCTCTACAATGAGTGGGATGAAGGCTTCCTTCATGCAGCAAGTTTTTTCAACTTGCCCATGCTTTGAGGAAGCAGCCAACGGGTGACGTCAAGGCGTTCCCCCGTTCTTTACTGGCTAATTTTGTTGCTGTCTTTATATTTGGATTCCCACAGCACCCCGAAGTACGCTTCGCCCCATTACTGAGCGTTGCGACAATTATCGCTACTGAACTCGCGTCCATCATTTTTGACGTCCATTGCTTTCTTTGTGTACATTACATCTTTGGTTTGAAGTGGCAGCAGTATATACAGCTGCCACAGCGCCACTTAAAAGCCTGCATATAGTGCGTATCCATCTCTCAAGACGCTGAGTCACTTCAAATTCTGTACTCGTGGTTCTCTTGTTCGGCGGGAAGATTTCGGATATCCTGGTGTTGCAGCTAAAGTAGAGACATAAGTATTTTGAAATTAATGTGAAGGACTTTGAAGAATCGGATAGCTCAAGTAGGCAGCCAGAGTTTCTGAATGGACCATCAATCCTCGCTCCGCAGCTATTCATCTTACCATTGAATATCATTAACTACAATCTCCGTGGGCGGCCGCTCTTCTTGAGGCTTTCCTCCTGTGTCCTTCTGCGCACACATATTCAATGCTGCATTAGGAGCAACAGTCACGTTCAGATAAAGGCACACTGAAAACAACGCTATAAATTTTTTCTTGGTTGGCAAAATCTGATAATTCGCAATTTCGCGGCTTTATTGCCGCCTAAGCGACAGCGAAAGGTGCATTTATTGCTAAGAGATTTGGATTCGAAGTTGACAAAATCTTCCCGGTGCTCAGATTCATACTCGGGACTCTGATGACGAAATAGGAGAAAGCGACGGAGAGTGGCGCAAAAGGCGAATCCGTGATTGCTGGAAGCGGGCACTGGGCTGCTGCCTAGAAGCAGCCAAAGTGCTAAATACTGCCGGCCAGATGTTGAAGGCCTCTATCAGCCGTCGTCGCTTCGTTTACGTTTGCAACAGAGTTACGATGGATCCTATTCCCGATTCGGACAACTAAGTTGGCTCAAAGAACTGCGACCTGCACTCAACGACCTAAGCCTCACACAGGGTGCGATGCTTTTGAAGGCTGAGGTGGCGCGTCTGCTAAGAAAGTCCTTGCGCCGAGCCATCGTCATGAATGACGTGTAGCCAGGGGTACGTGCGGGCATATTTAAATTCTGTAATACTAATCCTCGTAGGGCACTTCATCAGTCCAGCGTCTTGGTACATTGAAGAAGCGAACACTAAGCGCTGTGCGTTCGCTAAAGTGGAGGCGCTTGGGTCATTTGCTATTCACAGCTCTTTTTCCTTGTCGAATAGTTGCGTGCCGTTGCACCAACTTCGTCCAAGGAGCACTTAGAGAGGCATTTGGAGGTCCTTTGCTGCCCAGACCTTGTAAATTATGGCTTCGTAACGAAACCATGCGTACACGCAAAACGCGTTAAAATAAGGGTTTAAAAATCATAGAAGTTGATCATTGAGAAATTTAATTTACTCTTCCGAATAAGAAACACCTAACGACAAAAACAGTAATTACTACACAGAGAGCGCTAATCTGTGGAAAGCAAACTATCGTTGTTACGGGGTTGACCAAGCTGAGAGAAATGTGCGTGACTGTTTTTTTAGACAAGTGTGATGCCACGTTTAAAAGGGTTGGTGTTCCAGAACTGTGCAGCATCTTTAAATATAAGGTTAACCTGAGAAAGCCACCAGCAATCCCCATTTACACCCAAGCAGCCGATGACAGTCGCTTACAGGTCTTCGGGGCGCTCCATCTACGACTGCTGGTCTTCGGGTGTCGGCGCTGGAAGGGAACTCGCCCGAGATGACCCCGCTCGAGTTCTCCTCGCTGTCAGTGTCGGGAACAAAGGCGAGTTTCCATTTTAAGCGCACGGCCACCGAGTCGGGGGCGAGAGAAGCGCCATGGCACTCCAGCGCTGCAAAATAAATGGAACCGCCCAGGCGATGCGCTGTAGACAGCCTCGAGAGCTTTGGTCACGTGCTTAATTCAAACCAGAACGATTTTTAAAGGGCGACATTGGCCTCCGAATTGAGACGCATGAGTTCTCGTGCCTTTCGGCCCCTTGTTGTACATTCGACTGGCACCACCAACAGGCATATCATCGCTGGGGAGGGATGGCGAACCGCAGGTGTCTTCTCCGGAAGCTTAACCTATCTGAAGACTGCTTTCCACGCAGCTTGGAGGTAGTAAGACCAAACGGCGATTAGCAATTAAGCGGTGGTATACTATGAATATCCATCTCGGTTTGGACTTCACTGCAAACGCCCTGTGCAGATACAATTTCGACGTTGAAATGATAAGGTGCGCGCTCACAGTTTACTAGCTTAGAGCGAATACAGGGCACAAACTAATCGGGGACGATTATGAAGAGTGAATTTTCTCAGCCTCACCTGAGCACACTGAAATGCTGAGAAAGTGGCGCTGGTAACAAATATGTGATTCATGTGGATGAATCGCGGCAACTGAGCTCAAGTGTATTTTATCAGAAGGTTCCAGAGATCACTTCCAGGCTCAGGAATAATGTTCACGCGAGCTCAGCCCCCAATTACATTCGTTAACATTACATGGCTGTGAGGATATTACTGTTGATTTTTATTAGCCCAATCTAAAGGGTATAAGGACACTGTGTGTTGCTCCAGTGTATCCTAGCAAATATAGCTATTCAAGATTCCGATGCCACGATGTTAGCTGGTGCACGAAGCTGGCTGGTGAAGATATGATTTAAGTTTATTTCTTAATCTTCAAAAACGAGGCGTGCTGACCTGCTCAGAGTCTGCCGGTAAGTAGCACAGGTAGAGGTGGTGGGCTGGTCTGGACAAAGGCTCGCTATAAATTACAGGCGCGAAAATGACCCCTGTCATGTTAGAGGAGGATGACAGCTTTGCAAGGTCAAAAATTGCTTGATCTTGCAAGATACATGTCGTCATTATATGCAGAACAACGACCTTGCTTCAATCCAGTCATTTCCCGCTTTCAGCCTATGGGGACTCCCGCTGTAGGGAGGGCAGCCTGTGCTTCTCCCTTTCGACTCCTGCGAAACGCCGTCCGCTAAGCAAGGCGCAAAACCGATCTGGCTGTGCGAGGTCCGGCCACGCCTCAGGGTGTCGCGCTACGTGGTCCTCTTTTTTTGGCCACGGGGTCGTGACGTACGCTCAAAGGTGGGCTGGTTCCGGAGTCGGTCGCGGGTGCGTTCACGAGACAAGGTACGTGAGGGACACGAGACAAGGTACGTGAGGGACCGTTTCTGGCTTTTGCCGACGATCATTCGAATGCCTTGTCATACAGGTTCTTAACTTCACGAGCCGAGAGCCTTGCGCCCCGCCCTAGCAGAAGCTGCGAGCGTCCTGTGAAACCCGCTGAGTAACCCCCGACGATGAGCCACAGCAGCGGCTGCACTGTCCTGCGCACGAACACCCTTATCCGTGCACGCATGTGCTGCGGCCAGCTGTAGGGTTCCGAAGGCTTCCGGGTGCGAATTAACTGAGGGAGTGCAATATAGTGTTAGTGTTTGCACGGTTGTTGTCTGCAACAAATATGTGTACTGGGTATGTAGCCAATTCTGTCGGAGTGAGAGCGCACAAGCGTGGCAATAGCACACCGGACCCGTTTCGGCTCGGTACTCGAACCACACGACTCCGGATATATAAGGAAGCCCACTACTGGGCCGCTAAACACCGTGTGTGGAGGAATTTCCGCAGACACCCACAACGTGATGGGCACAAGAATTGCAATCGCGCCGAGGACCACTCGAATGGATAACGGTGAATTTTTTTCCACGTCTGGCGAATTATTTTACCTATGGCCGCTGCACTTCTATGTATTATTCGTTAATATTCACTACTGTGCCTGCGACTTTCCGCCTTTCTGGACTCTTCAGGAAGATATAAGCGCATTATCTAAAAGTTAAATCGAGAGCTGCCTAAACCGACTCTCATTCTGCTAACGGCGATTGCAGAGCTTGGGTACCGCTATCGCTGCCAACGAACCAGCTTTTTAAGGGAACGAGTTCACCCATATAAACTTTTCAAGTAGTTTGGTGTCGTAGCAATGCCTCCTCTATTATCAATGCTTGTCAGATAATGTTTCTAATGGAAGACCACAGTGCGGATGCGTCGTTCACAGGCCCTCACCGACCAATTGGACGACGCGGGAGTTGTCGAAACACCTGCAATTGCAACATAGGTTTCTATATCCGGCGTCTCACCCATCGCAAGAATGTTTAGGCACGTGCGAGCATCCTGCTGAATGCTCTTCTTGAATTTCTGAGAGAAGGAGCAGGTGCTTGCCCCATGAATGGCACGCCACGAATTAGTTCAATGTCCTTTGTGTCTGGGTCTGGCTTAAGTACCCCCCTATGGTAAACTAACTCACCCTTCACATCCTTGCAGATGCCTAGCAGGAACAACAGGAACACAAGCGAAGGCCGCATGCCAGCGATGCGAGCGGTGGCTGGTAGCCGCCTCATCTTGGACCTGACGAACGCCGTACGTTCGTACACGTTGGTTAGTGCGAACGCCAGGTGTGATTTCTCGAGGTATCCTGCGCAGACGCATACAGGCAAGTACGGTCATAACGACTCCAGGATTTCACTCTCCCAGTAGCCACGGAAAGCACACGCATCACTTCTTAGGTAATGCACCCGACTAGCATTATGGACTCTCCCGAACTTTTGACTGCCAGAGGAAAATCTATTAACAACTGTCCTTAAAATATTCGAGGTGTGTCACAGAGGAATTCAGTAAACCATATAACTCTCAAAGAATATTCAGCGTGCAATCATTCTGAAACCGTACCAGACGTTAGTTTTCTTAACTCGGGGTTTGTTTAAAAACGATTTTGCAGCATTTGCACGGAAGCTTGTTTTTCCTGGTGAAGGTTTAATCGCTCATAGGATAGCAGCCTCTCGTCGAGCCCTGTTGTCTCCAGGAGGTGGGCGACGATCACGTGCACCTGCAGCCATCTGCAAGCCGTCTCGCCAGAGCCGTCTCGCCATTCAATTCAGAGTGAAAGCTGCAGCGATTTATTTTGAGACATTTTTTTAGTGATATTAAATACATGAAGGACTGAACGGAGGTATACACATGATGACAAATACAATTTTCTGTATTTCTTACCGGACGCGCAAACAATAATTTTGCTCAGGCCTCTACCTCCGGATTAGTACTACGTAGACGGCAACGATGGGCGGGCAGGGCCGCGGGAGGGAGGGCTCGTGCTAGGAATATACCAGCAAGTATCGATGACATATACGCTCTGAACGTCGGGATTAGAGCTTCCGCTCTTATGTACGTGCAGGGTCTGCTGCTAAGTGACTGCCTGATGTGGACAATGGCTTGTCATAAATTACAGGCGTGAAAATGACTGCTGGCATGTCAGAGCAGGATGACAGCTTTGCAAGGTCAAGAATGTTTTGATCTTAAATTAGACTCCGTCATTATATGCAGAAATACTGGCCTGCTTCAATCCAGCCATTTCCGGTTTCTAGCTATGGGGATTCGCGCTGTAGGGAGGGCTCTGTAGGGATTCGCGCTGTAGGGCTTCTCCCGCTCGACTCCTGCGAAACCCTCTCCTCTAAGTGAGACGCAATACAGGTCTGGCGGCGCGCGCGGTCCGGCCACGCTTCAGGGTGTCGCGCTATGTGGTCCTCTTTTTGGGCCACGCGGGCGTGACGTACCCTCAAATGTCTGCTGGTTCCGGAGTCAGTCGCGGGTGCGTTACTGACAGGCGAGCAACGAGTCTGGGACACTAGGCAAGGCACGTGGCAGACCGATTTTCGCTTTTGCCGATGTTCATTCGAGTGCCTTCTCATACACGTTCTTAACATCACGAGCCGAGAGCCTCACGCTCGGCCTAGCTGTACCTGCGAGCGTCCAGTGAAACCCGCTGAGTCACGGCTGCCACTGACAAACAGCGGCCGCACTGTCCTGCACACCAACACCCTTATCGGTGCGCACATCTGTTGCGAAGGGGGCCGGGCGTGAATTAACTGATGGAGTGCAATACAGTGCTTCTGTTTGAACAGTTGTTGTCCGCGTGATAAATACGTGTACTGTGTACGTTGCCAATTCTCTCGGAGTGAGAGCGCCCAAGCGCGGCAAGAGCAAACCGGACCCGTTTCGGCTCGGCGCTCGAGCCACGGCCTGGGTCTCTCTTCGCATGCGGCCCCGGACATAGAAGGAAACCCACTCTTGGGCCGCTAAACACCGCGCGCGGAGGAATTTGTGTAGACACCCACCACCTGATGGAGACACGGATTCCGGCCGCGCTGAGGAACACTCGAAGGGATCGCAGTGAATTTGTTTCCACGTGTGACGAATTATTTCACCTATGGCCGTTACAATTTCATGTATTGTTCGAGAAGATTCACGATCGTGCCTGCGACTTTCCGCTTTTCTGGACTCTTCCCGAAGATTAACCGCGTTATCTAAAAGCCAAACGCAGAGCTGCCGAGACCGACCCTCATTCTGATAACGCTCATTTAAGAGCTGGGGCGTCGCTATCGCCGCCAACAAATCCCCTTTGCCAAGGGAACGAGTTCATCCATAATAGCATTTAAGGTAGTTTAATGTTGTAGCAATGCCTCCTCTATTATCAATGCTTGGCAGATAATGTTTCTAATGGGAGCCCACAGCGCGCATGCGTCGTTCACAGGCCCTCCGCGTTGCGACTAGTCACGGCGCGCACAGGTGGGGCGCTACGTCACCTTGGGAGTCATTCAAACGGAAGGAATTTATCAGCAGCGCCGCCCCTTTGCGCTTCCCACACCTTCCGCAACGCGGCACAGTGGGACGGAACCGCTTAAAAACCGCAGAACAGCTGGACCCGCTTGAACAGCCTGAGCCATAGGCTGTTAAAGCACACGTTCAGCACACGTCACGCCGCGTCGCTGCGTGACGTGTGCTGAACGCCAAAGCACCCGCCAAGCACGTGTCGTTGTAGCGTCTTGGGGTGCCTATGCGTTGATTGCCGGAGCATCGCCAGCGCCAAGGCCTACACTAAGGAGGTGAATGTCGTGGTCATGCCGCTGAGCGCAAGGGGAGCTTGCGCCCAGTGAGGGCCAACCAACTCACGAGCCGTCGCACCTCCTTCGCTGTCAGAAGTAGCAGGAGAAAGTGGCCTGACTTATCGCTCTGTCGTATATCATCGTCGGCTGCCAAGGCTGGTGCCAAGGCAGGGATGTACGAGCGAAGAAATAGCGAAAAAACCAAACTAAACAAGATACCTGCGTCACACGCACCTTGTTCAGCATGTACCATGTGCGCGGTTCCTTTTAGAAGCTCAGTGTTCTTCCCGGCGGCTCAGGTTGAAAGGCGGAGGCAGCATAATTGACATATGGCACTGCTCTTATTCGCTCAAATAGCGGGAAAACATTCCACTTAACGGTTGCTCACCTGGGTGAATCAGACGGCGACGGCAGTGGTATTCCTGCGCTGCTGGCACCGGTCCACGGACAGCCGCCACGGCTGGTCAAGCAGGGTGCTCGCCAACCGCTCTAGGTTCCCAAGAAATCCTCCGCTTTGGGTAGTTGGTTGTGCAGAGCAGCCGCGGTCAGGAACTCTGGAGAACGGGCTCCACCTGGGCACTTAGCAGGAACTGGTCGATGGAACGTTCGAGACGAGCTTCTGGCAACCGCTCGAGCCTCTCCACGCGCCTCGAGCTCTGCGCCGGAATGCGATCTTCTTTTCTTCTTCATACGACCTCTAAGGCGCCGCCGCGGCGGCTCAGTGGCTATGGTGCTCGGCTGCTGACCCGAAAGACGCGGGTTCGATCCCAGCCGCGGCGGTTGAATTTCTTTGGAGGAGAAATTATAGAGGTCCGTGTACTGTGCGATGTCAGTGCACGTCAAAGAACCCTAGGTGGTCGAAATTTCCGAAACCCTCTACTACGGCGTCTCTCAAAGCCTTAGTTGCTTTGGGACGTTAAATCCCATAAACCGAACCAAACCAAACCAGACTTCTAAGGCAGTCGGTACTCTTTTTGCCGGGAGTGCTTTGCTGAACACAGCTAAAAAAAACATCTGGTTGAGGCCGGCTGATGAGCGAAAGCTCTGGTAAGCATGCTTATCCGATCTGACGCCTTTTCAAGTCGTATAGATCATCAGCTTCCGTATGATGGTGGCGGTACATCGTCGCAGCACTAGTTTTGGGACGTTGCTCATGCATGGATTTGTGTGAAGGTAAGCGCACACTACACAGACTTTTACAGCGAACGGCGCGTCTCGCGATTTCCGGAAGCTGCGAGAGTGCCGTCGGCTCCAGATACGCAGCTGTGGCGAGGCGCAGTGGGTAACGTGGTTCGATAGTTGCGAGGCCAGCAAGCGCCGCCAGCTCAATGCGCGCATTGGTGGCGACGCGTGGCGAGTCACGTGGAATGGTGTCACTGCCAAGCTTCCTCTCCGTCTGGTTTGAAGGTTTGAAGCCACATGACCTACAGCTTTCTACAGAAAAAGCTGAGCTTTCGCTATAAAAATAGAGACTTTTGAAAGAGGAAGAAGCAGTTCTCAAGA
Organism: Amblyomma mixtum; assembly: GCF_055824585.1. Classification (NCBI taxonomy): domain Eukaryota; kingdom Metazoa; phylum Arthropoda; class Arachnida; order Ixodida; family Ixodidae; genus Amblyomma; species Amblyomma mixtum. The sequence goes on along the minus strand of NC_143014.1, from coordinate 281,788,993 downwards.
CAGAGATGCCACTCAGAGCTTCACTTACGGAGAGAGGTGTTTGAGTAACGAATAATGCTTCAAGAATGATCTCTGCTAAAATAGCCTAAAGGTTCCGAGTAATCACAGAAAGCGCATTTTGTTTGAAAGCACGCAGCCATTCACCAACCATTGCTCACCAAAATTATCCCTTAGGTATCGACCGTAGTTTCGTAAAGTACCTTCCTTGCCCACTGACTGGCACACGCTGAAGCGAATAAAGTTAGGCTCGAGTGCGGGCGTACTTTAATCAGCGCTGGCATGGCAGGATCAACACAGGCCCGCCATGTGTTGCTCTACTTTATTCATCCACATTTCAGGTAGGACTCTTGAGGCGCAGGACGTAGCATGCTTTTGACAAACTTTATTGCGGAGCTGCCAGTGCGCGCGTTAACACGTTTTGCTTGCTACACGGGACGCCACAACATCGCATTGGGAGGATTCTGCTGAGGCTTCTCACTGCCACCGGGATCTATTTTTTTTTTCGTTGTTCTCTTCCGTTGTATTCTCTTCATATTACGCGACAGCAGCTTATAGGTGGCGCCAGCCGTACAAGAGGAACAGAGGAAGAAGCAAAAAGAATGTATAAATACCTCCTTCGGCCAGTAAAGTTTCTGCTGCAAGTCTAGCGTGGGTTCTGTTGGGTTTCTCTGTCTGCGTCTATGCATATGAGCTATAGTAGACACATGTGGGGGGGGGGGGAGAATTATGATCAAGCACGAAAGCTTTGTAGGTGTTCTAAAGATTGTTCTTGGTATTTAGGCGCTTTCTTTGAGCTGTAATGGTTACATAAATATTGACCATCGCGTTCTGCCGCGATAGTTTTTGTGAACCCCGCGGCAGTGAATGCTCTGTTTTCTACCTCTGCCATCGAGTTGCTTATTCTTTCCGGGCATAAGGTCGCTTTAAGCCTCGCCTGGTGGGCAGTCCCTGCCTACCATGACCACCACGTGACACGATACATTTGTGTCTGGAAAGGTTAGCCCTTTCCCTCCCCTTTAAGGACTTTTTGCTCCGCAGGAGTGCATGTGCAGTCCAAAACATGGTTGAGAAGCGAACCCTGTTGCTAGGTTACTTTTCGCAAACACACGCACATACATAAGGTAGCGCACACGCGGACGCGCTGGCAAGCCCGCACGCAGACGCGGAGGCACAAACACATACACGCGCACATACGCACAGACGCACGCGCCTACACACACACGCATGCACAAGTACACACGCGCACACGCACAGACACGTACGCAAGCACACACATGCAGAAGTACACAAACACATAGGCACGCGCGCGCGCGCGCACACACACACACACACACGTACGCACGCACGCACAAACTCAAGCAATCTCATCCACTCGCACGCATCCAAATACACGCAGGCACACAAAGCGCGCACACACCCACTCAGGCTCATATACGCACACACACACATGCGCGCACACCCATGTAGACGTATACGCGCACGCACACAAGCACACACACGCACATATACAGAAAAGACACGCACGCACGCACGCACGCACGCACACACACACACACACACACACACACACACACACACACACACACACACACACACACACACACACACGCACGCACACATGCACACATGCACACACGCACACACACGCACACACACACACACACACGCACGCACACACACACACACACGCGCGCGCGCTTTGGAATGCAGTAAACCACCCAAATTTTCTCGAATCAGAAACCTCCTATAAACCTCAGTTTCATAACATGTCAAAGTATGCAGCGACAAAACTTTGTCGCACTCAAGCAAACTCACCCACTCGCACGCATCCAAACACACGCAGGCACACAAAGCGCGCGCGCGCACACACACACACACACACACACACACACACACACACACACACACACACACACACACACATGCGCGCACACACACGCTGACGTACACGCGCACGCACTCAAACACACACACGCACATATAAAGAAAAAACACACGCGCACGCACATGCACACACAGACGCGCATGCATGTGCACAGGCACACACGCGCGCACACACAAAAATACACACCCACGCAGATGCACACGCAGGCAAGAACTCACGCACAATCTCAAGCATATACGCACACAAGCAAGCGTACGCATCCGCACTCAAACATGCATACACAAACACGCACCCCCCACCAACAACATACACAGACATGCACAAACAGACATACGCACGCAACCACACTCACGCACTCATTCACGCACACACACACACACACGCACACGCACACCCACACACGCACACACATACAAACACACACACACACACCCGCGCGCGCGCGCGCGCACGCACGCACGTACACCCACACGCGTGGAATGCAGTAAACCCCCCAATTTTGCTCGAATCAGGAACCTGCTATAAACCTCAGTTTCATAGCATGTCCAAGTATACAGCGACAAATGTTTGTCTGCCCTGTGCGCTTTGGACACTGCACCCATCACTGTTACCTGTGCTTTCTAACAATACCAAATTTAGCTTTCTCCTAGCTCGGGCGTTAGACGAGTCGTAGTGTAAGTTTTACTCGGTCGGTCTTCCCAGGTCCGGGATCCCGTTTACGAAGGCCGCTTGCCAAGCTTGGTTAATGAGTTAGCGCAGTATGTCGTTAATACGTTGACGTTCGGCGAAGAATAAGCAATCCGGTGAACAAAGAATAACTGAATTTAATACTGGGTAAAAGAGAGCTTACAAAAAGGTTCGATGAGTACAAGGTTCGTTTTGCGACTGACGCTTTCGCCGTTGTCTCGTCGCTCCCCCGGTCTCAGCCGCCAGACACCTTCCCTCTCGCCACTCGAGGGCTCCGGTGTTGAGCGACGCTCTCCAGGGAGAGGCGGCTGGCTGGGCGCAGGGGGACGGGGGTCCCCTCCTCGAAGGGCGCAGACGGTCGTAAATTAGTCCAAATGTTTCCGCAAAAGCGGGGAATCGGTCCTCGAGGTCGACGCACGGAAAACTGTGTTCTACGAAACATAACGTTCACAACATATTCCCGCCCGAAATGGCACTGACATTTCACAGACACACTCACTTCACCAGCTCTATCGGATAGAGCAGTTGAACCGGACGACGCAGGGTTGCTCCTCCGGGAAGTCGCACGGTGCACGACCTAACTACCCCGTCACGGCCGGGAAAGGTCGCGTCAACGATTGCCATCTTCCAGAGCTGTCTTGGCTGAAGAGATTCTTTAAGCAGCACAAGATCGCCTGCCTGTAGACTCCGGGTGGGGCTTTTTTGGTGAAGCTGTGATGTTTGCAGTTCCCTCAAATACTCGTTCATCCACTGCCGCCAAAATCCGCGAAGGAGTCGAGCTCTGTTCGTGAACATTTGTCGTAGGGTCGCACCACTAATGGCATTCAGTTCGGCATTCGGAACATCTGGCAGTGAGGTGAGCCTCCTGCCGGTGAGAAACGAGGCTGGGCACAGTGGCTGAGGTTCGTTCGCTTCGGTGTGTACGTGCGTGAGTGGACGAGAGTTGAGGATGGCTTCCACCTCTGTGAGCGTTGTGGTACGCTGTTCAAAACTGAGACAGCTTGTTCCCAGCGTTTTCTTTAAGGCTTTCTTTGTGAGGCCGACAAGTCGTTCGTAGAAGCCGCCCCACCATGGCGCGCGTTCCACTATAAACTTCCACTCAACTCGTGTGTTCGCGAAGTAGTTTTTTACTTCGTCACTTCTGATGATGCTCCAAAGAGTAACCAGGTCCTTACTTGCCTTCTTAAAGTTAAGTGCATTATCACTGTAGACAGTATGCGGTATACCTCGTCGGGCGACAAATCGGTGAAAAGCCATATGAAAGGAGAGTGTAGACATGTCGCTCACCAATTCAAGGTGGAGCGCTCGGGTGACGCCACAAGTGAACAAAGCGATGTAACACTTTGACGCATCGTTCCCCTTGATAAGTAGAGGACCGGCGAAGTCAACTCCAGTCACTTGAAACGGATGAGCCTCTGTTATTCTGTCCCTTGGAAGTGGCGCGCAGACCTCGTTGGCTGGTTGTGCGTGGTAGCGCTGACAGATAACGCACTCCTTGACTATTTTCTTTACTAGCTGTCTTGCGCCGATCACCCAGAATTTTTCTCTCAGTTGAGTCAGAGTATCGCGGATACCCCCATGCAGCACTTGTCGGTGGCATTGTTTCGCAATAAGTTTAGACAGGTTACTGTGTTTAGGCAGAACGATAGGGTGCTTGGCTTGCTGGCATAAGTTAGTTGGCTCTGTTGAAGCCTTCCGTGCACTCTAAGAACACCGTGACTGTCGAGCTGTAAGGACACGTTCTTTAGCGGAGAGTCTGATGCGATTCTCCGGCTGTTTCGTACGCATTGCACTTCGTTGGAAAATCTAGTACTTTGCTCATGAAGTATCCAGTATTTCTCTGCCCTATTCAGCTCCTCCGATGTCAGTGGTCCGGATTCACTTTTCTGGCGTCTTGCTTTCGCGACAAATCGCAGAACCCAGGCGGTCACTCTAGTCAAGCGTGAGAAGGAACTGAAACGTTGTATTTCCGTCAAGGCATCCGCAACCGGTGTGATTGCGGCAGCGGGTAGTGCCTTCGTTTCCCTTCTTCGCTCAAGCTCCACCTCGGTGAATGTAGGCGCGATTCGGCTTTGAGGCCAGTGGCATTCCTCCATGCAGATCCGTCGTGGACCCGTCCACCAAAGCTCGTTCCTTGACAGCTTCTGTGCGGGTAGACCGCGGGTAAGGAGATCTGCAGGATTCTCCCTTCCTGGGCAATGCCTCCAAGTAAATCCTCCGGTCATTCTCTGAATATCGACCACGCGGTTGCGTACAAACTGCTGCCAGCGATCGGCATTCCCGTGAATCCAATGTAATGCGATGGTTGAGTCTGTCCACAAATAGACATTTTGGGGAGGTTCTTCTAGGTGGTCGAGAATGTAGCGGCCCAATCGCGCAGCCAGCAGACATGCCATTAGCTCCAGTCTGGTTAGGGTAAGCTCCTTAATTGGAGCCACCTTAGATTTGCTAATTAGTATTGTCGCGCTACCATCCTCGCCATCTGTCTTCAGGTAGGCGACCGCTCCATAGGCGACTGGGCTCGCATCCGCAAAAATGTGCAGACTGGTCATTCCGTCACTGCCTGCCTTTGCCTTGTAGTATCGCGGCACTTTGATCTCCGGGAGGTAAGACAGTTCGTCAACCCAATTTGACCACTCCGCTGCAATTCCTTCGGGCAAGGCATCATCCCATTCGATATTAAGGCGCCAAAGTTGTTGAAATAGTACCTTCGCTCGTACGATGAAAGGGGATAGCCACCCTAGGGGGTCATAAATCCGTGCTGTGGTTTGTAGGACGGATCGTTTGGTGGGTGGTTCTGTCGTGGAGATCCTATCGGTGCAGGGGCAGAATGTTAATATGTCGGTACTTGGTTCCCACGTGAGTCCTAACACCTTCAATACTCCTGATAGGTAACCCAGTGGCTTGGCTTCCTTCGAGTCCTGTTCAAATCGCTGACACAGCTGTTCACTATTCGATGCCCATTTGTGCAGCTGCATCGAGGCCGCTCCGAAAATTGCGTTTGACTCATTGTAGAGATTCAATGCGGCCTGTTCGTTTTCGGCTCCCATCAGTATGTCGTCGACATAAAGGCTTCGTTGCAGCCGCTTTGCAGTGATCGGGTACCGTGGCTCTATGTTCTTTAAGTGATGTTGGAGAGTGGCAGAGAGCAAGAACGGACTGGCAGTCGTCCCGAATGGAACTCGTTTCATGCACCACGTCAGGATTGGCGGAAGTGGGCCACCTAGCTCAGGCACCGTTTCATACCACAAGAAACGCAAGGCGTCTCTGTCCTCAGGTCTTACTGAGATCTGTAGGAACGCCTGCTCGATATCCGCTACAAGAGCTATTTTATGTCTGCGGAAGTTAAGCAACATACCCACAAGGTCAGCCGTTAAATTTGTACCGCTTTCCAGGTTGTCATTCAGAGATTTTGCTGACCTGTTGTGAGACGAGGCGTCAAAAACAACACGCAGCTTGTGAACGTCGCGGATTACAGCCTGATGTGGCATGTGATACACAGTGTTTGCGCCACTGTCGTTCGTTTCGACGGGTTCCGCCATATCCAGTGCGCTGTACTGTCTTATAGACGCATCGTGATCACTGAGTAGGTCTGGAGATTTCTGTAGGCGTCTTGTCAGCTGGTGTAGGCGTCTAAAAGCAATCTCTTTGTTGTCCTCCAAAGCCGTAACAGGCTTCCATGGAAGGGCTACCTCATAACGACCTTCCTTCAGCTTTATCGTATCCTCATAAAAATCCACAACAGCATTTGTTCCGTTCTTTTGCTCATTGTCATTTATCCCAATAGATTCCAATGTCCAGAATTTTGTCAATATGTCAGTTGCGCTTCTTTCTGTGACCGACGTTCTCAGGGCGACCGTTTGCATGCAGTGGGGACCTTCGTCTATGCCTTGAACTGGTCCTTGAATGGTCCAACCTACAGCGGTTTCAATTGCTCTCAGTTTTCCGTCGATCTTTGTGGATCGGCCGGTCGTTAGCTCCCAAATGTGATCGGACCCTATGAGAAGCCCAATATCCCGAGGCCCTCCGTCGTGGCTAAAATCGGCCTGTCCGTCACTGTCACGGGTGGTGTTGGGATATGCTGATCGCAAATGATGTCTGTCTCCAGAACCTCCAGTTCGCAAGTTTTCCCCTTTTTAGTTTTTACCTTCACCATTACTCGCTTAAACAGTTTTTCTTCTTGGTGACCACCAAAGACACCGACGGTTAGCATTTCTTCTCCGAGAAATCTGCATCCTAGTCTTTTCGACGCTTCCGATGTTATGTACGAGCGTTGGCTTCCGCCATCGAAAAGAACTCGCAGTTGCGTCCAGGTGTTTTGGCCACCGCAGTTCACTGTCGCTGTTTGAAGTAAAATGGTTCTCATGGGAGCGGATTCGGATCCTGTCGCCGACGTTTCGAGGCTAACCTGCGCGTTTGTGACTCCATTAGCTGCTTCCTTTTTGCGAGCTACCGAGTACGATGGGTCACATGTTGCAGTAGCGTGTCTCTTCCCGCACTTCATGCATTTTATGTACACATTACAATGTCTTGAACGATGCCCTTTCCGTGTACATTTAAAGCATCTTCCTGCCGTTTGTAGAAGTTTTCCTCTACGCTTTTTTGTGCATCGCATTCATGCGTCTGATGCTCGTCAGCCTTACAGAAGAAACAAGCTTCCTTCGTTACATTTTGATGCAGGGTTGCAGCGGTTGAAAAGGGCTTATTCGATTTTTTGGACGATGGCTTCGTTTGATCTTTTCGGCTGTCTTTACAGCTTTTCGTTTTGTCCATGCTCCTTAATGCGGCCAGATTTTCTCGACTTTCCACTTCGATTTTCAGAAAGGAAATAAGACGTGAAAAGGACGTCACAGTACCTTTTTCAGTTTCGTTCGATCTTTCCGAAGCGTCGTCGGTCGTTGAATCCTCGCTTTCGTCCAAGGAGGTAGTTTCGATGACGCATTGACGGCTGTAGTCGAGAAGGATGTCCGTTGGCAATGCTCGTTGCACGATTGGCATCAGCAGTGAGCTGTATGAATCCTGCTTTCGACCCAGTGATTCCAAGCCCTTGATGTGCGCAGCCAGCGTATCGTACAGGCGGCGAAGCCCGCGTACGTCGTCCGAAGAGCGAACTGGTTCTAAATCAATTAGCTTGTTCATGTGCTCTTGGATCAGGAGCTCTTCGTTGCCAAAGCGCTTCTTGAGGAGCTCTACAGCGTCGCTGTAGCATCGTGCGGTGGGTGGAAGTTCGGCGAGTGCAGCGGCGGCGTCACCTGCGACCGAAGCCCTCAGGTAGTGGAACTTGTCGACAGATGACAGTTCTTCGTTCTTGTCGACGACTTGTTCGAATACTTCCCAGAATGGCTGCCAGTCCTGTCGTCTTCCGCTGAATCTCGTGAGCTCCAGCTTTGGTAGTTTGACCCTGATCTTCGAGATCGTCGTTGTCTGGGCGCCGTTATTCTCGGGCTGAGTCGTTGGTGGAGTTCCAGTCGGTGGATTTTCAGTGGAGATACACTGCTGCAGTTTTGCCAAGACGGTTACGATGCCATCGTTGTATTCGAAAATCTGTTCGTATTCCGTCTGGGCCTGCTCATCATCCAGTGACTCTTCGAATTGACTGTTTGCAGCGTTGAGCTCAGCATGGAGAGACGTTAGTCGAGCGTGCAAGATACTAGCATCGCTCTGCGTTAGCTGTTCTAGCCGCTTGAGGCATTCGTTGGTAAGTTTCGTTACTTGAGTGCGCAATACCTTTCGTTTTGTGCAGAGGCGCTCCATCGTTGAACCAGTATCGTTGTGGATCACCGGAAGTACTTCAGATAACCAGAGGATGAGACGACTTCATGTAGCAGCGTTGGGTAGACTAATTCTCCGTTGCGTTGAAAGGCCACAATAAGGCGAATATCCACGGTTCGTTGTTCAGAATTTCTTCTCTTCACTTCCCGTCCCGGGTTTCGGCACCAAGTGTTATGATTTTTGTCGTTAATACGTTGACGTTCGGCGAAGAATAAGCAATCCGGTGAACAAAGAATAACTGAATTTAATACTGGGTAAAAGAGAGCTTACAAAAAGGTTCGATGAGTACAAGGTTCGTTTTGCGACTGACGCTTTCGCCGTTGTCTCGTCGCTCCCCCGGTCTCAGCCGCCAGACACCTTCCCTCTCGCCACTCGAGGGCTCCGGTGTTGAGCGACGCTCTCCAGGGAGAAGCGGCTGGCTGGGCGCAGGGGGACGGGGGTCCCCTCCTCGAAGGGCGCAGACGGTCGTAAATTTGTCCAAATGTTTCCGCAAAAGCGAGGAATCGGTCCTCGAGGTCGACGCACGAAAAACTGTGTTCTACGAAACATAACGTTCACAACACAGTAAAGGCAGTTCTGAGTGAGCCAAGTTCGTCTCCCACTCCTCGCAGGGAATTTCGGCGCTGTTATGTATTGTTATTAATGCGTAGGCATTGTATGGCTATTTAGGCGGTTTCAACGTGCACTAGATGATGCCTGTCCTATCCTGGACGAACAACTCGGTATATCGGAAGAAGAATGGTATCCTTAAATAGAGCATAGAAAGAGGATGTGCAAGTGACAAAATGGTTAAAGTGGGTTAATTAGCTCATTAATTTGAGCCAAAAATGTCTAAAAAGTGGGCGGGGCCGGTGCAAAAGTAGCGCCAAATTTGAAAACGGCGGAAGTGTGGCAAAATTTGAAAATGAAGCGTGGCGCGAAGTGAGAAAACGCAGATGGGCAATTGATGGAACTTAATTAAGTACGACAATTAATTGTGGTATCAATAAGGTATCGATAGGTGATCGATAAGTGATCGACTTCTGGTTTCACAGTCTCAGCTGACGTGAAAAATATGGAAGCGTTGACGTCTTGGAGTGACGTCATATGGTGTGACGTCATAAAGTGTGACGTCATGCTTACGCATTTCTCTAATGCTGGTGGCGCACTGATCTCTAACGTTTTATAGAGTTTGAGTTGCGCTGGACAGTTCGAGACCATCTGGAGGACAGTTGATGTCTCTGCACAGGCCTCGCACTCGTCTGTGGTATATTTGTCTGGCCAAATCACAGTGTATCGCGCGAAGTGGCGGAATGTCCGCGCCTGCAAGTTTCTCCAAATTATGGCTTCTGTTCTGTGAGGGCCTTCTAGGCAGGGGAAAATTTCTAGCAACTGAGTTTATGAAACTCGATGATTTTCCCGTTTGTCTTGGGGATGGCGGGTTCAGGGTCGGGCGCCGACGGGGCTCGGAAAATGTCATCTGTCAGGTCGGTCACCTCATAGGATGGCTTATAAGATGAAAAAAGTTCTATGATGCAATAACCTCATAGATCATTCATCATAGAATATCATACAATCTGTATGACATATCATACAATCTGTATGATATATCATACAATTCGTATGATATATCATACAATAGACGATATGCGAAATGCGCAGAGCCATCTCTCGGCGCTCCGAGAACTAAGTCCTCCATGTTGGTACGGTAACGAAAACGAAACCGCTGCCCAGCGTTGGGTTAAAACTAGGGGTGTGCGAATATCAAATTTTTCGAATACGAATCGAATACGAATACTTGGTTCCGAATATCGAATCGAATATCGAATAATCAAGGACAGACGCATTTAACCACTACAAAAGGTTTATTTATTATCAGACGCATTTAACCACTACAAAATATTTATTTATTATTTATTATCAGAGGGCACGGCACCTGGACAACCGGCAACATGTCTAAGCCACCGATCCTGCTGTTACAGGCCCTGCCGTGGATTGTTGCCGCAAGCATTTCCACCTGTGGAACGGATGAAACACCATTTTTCTACGCGACCCATCACGACAGCGATATCGGCGATAACCTGTTCAAGGGGAGTCTTTCGTCGATGACAGTGACGTCACCAGTGGCTAGCCTACAAAAGGAACTGCGCGACGCCGGAGCATTCAGAGGGCACGGCACCTGGACAACCGGCAACATGTCTAAGCCACCGATCCTGCTGTTACAGGTCCTGCCGTGGATTGTTGCCGCAAGCATTTCCATCTGTGGAACGGATGAAACACCATTTTTCTACGCGACCCATCACGACAGCGATATCGGCGATAACCTGTTCAAGGGGCGTCTTTCGTCGATGACAGTGACGTCACCAGTGGCTAGCCTACAAAAGGAACTGCGCGACGCCGGAGCATTCAGAGGGCACGGCACCTGGACAACCGGCAACATGTCTAAGCCACCGATTCTGCTGTTACAGGTTCGTTATTTGACTAATATTGGAAGTGTTAGGAGTGACAACCGCTTTCTGTTAGTTCTGCCGTGCCCTGGAAGATTGTTGACTGCTTTGACTGTTTTGAGTGACACTTGGTCTATGTTATTGTCTTTGTTGGTTTCTGGTGATATTGAGGAAAACCCGGGGCCAAAGACTGCTGAAATGTTGCAGTTAATTCTAGAAAACCAGGCCACGTCGGATGCTAAAATAGATAAACTGAGAACAGAAATGACCGAACTTAAAGCAAAATGCGATAGGATGACTGGATTTCTTGATATTATCGAAGAAATGAACAAACGAATGCAAACTTTAGAGACCCTTGTTCGTCAGCAGGCAGATAAGTTGACTGAATACGAGAACAGGAGCAGAAGTAATAATCTTTTGGTTTTTGGTGTCAAAGAAGCAAAAGACGAATCAGATTCCGATCTGAGGGAAGCTGTGGTTCAGAAGATATTTAATGAAAAATTGGGCGTTCAGGCGAAAACTATAGACAGAATTCATCGTATAGGCAAGAAAAAAATTGGTAGCCATAGACCTGTCATTATGCACTTTTTCGACTCTAGAGAAAGAGAGTTGATATTTAAGAATTGCGGGAAGTTGAAAGGCGGCCCGATAAGTGTAAGCCCAGACTATGCGAAGGAAACAGTAGCAGTAAGAAAAAAACTGTGGCAAAGTAGTAAAGCCGAAAGAGATAACGGAACAAAGGTCAAACTGATACATGATAAACTTAAGATTAACAACACCATTTACGCATGGGATCATGAACGACAAGAGCGTTGTCTGTACCGAACCCACCAAGATTAGATAGGAGGACCCAAAGTTAACGATGAGTCTGCTGGTCATAGTTCGCTATCCCCGGCCAAATCAACTGCAGATTCTGATGATCATAGCGATTGCTCGCAAATATAGCTCAGAATTATTCTGTTAAACGCCCGTAGTGTAGCAAACAAAAGAACTGATTTAGAACATTTGCTAATTTTCGAGAACCCTGACTTATTGTTAATAACCGAGACCTGGTTACATGAGGGAATTAGTAACGATAGCATTTTCCCACCAGGCTATCATGTTTTTAGATGGGATAGAAATTCTAAAGGAGGGGGGGTGGCTATTGTTATGAAAAGCACAGTATCTGCAGTCGCTCTTAACTGCAGCCTTTCTGAAATGGTGTGGTGCAGGGTTTCTTGTGGGAACCTTGTACATTTAGTAGGTGTTGTGTACAGGCCGCCTTCTACATCTCCTGAATTTTTGGATGAATTGCTTTTGTTCCTTAACTCTCATGTAAATAAGAACACCAGACTGATAATGGCTGGCGACTTCAATTTGCCACATATTAATTGGGAAACTTTGTCAACAGGTAATGTAGAAATAAGCAGTGCGAATAAAGTAATGGAAATTATGTTTACTCATAACCTTAAGCAAATAGTAAAGGATTTTACAAGGGTTACATCAAGGTCCCAGTCATTGTTGGACTTGGTTTTCTTATCCCCTAAAGTGGCAGACCACACTATATCTGTCAAGCCGGGTTTATCTGACCACAAGATGATCTGTTTGAATGTGCGGTTGAACACACAAGTCCGCAAAAAATCGCATGTTTTAATACGGGTCAAAGACTACAGCCGGGCAGACGATACGTCTATCTTAGACGTCTTAGAAGAAAACTTGAATCAGTTTGCAACATCATCACACCATGAAAGTGTCGAGGAATTGTGGCAACGTTTTAAGGGCACACTAAAATATTGCATTGATAAGTTTGTTCCCACTCGCTCAAAGAAATCGAAGCAGCTCAATCCTTGGATCACTAGAGAGATCATTCAGTTAAAGCACAAGGTAAAAAGGCTACGAAAGCAAAAAAATAGAGCGACAGAACTTTCAAACATCAAAAAGAAGCTCAAAACAGTGTTATTGGATTCGAAAAAAACTTTCTTCAATACAACACTGTCTAATTTTCTCACAAGCTCACCACAAAAGTTCTGGCGATATTTTTCAGCGAAAAAGAACGCAATCACACAGGTAATGGATGGGAACGATGAGGTGACTGATAAAACCGATATTGCAAATCTGTTTAATGATTTCTTCCAGTCGGTCTTCAGTAGGGATGATAATGACATTGAGAGTGATCATACAACAATTTACACGTTGCCATACTCAATGCACGAGATTCGCATCAATAGGGAGGGCATCTGTCAGCAGCTGCTTTCTCTGGACCCGAAGAAATCGAGCGGTCCCGATGAAATACCGACGGAATTCCTTAAACGGTATGCTGAGTGGTTATCATATTATTTGCAAATTTTATTTGAAAAGTCATTGCGGGATCATTCTTTACCTCGTGACTGGCGCAGCGCAATAGTAGTTCCGGTATTTAAAGGCGGTAATCGACTTCTTGTAAAAAACTACAGGCCAGTTTCACTCACTTCCGTATGTTGCAAGGTTTTTGAACACATAATAGCTAAACACATCCTTCATTTTTTAGAAATAAATGACCTATTGTGTCCATTTAGGCATGGTTTTCGGACCGGCCTTTCGACAGTGACGCAGTTAATTGAAACAGTGAACGACTTTTGCAAGGCTATAGATGAACGTCAGCAGGTAGATGTGGTCTGTGTAGACTTCTCGAAGGCTTTCGATAAAGTTCCGCATCATAAGCTTCTTTTTAAACTACGCAGATTAGGAATCGCTGAAAATATAGTACTATGGATTCAGGCCTATCTAAGTAACCGCTGTCAAGTCGTCAAAATAGAAAGTGCAGTATCGAATAGGCGTGAAGTTCTGTCGGGGGTGCCGTTTTAGGTCCGCTTTTGTTTTTATTGTATATAAATGATATTTCTGCTATCGTCGAATCGCCTGTCAGAATGAAACTTTTTGCCGATGATTGTTTAATTTACTCTCCTGTGGCTTCCCCGGCAGATCAGATGAACATAAATAGATGTCTTCAGTCGTTAAACTCGTGGTGCCTGAAATGGGGTATGGAAATAAACTACCAAAAATCTAATTACATGCAAGTAACAAGGAAGCAGAATGTTATGATGTTTCGATACAATATCGGTGAAAATTCCTTAGATCAAGTAAAGTGTCTCAAGTACTTGGGAGTGACATTAACAAATAATCTTGACTGGCGCACCCATATTGAAAATGTCTATTTAAAAGCCTACCAGAAGGTCTGTTTCCTGAGGAGGAAGTTGCCGAATGCGACTAGAGAAATTAAATTGATTGCGTACAAGACGTTCGTGTGGCCAATAATAGAGTACGCAAGTGCAGTGTGGAGTCCTCATCAAAAGGGTTTAAAACGGAAACTGGAAAGATTGCAAAGGATGTCAGCACGTTTTATATGCTCTAAATACCGCCGCACTGATTCAGTCACAGCAATGCTAAAAGAGTGTCAGCTAGAATCACTAGAAGTAAGAAGACTAAAGCAGAAATTGAAACTTTTTTTTCTGATAATGAATGATAAAGTCAAAGTTAATAAACATCACTATGTTGCACCTCCCCTGAAGCGTTGCCCTCGGAAAAATCACAGTAAGGTATTACAACCTATTATTACACGTACTGATGTCTATCGCTACTCCTTTTTTCCCGAGGCTGTAGAAATTTGGAATCAACTACCAAGTGACGTTGTGGACCAAACAGATGTAGACAAATTTGTGATAGGTGTGAACGCGTTCCTGGAAGATTGCTGTGCAAATCTGTAATTCTGTGCATTTGAGTGTTTCTTTTTTTAGCGAAGAGAATTGCACTTGTGTCTGTATATGTTTCCCTCCCTGTAATGACCCTCATGCAGAGGGTTAACAGTATGAATAAATAAAATAAAAATTTCAGCACCCAAGAACATCACAGTTCAACTGTGATGTTCTCTGCAAACAGTGTCCATGGGTATCTTCGGCGCAACCTTGCTCTAGCACCAAGTTCTCTCAAATCGCTCGCTTACAAGACTTTCGTCAGACCTAAACTTGAATATGCTAACTCTGTCTGGGATCCCCATCAGACTAACCTAATTAATACCATTGAGTCTGTTCAGAATCGTGCCGCGAGGTTCATCTCATCTGACTACTCCTATCATACCAGCATCTCAGGTATGAAATCATGATTGCAATTGCCTACGCTAGTCACCCGTCGGAACACAGCACGTCTCTGCTTATTTCACAAATTCTACCACAACTTTACAGAAGCCAACCAATCAATTCCACGTGCCCATCGCATTTCCCGCCATAACCACCCGAACGCTGTTTACCGTGAACGTGCCCATACCACCACATTCCAGCAATCATTTTTCTTAAAGACTGCCCGTGACTGGAATAACCTCCCTGCTGAAGTGGCCACCATCATGATTCACCGACTTTTCAAGACCACCATCGAGGAAGCCCATTCATCAATGTAATTTTTGTCCATTTTCTTATCAATGTATAATATTTCTTTTTTGCCGTGTTATCCCCACCCCTCATGTAATGTCCCGAAAGGAACCCTTGATGAATAATAAAAAAAAAATAAATCAGTGATGAAATGAGCACAAAAGGTGTGTGTGGCTGCACAAAAAGTATCACAGTCTCGAACATTGTTCTTAGAAGAGTGGAAATAGTGGAAATATCAGAGAAGATGGCTAGTACACAGCATTGATCAAGGCTAGCTTGCCATAAGCACAAAAGCGCGTTGCTGGGATGAACATAAAAGGTTGTCGTGAAGGAAAAACCGGTTGCTCCACATGGTCAGGCAGAAGTAGTTCCCTTCTAGCTGAAACGACTTCTCCAGCCAAAGAAAATGTCCTCTCAATTGGCACTCAACTGACACGTATTGCGAGGTATTTCGCAGGTATAGCCACAAAGAAGTTCACCAGCGCAGTCAGCTACTGCGTGGCCCAACGTTACTCTAGTTACGCATTGCTCTGGGCGCCGCCATGTTGTTATGTCTCTGTCGATAGGACTTGTGGACCGAAATGAACGCTGGTGCTCGCAATAGAATATTCGGCTAGATACGAATATTCGCGTCGTGTCGAGTATACGAAACAACACGAATATTTGAATTATAATCGAATACGAATACTAAAAATATAATATTCGAATTATATTCGAAAATTTCGAATATTCGCACACCCCTAGTTAAAACGGCTGCGCTTCGTTTGAAAAGTAAAATGCCAATGCAGTGTTGCGCTGCCCTCTCCACTGTGAAAAGGCACTACAATGCGTGCCAGAACTAGGTGCGTTCCAGCTTTTCGCTTTTCTATTTTTTTACTCCGTCCCAACGTTTTAGTAACACAAAACGCCATGCGAGGTATCATGTGTCAGCACGCGGATCAGTGCGCAGCTTTCGCTTTCTGCGCTCATTTTTGACAAATCTCTCGAGGTGATTTGCGTTTAAATTAAGATAGGGACCACAGCCTTTGTTGTCTCTGATCAAAATTAGAAGCCGATTTCTTGCATTTATCAACTCTTCGGTCGGGCGTGAATATATATAGACGCACCCTTGAACAACGTAATAGAGAAGGTAATTTTTTGAGCGGGCCAATCGCTTGTGCCGTGGCGAAATAAGTTCACTCGAAGAACCATATGCCGATTACTGCTTAGTTTGCTACGTGTTCACTTAAGTTTTTCCCGTGTTCAATTAGTTTTAGAAGGGCGAGCAAACTCTCTGGACCATATACGCATATGTTATGCGCGTTAAGGAGTCTTTGTGAAGCAATACGCCCTACGTATAAAAACTGATGTGCGAATGCTTTATTTCTTGAGGATTCCTATATCTTCGATATCTGCGGCGACGAAAATCTAAAAAAAAAGGTGCGAATAATATGGCTACTTTATTATGGAGGAGGGACGCATTTCTAAGCTAGAAAGTACGTGCAACAGTGTTCTGAAAACGCTTCAGGCCATCAGATTTTATTATCGTTGTGGTAAGCTCCAACAGCTTGCTTCGCAACAAAGCCATTTTTCTAAGTTTGGGAGTAAGCTAATTAAGTCTCGGAAGCAACCGAACATGCTAATTTCGCCCCTGCACACACAGCTTGATCAGCGTATCGAGTGCGTGCATGTACCTACAGCTGCAGCATCTTTCTCTAATCAAGCCGCCGCGGTGGATCAGTGCTTATCTGAAAAAAAAAGCTGCATCTTTGCTTACAATATTTTGAATTATATGTGCATGCCTACTTTCCTCTTGTTAATGTCGACTGACTGACTGGCTGTGTCTTAAGCAGGACGCGGTTTCAACGAATTGTGGCGAAAATCAACCGACGCCGGACTCTGAAGCGGTGACGTTGAAAACCGTGGATGCGCATTGCACATTACAGTAAAGGAATCGAATTACGCAGCTGGTCGAGGGTCTTGTGTGATTATACTGCAATGCACGAAGCTCCTGGCGTCGGTGCGAACGAAAGTTCGCACTGTCACAGAAGTTTGTCAACACAGGTGCGCACTCACCGCAAAATAACCGCTCGCTGCCCTACCAGATGAATTCGTGTCCACCTGGGAATAAAATATCCATGATAATGCGTGATGCTTGAACTGGTGCTTTAATGCGGGCATTAAAACGACAGCAACACACGGTCACGGTTCGACTTTCCAGCCCACTTTCGAGTGCCGATTATTAAGGCGAAAGCCTTTAATGTCTCATCGTTGTAAGCAGCAGTTGTCGACAGAATGTCACGCTTTTCAGTTGGTCGAAACGGTCGTGACGTCATAGTGCGCCAATTTCAAACGGCGCCAATTGTACTTTGGCTAGCAACCATGCAACCAATTGAAGGAATCATATAGTGATGTTCCAAGTGGGACTGAGCTTAGTTAACTGCTTAATTTCCCAATTAGCCTAATTAACTTTTCTACTTAGGCCATATAAATAAATAAAACCGAGTAAGAAATTGGTGGAGCTCGGGAATCGAACCCCGGTCTTCGGAGTGCGAGATGAGCATGCTATCCACTCCGCCATGCCAACTCGGTGGTTTGGAATGAACAAAGGCGCGTCTAGTGAATACGGTGTCTTCACTCGCTCCCATCCTCTTCCCTTCCCCCCGGCGAGGTTTAGGTGTCCACGAGGTATGAGAGACAGACACATTTCCTTTCCTCATAAACCAATTTACCGACGAGCGAGGCGTAGATCCAAATGGGCGATGGCGTTCTATGGACTCCCTGGCAGCGTTGCAAGACGCTGTTAGTGTGTTCCACTCTTAGAGGCGAAGCTTAACATCTTAACCACACATCAGTGACCACACTTTAGGTCAAAAAAGTGCCCCCCTAAATTTTGACGGCTGTCCATCGAGATATGCCCCGCAGTTACTGCGTAATTTCCTTTCCTCAAATACAATTTTCACTTTCTTCATTACCGGCACTCTTTGTCTTCTTTCACTCCCACTTCCTCCCTTCCTCTACGGTGCGGTTCAGGTGTCCACCGAGATGACAGAGAATTACTGCGCCATTTCCTTTCCTCAAAACGCGTTTCGTTGAAAGGGCAAGGCATCGCGCCGAACGGGTGGTGGCGTTCTGTGGACTCCCTGTCGGCGCTACAACACGCTGTCGCGTTCCTCTCCTAAAGGCGAAACTTAAGCGTCATTAATTAGTAGCTAATTAGGATTCAGGCAATAATCATTAATTAAGCATTAATTAGTGATTTGTCATCACTTAGTAATTAGTACTAAATTATATGTGACGTCACCAGTGCCATAGAAGCAGGGAAAGTGGTACGGAAAACGCTTTCGCCTCTACGCACTTTGGACAGTCAAAGTGCCCCCTGGATTTTTGCGATCATCAGCGCCAGACTTCAAGCGAAGCTGAGGATGCGGTACGAGTAAGCTGGCGCTTATTGAAAGCACCTACATTTGATCAAAGATCAGCTGTGAAAAAAACGCAGCAGCTGAAGCTTGCCTGTTGAAATTCCACTCGCAAGAAGAAAGCGCGCATAGAAAACGATGCACCAGCTCGACGAGCTCGACCAACCTAAGATGGAAACCGGAAGTTGTGGGCGCGGTGTTGCCAGACCGCCAAGCAATTTCGCATATCGTCTATTCGTATGATATATCATACAGATTGTATGATATGTCATACAGATTGTATGATATTCTATGATGAATGATCTATGAGGTTATTGCATCCTAGAACTTTTTTTCAGCAGGGCGGGGCGGGAGTACTTATTAGAGGTGGGGTTGTAAGGGGGTATCGCACATGATTTGAGCTGCGGCCCTGCAAAGACTCCCGTGAAAGTATACGCTTTGCAGGCATGTTTGGATTCGCTCATGAGCATGACGAAATTTCCAGCGTGGTTAGCATATTAAATTGCGAGGGTTAATGCGAATTCGGTGTCGGTTGCAGGGTAGCCAACCGGAATCCTTTCTGGTTAACATCCCTGCCTTTCCCCTCTCTCTGTATCCTCCCTCCCTCCTCCTTTGGTGTCGGTAAATCAGGTGCGGCTTAGAACTGTAGCGCTGGCAACCTTTTCTCCGAAGGTGGTGGTGAGCAAGGTTACGGCCACCACTCGGATCGGCCTGGCGCCTCTCCAGCGCTTTATAGGAGTACCGGCACAAATCTTCTGGATGTCTTTTTTTTGCCTAGAAGGACATTTAATGCCTAAACAATTGACATTAAATAAAACAACTCTAAAGCACCTCATGCACTGCGAAACGGCTCTGTCAAAATATGGGAAAACATGACCAATTCAAGCATTCAAATTTGCGCCAAACCATGCAAACCACAAGGAAGAAGACCAGACGCAGGCGCTTCAAGTATGCACCAACTAGCCCAAAAGGACGTGTTAATGCTGTATTTACCGCTGCGCTAAAAGCTGTCAACGCAGTAAAGTGTATCGCTGACCTGCATTATTTGCGATTATCTACTCGCCTCCGCTCTATAACCGTTCCCATTTCAGCGTACGGCCCTGAGAACTCTTTTTACAGCTAGCTGTGAAACTGCAACACATGCGCCCTTACCACCAGTCTCTTTATACCGATGCCGAAAGGGGTTTTGGAAATTGAGGTGCTGTTCGTTAGGCTGTAAGCTTTGTCACGGCCGATCTCGACGCGCGCGCTCTCTTGCCCTCTCCTTACGGCCTGAGCAGGCGCGGAGAGAACAAAGCATTTTTTTCTGCGCTGCACCACCGCTGATCTCCGCGAGAGGGCGCTACGAGCCAACCCTGCCTAGAGTTCCTGTATATGCTCCCGCAGGGAGCAGAGTTGCGCGAAGGTCCGCCATCATGTTCCAAGCTGTGCGGGAAAGCCACTTCTCGTACGTACAGGGGCTGCGTAGCTCGCAGTGTAGGGCGCTTGGGCTTTTTTTTTTCTCCTTTAAATAGATTGACTGGAAGGCAAGTTTCTAAACGTAACTCTGAAAACTAATCTGATTTGCCGAGGGTGTGAATACAGCACGACAAAAAAATCGCCAAAGGTTAACAGCAAATCGTAACCATGACAAACTGATGAAAAAAGACTGGAAACGGCCTGCGAGTTTTTTTTTCTTTCTGGAACCAGTAATTTCAGAAGAACAAGCAGTTCCGTTCCATGAGGCAGCGTCTGTCCCATCCTATCTTCTTGCGTGCACGTCTTAAGAACAAAAAGAGTATAGCGATGAATTACTTTTTTTCACAACTAGCACCGCCGCGTGTTCTGTACGAGTTATGCGCGAAAAATACGAAAACGCATCTTTCTAGAACCACATTAAAATAATTGTTCAACTTGTTGTAGGCAAGCAGACTAAAGCAACGCCAATGCATTGAACGAGGCGAGTCTGACATAACGAAAAAATTAACACTTAATTGCTTGCCCAACACATTTCACAAAATGTACCCCGTTGCTAAATGCAGTGATAGGACGGATCTTTAAAGGACCTTGAAAGTACTCTTACACGTAGATATTATTTAACTTTCCTCATTTTTTATCGAAAAGCACTATCGTTTCACCTTAGTTATTAAATTGCAATAGTTGTTGATTATTGTGGTAGGTTTTCCTGCCTGCTTCATCCTTATTGCTCGGAAAAACTAATTTAATGTTCTGCTTTGCATTTTTGTACTCCTTCTTCGTAGATTCGGCTTAGTCCGCAGTGTCAAAACATTTCGCGACTCCTGCAGTTTTTTAAAGCCGAGGTTATAGGCTGATTTTCTGTCTTCTAGCTGAAATTTTTCGCGGCATCAAGATTTGCGACACTTGTTTACATGCGATTTTTGCCTATCCTATCGTCACATCTCTCAGTCAATCCTTGTCAGATGGTTTTTAAGGGCATTTTTACTAAGAACAATACTTTATAGCATAGGCAGACAAATGGTTCAGGGGGGTTTAACTGCCCAAAGCGACTCAGGTTATGACAGGGAACAGTACATGGCCTCTAGAATTTCGGCTCCATCGAAATTCGACAGCCGCGGCCGGGATCGAACCCGCGTCATTCGGGTCAGCAGCCGAGAGCTATAACTACTAAGCCACCGCAGCGGCTGCATAGGCAAATTAAATGTTTATGCAGGTGAGACCGGCATCGAAATGTAGCAAAACTTTGCATGGAATTTGCTTCTTGAACATTCATTGTCCCTTATATTTCACCTCGAACCATGACTACAGAAGGCTCGAAGCAGCAGTAGAGTAAGCAGAGCCTGCCCTAGCGAAGGGCCAAAAAGTTGCAGATGCAGATTGTAAATTCTGTACAATTTTAATGCAGTGATATGCTACAAATACTGCTTCGAGGGACAGGTATAGGCTCAAACTAGTATCCATAAAAGGACACTAAGTGAAAGATATAGACAAACAAGATTTTCGTTGCCTGTTCCTTATTTGATAATGTCTGTAAGATAAAAAAAAAAACTAGTGATTTGTTCAAGGTAAACAAATGTCGACACATGAAAAATGTTTTTACCAATGCAATTCTGATTTCGCTGTCGAAACGGGCAAATGTTGGTTGTGATGGCACTGGTAGATCTTGGAACATGTTAGAAATTTTTGCTTTTTAATCAGTACTGTAAGCCTTTCACAGTCGCAAACAGGAGAGGTTCATTCTCAAGAGCCACTTGAGGCGCCGACGCACTTCGGCCGCCGACCTTCCACATGGCACTGCGTAAAACGCATTGCCGTTTCCCGTGCGATTGCTGCAGTTTGGCGCACTGCACCCAGTCATAGCTGACGAGTGCGTCCGTCACCGCCACTTCAGAACACCAAACCTGACGCCTCAGGTGTGCACGGAAAACAAATATATGTAGCCGACAGCGCGGGCTCACATGAGGCGTCGAGCTGACAAGGGCTCGCTCGGCGCTGCACCTGTGAAGTCAGCTTCTCCGCGGAGTGTAGAAACTCGACGTCACGAAAATAATGTGACCGCCTCTCGGCGAATGGCGTTCGGAGCGGCGAGGGAAAACAGATGCGCAACTCTGCTACCTTTGGTAGCATATACAGTAACTCTAACCCTGCCTGCGGCAGCGCTAGAGCCAGCTTTGAGCAGTCGGCGCGCACGGGCCCATTTTTTCACGTGTTGGTTTTGTCGCTGTGTTTAGCTCGTGAACGAAAGGTCTGCTACGTGCCTCATGCTTCGCGCGTCTTGCTGACAAGGTCACGTTCCTCAGCAAGTTTTCTGCATCTGACTTTTCATGGATGTTCGATGTCCTGTACGGCTGCCTCATGCTACGCGCGCTTTGCTTACGTGCTTGTGGTGACGAACAACACTAGCAGCCCTCTGTACAAACTTCGGCGTACTGAAGGGAATGGTGAACTTCACTACCCAAAGCCGGAGTTTCTAGCTCGTCTGGAAACGAATTCGGCGTTTTTTGAAAAGGCGGTCACGAATCTCAGACGATCAAAAATCCTCGAGGCTTGCAGGTAATCGTTGAACCACATTTGGAAGATTCACCCCTCCTATGCGGCCTGGAAGGTGTTGACAAGTCACACCAAACGCTTAGTACACCTAATTTCTGAGAAGTTTCTTCGAATTCTTCTCGTCAACTAAACAAAGAAATTGACAAACCAAAATGACAAGCCGTCAGGTTTCATCCGCAAGCCAACACGGAAGCATTTAAGGCTGTAACTAACATCCCTTGAACTTTGTGTCGCACGACAATGTTGTATAGGCCATTACAAGCAGTGCCTGTTATTCTTTTCAGTTTTTAAGCATTGAAACGAGGTCGGAGTTCCAATGAGCAAAGGATCTTTCTCATATTGTGCCTTTCGCGCAGTGAGAACAGATGGCACAGATACTTTGAATGTGTTCAAACAGCAAGTGCTATTATTTTCTTCATACATTTCCAAGTACCAACGGAGACTCTGCCTACCCTGAAGATGAAAATAAATGTTTCCTAACCCTGGTTTCGCCCTGTAACATCTTGCCTCACTTTTATTCCTGTTAGTCGCAAAGGATACAGCCCTATCCGCTAACCGCTAATACTATGCGCCATCATTGCATGACGACTTCTATGTTTTGAGATCTATCTTCTAGTTCCCTGCTTTGCGTGCCGATAGGAGTGACTGCATAAGATACGGTTGTCAAGTTCTTGTTCAATGCTCGGAGCACCGTTCAGGAATATGTGCAAAGTAACCGAACCAGCGCGCGCCGAGGGTATGTACATTTCAGCGGCTTCCCTCGAGCTGAGAGGGTTGTCTCGCAGCGCCCCCGGAGCGTTGCGGCAATAGGTAGCAACTGCTCCTCATGCACAGGCAGTAAGAGAAAGCGAGCGCGCCCGTCGACACCGGCCGTGGCTTAGTACATGATTTGATATCCTTATACGCAAACAATAATAATGTACGAAGGTGATTTTAAACATAAAGACAATCAGTTTCATTATGCGGTGTCCAAACTTACCACCTTCGAGTCGATATGGGTTTAAATCTCTGGAGAGCAAGATAAACTGCTGACACCACCACACTTTACGGAATTCGTTGGGGAACAACAAAAGCCTCGATGCGCGGCCATGGAGGTTACATGAGTTCAGCAAATTCTCAGAGACATTTACGCTTCTACAACTTCTGTCGTTCGTCACCGCCATGTGGTTGTCATCTAGATCTTCCGAGCTGTTCTCTCTTCTGAGTTTTCTTTCGTTCGACATAGCCACGTGTCATCGGAGACTTCACGCCTCTAACCACTGTTAAGAACGGCGTTCAGCAGGAAGCAGCCGGCACCCAAGTGTCTCCTGGATGGTTCCGAGAAACCCCTGTCCACTCGACGACGTTACCTCAAGGGGTGCCGAATTGACTGCGAGGCGAGGGCAACGTACTTTGCTGCGTCTCTGAGCAGGACCCAAAAGAACATCTGTACACAAAAGCGCTCAATTCTCCGGTGTCGGCTCACGTGTGGGGAGACATCAAGCAGGCGGACGTTACCTATCCCAATTCGCAGTAAACATGGGTGGAGGTCAAGGGCCCTCGTCTCGGTGGCTTTTCTGTGTACCGAACATCGCGGCGGGCTGGCGGAGGACTTCCGCAACCTTCGCGGACGTCCCTAAGGACAAAGGACCACTTCAAACATTTCCCAACCTCGCATTCCGACCTTTTCCAACGGATGTCATCTGACGGACAGGTGGCGGCAGCCCGGGAGAGCCATCGGTGGGTCCGAGAACGTCGCATTTCGCAGTCAACTTTACCCCGAAGGCATCCTCCTCTCCCAGGCTCAAGAGGGGACGGGTACGTGTACACATGTGCGGGCGTGCGAGTTTGTGCGCGCGAGTGAAAGTTTTAGGCCACTCGCACCCTGGCGACGGTGTCATCAGCTTGGGGAAGTTGCGGATTAAGCACGCTATAAAACTCAGCGACGAATGCGGAAGGGACCACACTTGTCTGATCCCGACTTTAGTAAAAATGTAAATAAATTCAGTCTTTCGCCACCTTCGAAATCCTTCGCTCAGCGGCACTCCTGTCCTGGCGGGCGGGAACGGGAGTCGTGCTGACCATGGTTCCGTCGTTCCGCGACCCCGAACCTCGTCATGAACTCCACTATGGGCTGAAGCAGAAACCGAGCAGCCCTATGAGGCGCGCGAAGCCCTCGCAGTTACGTTGGAACATCCGGTCGCACTGAAGTATCTAGGAGGTCAGTTGAACAAAACCTTGAGGCCCATTCTAGCCGGTGTCCAGCACAGAACCAGGGACTAGGAAATAGATAAAACGTTTGGCTTGGGTTTCAGACACCGTTGACCACCGGCCGGCTTTTGTGACGTTGGTACCACTGAGCCGGCAGCGCAAAGAACTCATGCCCGTCGGCGCCTTTTGCTCGAAGTTGAGAGAGTGATCATAATCGCCTGTATAGAGCTCCGTTCTGATGGCTGCCTGGTAGGCTACACTTAAGTTGTTGTGCCTCGAGTTATTCATTTGCGGGGTCCTAGAATTATATGAGGCACACGAAAATCAAGTAAGAAGGGACGGTAAGTAAAATTTGGAGACACCACTAAATGTTTTGACTCGGTATTGAGAAATAATGAAAAAGGACGAAGATACAGAGAATTACAACTAATTTAGCCCAAAGTTTGAAAGAGGACGACATACTATACGAGGAATTGAGTAGCGCAGTATTGGGGGAAAAGGTATGCAAGTCCACATTTATTTTAAAAGGGCCTAATTTGGGAATTGCTCCGCAAAGATAAATTAGCTAACTTTTGGGTGTTTAAATTTAACGGAAAATACTCCATGAAATATTTGTCGAGCATGTTGAGAAGTGCCCGTTGAGGTTTTTTTCTTTATTGTAACTTTAGCGTGGTGTGTTTTTTTAAGCTTAAAATAAAGCCTGCGAAATTTAGAAACTATCCCATGACTGACACTTTTCAGATCGCGATGTAAGCAATAGCTGCAACGAAATAACTGGCCATCACTCACCGCGACTGTTCAGGAATGAGCGTGGACACTGCACTTCGCTAGAATCATGATGCTGCAGCAGAAACATGATCCAGTCGTCGCCGTTGAACGGCATAGCGCGGATAATTTCTTTGCAGCGAGAAATGTCTGCGCACCTCACCACGAAACGTCCTGCAGCGCATGCGCGGTGCTCTCAGGGACAGCCGCCATTATTGTCCCGTCATGGCATCGGCATGATCATGTGCATCCCATACGCTGCGCTGCTTCATATTCAAGTGAATGCGACGTAGACACTCTTCTCAGGTGTTTCAGAGGTGAGGATGAGTCGAATAAAGTAACGAAGGGAGCATGAGGGTAGAGAGGCTCGGCAATTTTTAAGAAATGAGTCCACAAAGAATAATTATGACAAGTCGGTGTATATGAAGAAGAGGAAAGCGTACAGTGGTGTCCGCTGGCACCTGTTCGGACTAAACCTTGCGCGTGGACACACCAGAGGGAGTGCCGTCACAGAAGCTGTGTGTGCGCGTGTGTAAGCGCCTGTATATAAAAATAAGGAATGTGCAGGGGCCTGTATACTTGCACCAAATTGGCCATGCCCACTGCTGCGTGCACACAACAGGAGGTGAAATGAATATAGGAGAGAGGAGAAGCTCAAAGAACAGACACACGTCGCAGGCAGGGTGTGCGCTCCTGAGAATCCAAATTTCTGAGCGAAACTCAGGTACCCCTTTTCATGTATGCGTGTTTAGTTGTAGCCAATATGCTCGGGTACCGAGTTCGAGGACGCTCGTTCAACATCGGCGGCAGCGATTCGATGAAGGCGAAACGCATAAGTGGTAGGAGTTAACGTACTTAAACCGAGTAGACGTCCGAAATTAGGTGTTCATTCAATTGGATGGGTCTCTATTAATCTCCGCCGTAAGGGTATGAGTCGATACCTTTAGGGGGGTTAATGCCTATAGATGCAGATTTGGTCATTCTCTGCTTAAGATTCACACATGGCTGCGAGTCCGCATACCACTATCAGCGTAGTGACGCAGCGGTTAAGAGATGCGTCACTGCACTGGCAGGCGGCTCTTTCCATCACAGCCAGCGGTAGAGATTTGCTATTTATTTATTAACCATAAACTGCTTACCTCATGTGCTCTGTGACAGGTTTGGGACATATTATCGCGCAAAGGGAACCAAAAATAGCGATAACAGCGAAAGGAAAAAAAATTAAGAATCCAATTGTTAATCAGAAGAGCTGTAAGCGAACAGAAGAAACAAAACGAAAACACACTGTCTCACAGTCTCCCATCGCAATAATTCAATTCTACCCATGTTGCGACCCATTTAGTGTGACCCATCTAGCTCTTCCCAAGGAACCTGTTGCGCAGCTGTCTCGGCGCTCCTCCGAACTTACACGAGTTGCTACCCGAGGTTACCCGAATAACTGAGGTAAGCTCGGCTCATAACTCGTGTTGCTAGGCAACGGCACAAGATTGTATGTGCGGGGGTAAAGTTCTAGTCGGTATTGGTAAGCGTTTGAGCGACTTTGCACTAAAAGAAACGGGTGGCCAGCAGAACCGCACTGTAAGTTGGGACGGAAGAGGGGGAACAAGGGGAAGAGTATAACGCGTAGGAATGCGAAAACCGGAAGTCTAAGTGGCCATTCGCCCGCTGACTGTTATACACCTCTGCGGGTTTCGTCGCTTAGGTCTCATTCCCAGCACGTGGACCGGGATTGCACGACGCCCCACTGGAAGGAATCGCTTCGTGTTAGCCTTGATGAGCTCTCACGCACATAACAGACCATCTGGGACATGTAACGCGCGGGAAATGCTATTAGTTTGATCGACCGTGGCCTGCAGTGTAGTAATGCATGAATGGTAGGAGGCAGTGGCAGCCGTTATTGCCAGAGTTTAGGTGGTTCATCTGAACTGTTTCCAAACAAAGCAGGAGGCAGGAGAGCGCTTAAGTGCTTGTACAGGGCACAATGTGTTCACGACAGAGTGCGAGAAAAGCTAGAATTCTAGGAGGAGCATAAACTACTTTCCTCCAGGTATATATGACGTCTCGTGAAGTGCGTACCGTTGATGCGACGAACACGAAGCGTCCAGGAATGCGGCACGCTATTCCCGCAGTGCAACTCATGTTGACACTTACTTTAGGCGAGAGATCACCAAAACGTTTTCTGGGCCTTCTGCGGTTCCTAAAAAATGACGTTCTTATTTCCGGTATGTAATCAGGTAACATTGGTAAGAGTTCTATCTTGATGCCATTTATATCCTGTAATAAAATTTCTTTCTGAGCTTTAGCTGCTTGCAACATTTTTTTCAAGATAATCAATGTAACACATTACTCATACATTTATTCACAGTTCCGTTACTTCTAGCAAGCCAACTTTCTTACTGTACTGTAATGCGGAAGTAAATCAAATTGTTTTAAACATCAGCATCAGATTATGTGGGATACTAATCTATGAAGGTATTAATTTTCCATACAGAGAAAATTGAATACTGTGCTTTACAATACTTGTAAACATAAACCTTGTGGAGTTGAAAATTGGGGAGATAAATCCGTTCTCCCCGTTTAACCGCGGCTGACACAGTTCAAAACCGCGCGGACCCCACCCCGTTGTCGCGAGCGCTACCGAGCGCTCGCCGACCACGGCGGGCCTTGCTCTGCGGGAACAAAGGAACGACACACTGGCTGACACAACAAGGCATTTATTGCTATAACAACAATAACGCCAGCTAGCAACAAAATACACTGAGGAATCGAGAATGTCCGACTCACCAGCACGGTTACGAGCGAATGTTCGCCCACGGTAGGGCAGAGGGAAAACCTCCGAGGCTGGACGGGACGAGCTGAGGGGAACATGATTCCACAGGAGGTCGCCCGCGGCGAAGAGCGGAGCGGCTCGCGAAACGTCCGCGAGCTATCCCGGTCCCAAGCAGAAGAGCCCGTCGCTCCCCGCGAGCGCGCAGCAAAACGCCATCCGTGGCGCTGGTGTCGCTGCTACGCGAGCGCTCTCTCCTGTTAGTTAAAGTAACCAAACTGGGAAGAGTGCGTTTTGGGGGAGCTAACTACAGTTGGAGTGCATTGCGGGAAAACGAACCACAGGGAACAAACGAGTGCGTCCCCACAACCTTGAACGTATAACTTGGAAATGCTGCTTCCCAGTAGCCCCCGAAATTTCCCTATTTGCTGGAAAGAGGAGGAGCCACCGGACAGGTAAGCACATTTCAATGGCGGAATTTGCTATCGAGCAATGACGCTTATCCTTTAAGCTTCCATGTTCTTCCTGGCTTCTCACTCCGGTTTGGGGCTGATGAGCCACAGTCCTAGGAATACGCAAGAAAAACAAATCGCGTCCAAGACGTCAAAAGCACTATGAGCTGCAATGACCAGCATCAGTCAAGAGCCGCAGGAAAAGGAGGCGCTTCGAGCCTTCCAGCGCATTAACCAAGCGGCGACGCGTGGCCCAAAAGGAAGCTGGTAGAGCTTGGCGGCGCATTCAAAATGAAGACGACATCGCTAATATAAGGCACAAGCTGTTGCTTCGAGGTCACAATCCGTTGAATACGCCACTGTGAGGAACTGCGTATGCACCCTAATTTTTTTTTTCAATTCATGCAGCAAACCAGGTCAAAAACTCCATTTGGCAAAATCACACGCTGTTTTGACCAAACGCTTTCAGCGGGTGCTTTCGAGTCGATGAAGGAAGGCGCGCAGTAGCTCCCACGATCAAATAATCTATGCTAATGGCTTCTGACAGATCACATATGGCTTCGGCCTGTTTAGGCCGCAGCCTTGTGTGATCTTTGGCTAATTTTCTAAAATCAGCGTCCACTAATTTTACAAAAGTAGTGGTAGCTTTTCAATTACGGGGTTGTCTGTAGAAGAGCAGAAACAAAAGCCTTAGTTTGATATTTAAGCTTGAAAATATATATCGCCAAAAAGTTGGAGCGGTGCGGTGCAAAGGATAAGTTTGGATGGAGAGACTAGACTCAATGAACGAACGAACGTTTTATTTTTCCTTTTCTTCTTAGAGGGAAATAGGATGCTTTTCATGTAGATTCGAGATTACAAAATCGCGTTGCTCGAGGACACTTCTGGAGAGGTTGACCTTTTAGTAACCATAAAAAAACATACAGGAAAGGAGAAAATCTAGACTCGTAGTTTTACCTCACGAAACCAGCCTTCGGTCACGCTGGAACTGTTGGTTTTAAACCTTATGTTGCCACCCTTGGTGCGGACAGTAAGCAGTTCAGTAACTCCACAAACATTCAACTAATAAATCACTGGGGAAAGTAAAACACAGCCAATCAATTATTCAGGAAAGAAGACAACTAAGTTAACAGTTAACTAAGTTAACTAAGTGGGACGTTAAGAGTGTAAAAAATATAGAATTTCCATCATGGAGATTTAAGAGGATTCTTCCTTCTTCCCGCAAGCTTCGCGAACATTCTCGCTTTCCCACGGGTGCGGGTTGTTTCAACCTCTGTTAAACCAAGGTTCGAGGAAAGTCATCTTCAACGCCGATATGTTCTGCGTCGTCCTCTGCAAACTGTCATCATGCACAGCAGACGGAAGGACAAATTCGCAGAAGGCGCATCTCTCACATGTCCCTCTCCTGTCTCGACCGGGGTGACCACAGCGGCGGCGGCGAAGGCCAAGGACTGGCGAAGGCCGAAGGCGAACGCACACCACTCGGGCAACGACCTGCAGACCCGGGGAACGCAAGCCCTACGCGCGGTCGTCTTTGACTGAAGGGGACGTTGGGATGAAGTTTGGGGTACAAAAGCGTCGCATTTCCTGTGTCGCCCCACGTGCCGACAGTCACCGCAGCGAGCAGTCGATCGTTATCTCCCCCAATGATCGCGGCCAGGTCTAGAGACGGAGGACTTGTTTCGGGTGTTGCCCTCCTTCGTGCCTGCCCCATGAGTCGGGTGTTATTAAGCACAGGTTTCGGCAACACGTGTCTTCCATTAGCTGGGCATGGAACAACCCGTGCTGACCTACTGCAGCCTACGCGACCTCGCCGGCATTCTTCTCACTCAAGTTCTAACATGCGACAGGGGCGTGGCTACAAGTGAGCGAAAGTGTGAGCTTGTGCGCGAAAGTGAACGTTCAGGCCACGACCTCCTGGGCGTCTAGGGACTCTAGAGAATTAGAGCAATATTAAACTCAGCTGTGGAGTGGCCGAGAGGCTCACGTTGGCGAAGAAGCTTCCTTCCACTGACAGGCACTCTCAGTTGCTCTTAGTTGTAAATAATGTAAATAGTCTATACAAAGTTTTTTCTTGTTTCCCTTCGTAACCCCATCTTCCGCATTCCTCGTCCCTTCTCCGGCCTGACCACGTTACACCCGATCCTAATAGCATACGAGTTGAGGTTGACTCGTACTAAAGAGCGGTCATTCTTCACGTCTGCAGTTAGCAGGGCAAAGCCTTGTTGACCAGGCCTCAAGATAGCAACAAACGCCGCCATATGCACCCTACACCTCGAGCAGCGGCGCAGCAGAGATGGGACAAAAGTTACGCGACGCAACGCTGATTACGATGGCTCGTCGCCGCCCGCCTGCGCCCGCCTCGCTGCAAGAACGCGCACAGTGGGATGAGTGGCGTTTCCGGTATTCTCGAAATCCTCCGCTGTCCGGCTCCCCTTACCCGCTGGGTAGCGACTAGGACTTAGCCCCTTCTCTGCCATTGTGCGGAGGGCAGAAAAAAAGCTCAATGGGCATTCTTTTTCGTGAAGCCAGACGCGGAAAATACGCACAGCATTGGAAACTTTACCCCATCCAATGGAACCACCTTATTAGTAAGAATTAAAATTCATGACAGTGAACAATACCAAAATTATTTATAAGAAATAAGTTGCAAAACTTTTAAATGAAGATACAAACTCAGTAATTTCCGCAATTATTGCGAGCGCGGGGTCTGCATGATTCCGGGCAGGTCACTCGCGGAAGGCGGCTCCACCAGACTACCCGCTGTACCCTGCTGAACCTTGAGCATGACGACACCCTGTAGAGGTCAGCAGCGAGCGCCAAAGCAACTGCCGCCTTGGCTGCTCATTAACGGGAGCCAGGGAGGCGACCAGCAGTGCCGCCTCTACAACGGACAGAGCCCCAGTGAGAGCGGCAGCGGCCGCTGGTCCCTGGACAGCACCCGCCAATGATGCAACGCAGGAGGGTGTTCCTGCCGGTGGTCGATCAGCTGCTGTTGGTGGTGCTGCTGCTGCATGGTGGGATCGCAGGAGGACGACACGCTACTTTAGTTACCTATTCAGGAATAGCGTATGTACATACACTCGCAAATGAATGCTCTACTGCGGCGTTTGGTGTGGAATAGGACTCGCAGACACACGTTTTGAAACAGCCAGAAGGCTGAAACGGCATACATTTACTGTTGGCCCATTCCAACGCGCGAGACTCCACATACAAAAAAAAACACTTGGGAAGCAAGTTTAAACCAAACATTACGACTTATAATTCTGCTCATTTCTTTCCTTATGAGAGTCTCAGTGGGTGCTATTTATGAAAATGTCATGCTTCCCTCAGCGCTATGTTCAAAAACACGCTCCATTGAGATATATATATATATAAAGAAAGTATAAATTCCTTCGTTGTTCTAAAGCCCCAGTGGCGGCGCAGCGGTTATGTTGCTCGCCTCCTGACCCATAATGCGGGCTCGATCACGGCCGCGGCGGTCGCATTTCGACGGAGGCGAAAGGATAGAGGCCCGCGTACTGTGTCTTTTCAGTGCACGTTAAAGAACCCAAGTGGCCAAATTTTCCCGAGCCCTTCCCTATAGCGTCCTTCATAGCCTGAGTCGTTTTGGGATGTTAAGCACCACGAAACCAAAAACGAAACCCACTTTATTCTAAGGAAGCCAGCGAAAATGATTCCATCATCCAGACCTGTTCTGAAAGGGCGATTGCCTCGTGGCAGGGTGTCTGGAACTACCCTTTGGATGTTTGAAAATTAACACACTCGGTGTGCAAACTGGCCCTTCGTTAATATCTGGAACACATGAATGATTATCACTATACGGATTCCTACGCTTGCGTACGGCTCCACATTGAGTGCGACGAAGGCCTCCTTCATTTCTTGCAGCGAGCTTCTTCAGCCACCTCATGCTCTCAGGAAGTAGCCAACGGGTGACGTCAAGGCGTTCCCCCCTTTTTCTGTATTTCTGTTTGGAATTCCACAACGCCCAGATGTATGCATCGCGAACTAGCTCATTACTAAGCTCTGCGACAATTATCGCTATTGAACTTGCGTTCCTCATTTTTAACGTCAACTCCTTTGTTTGTGTAGATTACAGCTTTGGTTTGGTTTATGGGGTTTTGAACGTCCCAAAACGACTCAGGCTGTGAGGGCCGCCGTAGCGGAGGGTTCCGAAAATTTCGACTACCTAGGGTTCTTCAACGTTCACTGACATCGCGCAGTACACGGGCGTCTAGAATTTCGCCTCCATCGAAATTCGACCGCCGTTGTCGGGAATGAACCGGCGCCTTTCGGGTCAGCAGCCGAGCACCATAACCACTGAGCCACCGCTGCTGCGTGTACATTACAGCGGCAGATGGGCAGCTGTAATATACACGAATATGGTTGGTATCGATTTTAGCTCTTCTGTAGACGCCGCCTACCATTTGTTTCGGGAATTTCTTCCTTCATACGCTGGCGCTGGAGGATTAAGTCAAGTCGATTACCGTTTTTGGCAAGAAGAAACGCCCAATCTTACATTCGAGGCGTATTTACAGAGTTGCGTACAAAGCTACTAGCTGACTCAGGCGGTAACCGGAGCGTAGCGGCGCTTCAAATGTCGAGTGGCGAAAAAAATCTATATTTCTTTTGAGTAGTGCAGATCCCAGAAAGATTTATTCACTTCGGGTTTCATACAGGAATCTCGCAAAATGCACAGCTTTATTTCTGGGAATCTATCAAAAAAGGAAAATGGGTTTGGATGTTTTCATGTCTGCGAATAGTAGCCGACTTGGTTGTAGCATGTATTACAAGGTGCTTTCTACAGGATATGTAAAGCAGCCGACAGTCCTGTTTGCAAAGGACTGTCATCATTTCAGTAAGTATCCTGGAAGGATACTGCTGAGGCTGCTGAGAAGGATACTGCTCTAAGCTTCTGTGTCCGTCAAACGACCCTGTACTCGTGGTTTTCTTGTACGGAGGGATCAGTTCGGATATTCTTGCGTTGCAGCTAAAATAGCGACAGAAGTATTGTGAGATTAAATTGAAGGACCTGGAAGAGTCCAATAGCTCCAGTAGGCTGCCAGAGTTTCTGATTGGACCGTCAGCCCTCGATCCGCTGATATTCCTCTTATCATTGAAAATCACTAACTAAAATCTCCGTGGGCGGCCTCTTTCTCTGAGGTTTTCCTCCTGTGTCTTTTCCGCGCACATATTAAAAGCTGCATTTAGAGTAACAGTCATGGTCATATAAAGGCAGACTGAAGACAACGCTATTAAAAATTTTTGTTAGTAAAATCCAATACTTCGGCATTTCGTGGCCTTTTTTGTGGCTTGTGCGACATCGAAAGGTATATTTATTGCTAACAGATTTGGATTCGAAGTTAACATAAGCTTCCCGCTTCCCAGATTCAAACTCAAGACTCTGATGACGAAATTGGAGAAAGTGACGGAGAGTGGCGTAAACGGGGACTCCGTGATTGATGGCGGCGAGTTATGGGCCGCTGCCTAGCAGGAGCCTAAATGAAAACTATTGCTGGCCCGACGTTGAACGCCTATATCAGCCGTCGCCGCTTCGTTTACGTTTGCAACAGCGTTATGATGGATCCTATTTCCGATTCCGACAAAAGTTCGCGCAAAAAACTGCGGCCTGTGTTCAACGACCTCAGCCCCGCACAGGGTGCGACGCATTTGAGGAGGACTGAGGTGGCGCGTCTGGTAAGAAAGTCGTAGCGCCGAGCCACCGTCACCGTTGAGCCAACGTCATGACTGATGTGTAGCGATTGATAGTTGCGGGCATATTTAAATTCTGCAATAACAGTCCTCGTAGAGTTCTTTACGCAGCCCAACGTCTTGGTACGTTGAAGAAGCGAACACACCAGGCGGTGCGTGTACTAACGGGGAGGCGCTTGGGCAATTAGCTATTCAAAGCTCTTTTTACTTGTTGTAGGTGCGTGCTGTTGCATCAACTTCGTCCGAGGAGCAATCAGAGAGGCACTTGGAAGTCATCTGCTACTCCGCCCTTTTAAATTATGGCGCGTAGCGAAACCATGAGGGCACGCTGAACGCATTAAAATAAGGGTTAAAAAATCGTATAGATTAAGCACAGAAAAATTTTATTTACACTTCTGAAAAAGAAACACCTAACGTCAAAAGCCTGTAATTACTATACAGAGAGTGCTAATCGGTGGAAAGCAAACTGTCCTTGCTGGGGGTTGACCAAGCTGAGAAAAAAGTGAGTGACTCTGCCATGTAGAAAACTGTGCATGCCGCGTTTCAAAGGTTTCATGGTCCAGAAATGTGCAGCATCTTTGATTACAAGGTTAACCTGATAAAGCCACCTGCAACCCGCATTCACACTCAAGCAGTCGGTCAGCTGTCTGCCTATGAGAATCGCTTACAGGTCTTCGGGGCGCTCCATCTACGACTGCTGGTCTTGGGGCATGGGCGCAGGAAAAGAACTCGCCCGTGATTCCCCCGCTCGAGTTCTCGTCGCTGTCAGTGTCGGGAGCCAAGGCGAGTTCCCATTTGAAGCGCACGACCGCCGAGTCCGGGACGAGAGAAGCGCCATGGAAGTCCAGCGCTGCAAAACAAATACAACCGCCCAAAGAGGCGGTGTAGCCAACCTTGAGTGCTCTCTTCCCGCGCTTATGTCAATCCAGAGTGATTCTTAAATGGACTATGCAATGAATTAAAAGTCACTTGTAAATGTTTTCAATACTTAGGAATGGTGCTAAGAAGCATTGACATCAAGTATGAGTCTTCGGAACTGAGCGGGCTATTTATTATAAATTTTTAAAAAAGCGTTTTTTAAAATTCGCGGGCCGATTGATGTTTTCGTGGAGACCGATTTTGAAACTAAAATCGGCAAAAAAAAAACAACCTCACAAGTGCCGTGACTTCGGCAGGCCACTACACGTTGTCATTCGCTGGAGCCCCGGTAGACACGAAGTCACGAGTACGCTTCCGGTAGCCGTGAAAATCGTCTGCTCGAGCCGCCGCGCGACCACCTCGGTACCCTAGGGCAAGCGCGAGCCAGGGCATTGCCTTCACGGATATGTTTTCTATTTACCTCTGCCGCCTCTTTCTGTCGGGCGTTCGGGAACTACTCGCAGTGCCTTTGTCGCAGCAACAAGCAAAGAAATCTGACGTGCGACGCGATCCAGGAAGGCGAAGAGAGACTGGAGAGACGCTGCTGCTGGGGTGCTGGGTGCGACAACCGGAAGTCGCAAACCAAACGGCAGGGAATGACGTATTCGTGGGCGGGGCCCAGTCCCAGAGCTGTTTTCTTTATTTTTTCTTCGTGCTCTACGCGTACGAGTTCAGGGGGGAGAGGAGGAGCGTGATTTTTAATCGTCTATAACTTCGTTATTATTGATGCTACCTCAAAAATTCTTGCGCTGGGGTGACGAGTGATGGAATGCCTATCTATCGTCTGCTTTACGTAATCGCAATGAATTTACTGCATGGTCCTTTTAAATGTCGGCATTGCACTGCGATTTCAGACGCCTGAGTTCTCGTCCGTTTCGGCCCCTTGTTGTACGTTAGACTGGCACCTCCAACAGGCATATCACCGTTGGGGAGGGATAGCGAATCGCATGCGCATTCTCAGGAGGCTTCACTAATTTGAAGACTTCCTCCCACGCAGCTTGGAGGTAGTAAGACCCAATGGTGATTAGTAAATCAGTGATGGTACACTACGAAAGTCTATCTCGGTTTCGGCTTCACCGGTAACGTCCTGGGCCGATACAATTTCGAGTTTGAAATGATGAGGTGCGCGCAACTGTTTAATAGGTTATAGTGAATACAGGGCGCAGACTAAGCGGGGAAGAATACGAAGAATGAATTTTCTTAGCCTAACCTGCACACACTGAAAGACTGACAAAGTGGCGCTGTTAACAAATATGCAGTTCATGTGGATGAATCAGCGGTACTGAACTCAAGAGTATGCTATGGAAGGCTCCGGAGGCCACTCCAAGGCTCAGGAATGATTTTCACCCGAGATCAGCCACAAATTATATTCTTTCACGTTACGTGGCTCTGAGGATATGACTGTTGATTCTTATTAAGCTAAAGGTTATAGGGACACTGTGTGTTGTTCCAGTGTATCCTAGCAAATAAAGTTATTCACGATTCCCATGCCACGATGTTAGCTGGTGCACGAAGCTGGCTGGTGAAGATATCAATAAAGTCTATTTTTTAGTATTCAAAAACGAGGCTTGTTGAGTTGTGCACGGTCTGCCGCTAAGTAGCGCTAGGTGGAGGTGATGCCCTCGTGTGGACAATGGCTCGTGGCAAATTACAGGCGTGCAAATGACCCCTGGCATATTACAGCCGGATGAAAGCGTTGCAAGGTCAAGGATTTCTAGATCTGGCGAGACACACGTCGAATTTAAATGCAGAACGACAGGTAAGCTTCAATCCAGACATTTGCACCATTCAGGTTGTGGGGATTCGCGCTGTAGGGAGGGCAGCCTGTGCCTTTCCCTTTCGACTTCTGCGAAACCCTGTCCGCTATGTGAGGCGCAATACAGGTCACACAGGCGAGCGACCAGTCGGGGACACGAGACAAGGTACGTGAGGGACCGTTTTTCACTTTTGCCGACATTCACGTGGGTGCCATTTCATACAGGTTCCTAACGTCACGAGCCGAGAGCCTCGCGTCCCGCCCTATCCTGCGGGCGCCCGTTGAAACCAGCTGAGTAACCTCCGCCGCTGGCCCACAGAAGCAGCCGCGCTGTCCTGCACACGACCATCCTTATCCGTGCGCGCATCGCTGCGTCTAGCTGTAGGGTTTCGAAGGTTGCCGGGTGCGAATTAACTGAGGGAGTGCAATATAGTGCTTGTGTTTGCACGGTTGTTGTCTGCGAAATAAATACGTGTACTGTGTACGTTGACAAATCTCCCGGACTGAGAGCGCACAAGCGTGGCAAGAGCACACCGGACCCGTCTCGGCGCGGTGCTCGAACACCGCCTTGGGTCTCTCTCTTCGCATGCGACTCCAGGCATATAGGAAAGCTACTCCTGGGCTGAAAAACACCGTGTGTGGAGGAATTTCAGCGGACACCAACAACGTGATGGACACATGAAGTGCGGTCGCGCTGAGGACCACTCGAAGGGATCGCAGCCAATTTTTTTTCCACGTTTGACGAATTATTTAATCGACGGCCGTTACACTTTCATGTATTATTCGAGAAGATTCACGATTCTGCCTGCGACTTTCGCCTTTCTGGACTCTTCACGAAAATAAAACCGCGTCCTCTAAAATTTAATCGAGAGGTGCCCAGACCAACCCTCATTCTGATAACGGTGGCTGCAGAGCTCGGGCATCGCTGTCGCCGCCAACGAACCAGCTTTTTAAGGGAACGAGTTCACCCATGTAAGCTTTTCAGGTAATCTCGTGGTGTACCAAAGCGTTCTCTATTATCAATGCTTGACAGGTAATGCATCCATTGGTAGCCCACAGCGCGCATACGTCGTTCACAGGTCCTCATAGACCATTTGAACGACGCGGGAGTTGTCGAAACACCTGCAAATGCAACATACGTTTCTATATCTGACGCCTCAGCCACCGCAAGAGTTTTTAGGCACGTGCGAGCATCGTGTTGAATGCTCTTCTTGAATTTCTGAGAGAAGGAGAAGGTGCTTGCCTCATGAATGACACGCCACAAAGTCATTCATTGTCCTTTGTGCCTGGGTCTGGTTTATGTACCACGCAGTGGTAAACTGACTCACCCTTCACATGCTTGCAGATGCCTGGCAGGAAACAAAGGAACACAAGCGAAGGCCGCATGCCAGCGATGAGAGCGGTGGTTGGTAGCCGCCTCGTCTTCGAGCTGATGAACGCCGTATGTTCGTACACGTTGGTTAGCACGAACGCCAGGCGTGATTTCTCGAGGTATCCTGCGCAGGCGCGTACAGGCAAGTACGGTCGTTACGACTCAAGGATTTTACTCTCGCAGTAGCCACGGAAAAAACACGCATCACTTTTGAGGTAATGCACTTCACTGGCGTTGTGGACTCCCCCGAACCTTTATCTGGCGCAAGAAAATCTATCAACAACTGTCCTTAAAATATTCGAGGTGTGTGAGAGAGGAATTCATTAAAATTATATAACTCTCTTAAAGAACAAAAACTATTCTGCGCGTTATCGTTTTGAAACCGCACCAGACTGAAATTTTCTAAACTAGGGCTGTAACTCCGGAGCCAGCGTCTGGCGATGTGGGAAGATGCGCACAAAAAACTTTTCCGTCCGGTTGTAGAGCGATTTAGGGCTGACTAATCGCGTCAGGTGCGTCGCCTGTTTGCGCGGCACTCCCATTCGGTTCAAGCCCCTTTGATGGGCCCGCGAGTTAGCCAGCTGTTTTATTCAGATGCAGGTTAGCAACTCTGGTAGAACGCCGTAGTCCCGTCGCTGTGCACAGATGAGTAAGAATAGCTCACTTTGACGATGTGGCCCACAAGGAAAAGTGTGCTCCGATTCTAAACATGACAGAGCTTTGCAGTATAGAGCAAGATGAGCCGCTACAGAGGACAGCACAGGCTGCATTGTACCACCGCAGTGGAGGCCGTGTCCGTCGCAGTGCGTGTCCTGCCATGCGGAGCCGTCTGTGAACGCCAGAAGGTGGTCGGCCAGCTCTTAACGCGCAAGGGAATGACTATCGCGGGCTTCCTGACGACGCATCCCGGAATTATGTGGCGCACCTCGGCCATAGGCGTCCTTGTCGTCAGTGGGTCGGCCCAGCGTAGCGCTCACCGGTTCGCGTATTCGCCAACTGCAGCCTGTACAGCCACAAGGCTTGAAACCACGGTGAATTGATCACGGTGACTGAAGATTGTCACAACGGCTTACCTAAAAGGGATAATAAATCCTCTTAAATGGCGTTATATGCCACTAAGCATCACGATTTGCGACCTAAAAGGGAAAAATGTGGAAAAAATAAAATTAAAAAACAATAAAATTACAGTACAGAGAGCGGAGTCGAACGGCCGACCTTCCATACGCAACACGTGCCTCTAATCCACTGCGCCATAGCGGCGATGTCAAGCCGTCGTTCTGAATGAATATTTATAACCAGCCTTAATGTGGCTGCTACCTGCCGGTGGGCGGCGCTGTCATCGCTGGCTGTACCGGCTGCATTTGGCGAACACGCCACCGGTTCCTACGGTTTCATCATAGAGATCGACTATGCGAGACTCGGCAGCATCGGCACTGGCGCAGTCATCGCAGGACGAGTCCTCTACCTGACGCGCGCAGTGTAGACGATTAAAGTGATGGAGACACGTCTGCGCCGCGACCTACTCGAGAGGCTACGCGTCCACCTCTGAAATAGTAAGCGTCGCTGCGTGACGTACGGTGCACGCCGAAGCTCACGCCAAGCACGCGTCTGAGAAGCGTCTTGAGGGGTCTATGCGTTGATTGCAGGAGCAGCGCCAGCGCCAAGGCCTACAGTAAGGAGCTGAATGTCGTGGCCATGCCGCTGAGCGCAAGGGGACGTTGCGCCCTAGGGGACCGACCAACTGACCAGCCGCCGCACCTCCTACGCTGTCAGATGTAGCATGAGGCAGTGGTCTGCCTTAAACCTCTGAGGTATATCATCGTCGAGTGCCAAGGCTGGTGTCCCCCCTTACGTGCGGACGGTCGAGGTGTAGTGTCGCTTATGCAGAGGGATCTTCGAGCAAAGCAATAGCGAAGTACAAAGCTAGGCAAGATAGCTGCGTCACATCCACCTCGTTGGCAGTACCATGTGCGCGGTTGCTTTTAGAAGCGCGGTGGTCTTCCCAGCCGGTCAGGCAGACTTATTGACACATGGCACTGATCTTATTCGCTCAAAGAACAGGCAAACATTACATTTAACGGTTCCTCACCTGGGTGGTTCGAACGGCGATGGCAGTGGTATTCCTGCGCTGCTGGCACCGGTCCACGGACAGCCGCCACGGCTGGTCCAGCAGGGTGCTCGCCAATCGCTCTGGGTTCCTAAGAAATCCTCCGCTTTGTGTAGTTGGTTGTGCAGATCAGCCGCGGTCAGGAACTCTGGAGATCGGGCTCCAGCAGGGCACCTAGCTTGAACGGGTCGATGGAACGTTCAACAGAGGTTTCTGGCATCCGCTCGGGCATCTCCACGCGCCTCGAGCCCTGCGCTGGAATGCGATCTTTTTTTCTTCTTCATGCGGCTGCCAAGGCACAAGGTACTCTTTTTGCCGAGAGCTCTTGGCAGAACAGAGGTAAAAAAAAAAAACTTCGATTGAAGCCGGCTGAACCTAGTAAGACGAGCGAGAGCTCTAGTAAGCATGGTTATCCATTCTGACGCCTTTCCAAGTCGTAAATGTCATCAGATTCCG